>NC_138055.1:35687379-36265283 GCF_964194185.1 Rhinolophus hipposideros
CACCTGCAGGTAGAGGAAGACAGTTGCATGGCTTGAATTTTGTTTAAATTTTATCAATTTAGCAAATTATTATTTACTAAGCATCCAACATTTCCACTTTAATTCCCTCATTAATAAACAATAATTAGGCAACTAAGATGTATTGAAGTCATGCTCTTCAGTAAATAAACAAACTTCCTGGCCTCAAGACACTTAAAATCTCATGTTGAAAATATTACAAAGATTATATTAAAGACAGGTGTTCTTTAAAGAAGTAACAGAAAATCCAGGGTGGATACATGATATAAACATGGGGCTAACAGATCACACTATCTATAGTACCACCCATCTAATATCTAATATTAAAATGGAAAATAAAACCATAGATATTGATCTGTATGAGCATATGCATGGCACTGCTGTTTGATTATTGTTGTTAGCCAAACAAAACTCAAGCAAGTGTGTGTTAAGAAGAAATGATCAAAGATAAAAATGGTTTTCAAGAACTGAACATTGATCAGCTCATTCCTCTTTGGAAAGTCATCAATAGCTTTTCAATGCTTAACCTATTCTTTCAACTCCTTACCGTGGCATACTCCCACAGAGTTTCTCAAACCTGACCCTCAACTACATTTGGAATCTAATTTGTTTTCCTTTTCTCAATTTATTTGTCCTATATTTCCAAAAACTAAGTTATTTATTTTTTACCCCGATAATACCTGATTTTTTTAACCTCTGTGCTTTTAATTAAACTATTAAACTTTTCACACCAATTCAACTCCCCTTGAAAAGCCCTAGAGTATCCTCCTCTCATCTCTGCCTATTCAGATACTGGCCACATTCAGTGATATCACTCCATCATGAAATAATCCCCTTTTGTTCTCAATATCTCTGCGGTTTTTATGGAATTTATCATTTCATGATATCTGACTTTTTCTCTGTCTATTATTGTGTACAGCTATTTACATAGTGAGAAAAAAATCTTCACCACAAAAATGTAGTCTGTGTGACAAGGTTCACACATTACTTGCTTTGTTTCATTTTAGAGAATTTTGCAAGCCCAGGTGTTTTAGGAAAGTCTGTAGAATGAATGAGTGAATGAATTAACTCATTCACTACTTCACAAATTCATATGAACTGTGCTCATCATATTATTTGAAGCAGTGAGAAATGATATAGTGTAATGGGTAAAAACTTGTTTTGCACGAGATTATGTGAGGTCAAGTCTTGGTTTTACTAAGATTTTGATCAATTTATTTGACTAGACATCAATGTCCTCATCTTTAGTGGCATATGAGTGTGTGTGTGTGTGTGTGTGTGTGTGTGTGTGTGTGTGTATTATGATTCCTGAGAAAAAACTATATGATCAATAAATGTTACCCACTGTTATTAAAATGTAATGTCACCTAGTATAATTTTTCAAGCTAATCAAAAATAGTTTGTAATGTTTTTTTCCCCTACCATTAAAAGATAAACAGGAAACTGTTTATACATTTCATACAACCTGTACACAATGTGTTAGGAATCTGATAGATCAGAATCAGACTGGTCTATATAAATATCCATAAGATAATTCAGCAAAGAGTATCATTTAAGTGAAAGTTTTAGCAGTCTGCAAATTATCTACATATTGCTATCACTTCTTCTTAATAGCCTTGAAATTTAATATTTGGCTGATTATTTACTGTATGTGCAGTTAAATTTTAATATTTGTCTGATTAGATGATGTATGCTACGGAAAGCCTTTGATCAACACACTTCTTGGGGTACTGTAAACACAGATAGAATGCATCACTTTAATACATTCTTTGAATTTATGAAATTGGGAATGTTTTAATGTTTAATACTCAATTTTATGAGCAATTGTATTTTTTTCCTGGTAAAATGAATATGAACAAGTGGCAATCCTCTCAATTCTTGCTCTTCTTTGACTTACAATAATAACCTTACAGAGCCAAGGAAAAGGGAGCATCTTCCATTTCCACTCAGGGTTTTTTTCTTCCATTAACCTTCCATACTTCAATGAAAAATCAGTCTTCTACACTCAAACCTAACACTTCTCAACACTGCTCCTAAGAATGCTATGAAAAGCACAGGGCAGAAGTACAGAAGACGTGTCAGTCTCACAGAGGAAAGGTCAGGCAGCATGCACCCGTGTCTTCTCCTCCCCAGCTCTGAGCACTCACATCGGAGAACTGCTTTGACTGCAACACTCGGTTCCTAATAGGTGGTGGGAGACATGTTTAACTCTGACATAAATAGAAAGAGGTTAGCTTGAGTTAGCTTTACTCAAACATTTCTTTTGATCTTTGGTTTATAGCACTGGAATCAATGTAAAATGTAAACTAAAAACTGAGGTGCCGTTACAATATAAAAATTATCCTTATTCTATAAAAAAACAAAAAATAAAACAAAAGAACCTGTCCTATCGTAAGAATAGGGGCTTGGAGGGAAAAAGAGGGGGTTTTATTTACCAAATTTCAGCAATTTCTGGCTTTGTTTTTTAAACAATAAGGGTATTTGGCAAAATAGAGTGACAATCCCAGTAACAATGGAATACAAGTTACAATGAAAAACTCTCTCTATAGTTTTACCTGTCACAAGGTCCTGTAATTTTCTTCACGCCTATTCTAAGCTAGGAGGTGCATCTTTGGGCAACAAGATGACTTTCAGGGGCACATAAACATTTTCTCCTACAAGGAAAAGGAGTGTGTTTGTTTCTACTTTGTAATCTTCTCATCCTTTCAGCACAATTTCCTACCTTTGCTCCACTTGAAGGTCAACTTTTGGGTGTCCAGACTTTCTACTAAAGAGTCTGTTTAGGCAGAGTCGCCTATATCAGTGCTTCTCTAAACTCTGAAATTGTTTATTCCTCTTTTGTGTGCCAATATTTGTTTTTATATATCAATTTAAACTCACACTATGTTTAAATGAATTCATAGAAATCTATGAATGATCAGTTGGGCCATCAACCCATTTGTGTTCATATTTTAAGAGTGCTATGAGGTGAATTATGACCATACAAGTTTTGTTGAAGTCCTAAGCCCCAGTACCTATGAATCTGACCTTATTTGGAAATAGGGTCTTTGCAGATTTAATCAACTTAATATGAGGTCATCAGGGTGGGCCCTAATTCAGTATGACTGGGGTCCTTGGAAGAAGATAGCCAGGTAAGAATACAGAAATGCAGAGATTACAACATGTGATAACAGAAGCAGAGATCAGCGTGAGGCAATTGCAAGTCAAGGAAGCTAAGAAGAGGTAAGGAAGGGTTCTACCAAGTGTCACAGAGAGAGCAAGGCTCTGCTGACACCTTGACTTCAGGCTTCTAGCCTCCAGAACTGTGAAAGAATAAATTTCCATTATTTTTAAGCCATGCAGTCTGTGTCTCTGTGTTATGGCAGCCCTAGGAAACGAATGACAAAGTGCACCTTATTAATTCAAATATATTAATCTTTCCTATAATCTGTGCAGAAGATATTTTTGAGCAGCGATTACTGTTTCCCATTCGTATTACTGATATGTGTATGTTTGTGTGAGCAAGTACATCATATGAGCTTTTTCCACCAATTTTTTTAAAGGGAGATATTTCTGCAATTATGGATTTGGAAATAAAAGGAGTAAAGCTAACTCTTTATTTCTATCTACCACCCTTTTTTATACCTTTCCTATGATCCTCAGAATTGCCCCAAACTCTGTCCTATCACCCCTCACTGAGTGCCTTCACATATATATTTTCTATATTACATTAGTTTTTAATAACTCTTTCTTCCTATATAAATTAATGTTATAAAAACTAAAAGCAAAATCCATCAAAATTGATTCTTATTAGCATTATTAAAGACTGTTCTATTTTAAAAGATGAATCCCTAGTAATTAGTCAAACATTAATAGAGAATAGTCAAAGTAAATATCTGCAATAAAACATGTATTAATAATTTACTACATAAACTTTAGGTAAATATTTAAGACTTGAATGTGTATACAAAAACATGTACATATATACACTTTAAACAAATTAGATAATCTTATATTTTCTATTCTGCAACTTTTTAATCTTAAAATATAAATCATGGATATCTTTCCATATTTCTATGGATAAAATTCCATAATGTTTAACAATCTCATAGAAAGCCATCTATGAATGCACAATATACTTAGCCAGTCCCCCGACATTTAGAAAGTTTCTAGTTTCTCTATAACTGTAATTTCACAAACAACATACTTATAAATTCTGGCATATATGTGAGACCATAGAGCTTCTAATAGTGGAATTACTAGGTCAAAGGTAATTTTGGTAAGTATTAACGGAAAACATCTAATATTACTTATTCAATGTGAATTTTAATTCTCAACGATAATAAGTTATGTATTTGCATACACACATACTTTATAGCCTTATCCTTAATGCTCATGTACACATATGCTAAAGACTAAACATTATTTAATTAAATTCAGAGTTAATAATGTATAATGTCCTTCTGATATATATGACCACACACACACACACACACACACACATACATATTTTTACATGTGTATGCACAGAATATCTCTGGAGATATACAGGAGTAAACACAAATTGGGTGAGTGAAGAACAGGCATAGGAAGGAGAAATACTTTCCATTATATTCATTTTATAATATTTTTTCACTGTTTACCTTGTGCAAGTAATGTCCTCTCAAATATTAGCTGTTTTTTATAAATTTAAATAAATATGGAATCAGAAGTTCCTTAGAAATTAATAAATGTAGAGCACAGTTCCTGAATCACGATCAATTTATTCAATAACAGTATTGCATAAATTCAAATAAAATATTGCAAGTTAGCCAGAATTTTTGTGACTAGTATATTTTAGTGAAAATTGCTTTCATTATCGATTGGATTATATTATTCCTAAACATAAATAATTTAAAATTAATTTAAGTCACTTACATATTTATTTTTCTTTTGAAACATACTTTTTAACAGTAAAAAATAAAAATAAAAAATTTAGACTGTGCAAAAAAATAAAAAAATAAAAACTGAAAACCTACAATTTTTCCATTGTTTAGGATAGGAAGAAAACTCATTGGCTCCAGACTATTATATTAGTGGCAGCTGTTAGTCTTTCTGATAGAGTTGAGATTACTGCATGTTTTTAGTGGTTTCCAATTGTTGATAATAGACTGGATTTCCTAATAGCCTTTCCTCCCCTCCACAGTACTAGCTTCGAATACTACTAACTGAAATAGATCCCAAATACTGAAATTATAAAATAAATGCCTCATATGGTTTAAAATATTACCAAGGGGAGATCTAGCCCAGAAACCTTGTATTTGGCTTTGAAGCACAGTTACCCAAACTGTTAGAAAGAAAAAAAAAAACATTTACTAAATATTTCAGTGAGAGAGAAATCATAATTCTACTGGAAGCAACTTGTTTCTGGAAACATAGAAACCATTGTAAGTAGGTGCAGTATTATCTTCTATCTCCTAACTTCTTTATCATACCTCTTTCTTTTATGCTTTCCACGTTGACCTATTGGTCATTAAATTAAATACCCCTCAAAGTTATGTAACACACTGCAGACTACAGAATGGAGTGGCAATCAGCACATGCTTATATACTACAAAACATGGCACCAGAGAGTCTTTTGAAATTATTATTATTATGATCATTTCATGTGTGCAGCATCACAATACAAGCCCCTTTAAAAAAAAAAAAAAGCCCCAGATTGTTACTCTATTGCATTCAGAGAGACACACAATGCAGGCTCAGATCTTGGCAACCTGTGAAAGTGCCCAGTCGAAAATTACTAACAGCTGGAGATGACAGTTGTTTTAACAGCTGAGCTGACAGGATTAATTTAAATGCACTGAAATCAAAAGTAGATAACACCTGTTTAGTCTTCTAGGTCCATTCGACAAGGTAGGCCAAAGGAAAAATGCAGAGCCAGAATTGTGTCTCTTTTTCTCCTTGAAGGACATAAGAGCTTCAGAGGAGAATGTCACCTTTTAGATGGAAGTAGGGTTAGATTTCAGCAGCAGGGAGCTAGTCAGTCCTTATCAGTTTTTAACATCTGGTTCCTATATAGTACCTCCTTCCTTTTTTCCCTTCTCTGTCCAAGGTCTTTGACCCAAACCCAACAGTAGATAAAGATCACTAGATTTCAAAGCTACAGTTTCTCACTACAGCTTGCTAGAAATTCTCTTGGGTTAATTAATGTATTCTCTTTGAGCTTCACAGCCACAGAAGAGTTTCCCCCCCACACACTTCTTATCTCTGGCTCCAAAATATATCATGTCATACACGAGTTTGCATTTCAAATGGCTGCCAAAAAATTTATTCAGAGTTGGTTTTTTGAGTATATTTGTCAATAGTTGATTACGTTAATCTAAAAACTATTCCTCCAAAAGAAAAACTGTTCAAATGATTTTTTTGATTTGGGGACTAATGACAAGACTGACTTAGGTTTATGGGTAGGGATGGTAGGAGACTTTAATTTCCTCAAAAGGTGCATGTAAGCCTAGATTTATGTATTCTTATGGACACAGTACATAACAAAAGTAAAATCAGACAGTCTGGAAGCAGAAGTCTTTATTTTGCTTCACTTCCAGGAATTACTAGGATCTAAACTTATTTGAGGAACATAAAGATTATTTTCCCTCACACAGAGAAATATTTTGGCCTGATATTAAGAATATGCACAAGTCAAAATACATTCTATTAAAGTATTTTGCCAAAATTATAATCATATCATTCACAGGTAACACATAGAATATGGAGTGAATTTTGAGTAGACACGAAGTCTACCCTTCAAAATTTGACTAAATTCTGTACCTACTCAATTTAAAAGAAAATACACACCTATCCTATAAAGCAGGGAAGGAGAATGTTTTCAGGGTTGACGCTGTTTTCTTCTTAGACAGCTCTGGATTTAAAAAAACGCAGAGCATAAGGTTTTCTTTTTGTTTGATTTACAACCAAAATAAAAAGATAAGAGAATAATCATTTTCTTTTACTCATTTGGGGAAAAATATATGTGCATAAGCTCTTTCGAGGAGGCACAATTTTTGAAAATTCGGAAATTTGGAGCTTTTAAAATGGGCAAAAGTGATTTACATTTAAAAGAAAAGGATGATTTAGAATCTTGATTAATCATGGGAAATGCAGGGTGCTACACTTTATAGGTAGGCCAACATCTGAGCACGCAGCACTTCAAGCTTTCCTATTTCACAAATATAAGTTCTGCATTAGAAGCACTTAAAAAAACAAACCTTATTTAGACTAATCCAGAAACTCTTCTTGAAACACTTTCATTAAAAAAAAAAAGGAAAAGGCATATCTCTGTTAACCTCAGAATAACATAAATACATGAATGACTACCCAACAACTCAAAACAAAAAGCATCCTTCAAAGTGTCTAATTTTAATAAAAGTGAGCTGTTTAATTTCCAAACATTTGGGAATTTTCTGTCTATTATTGTGCTGTAGCTTAATTCCATTGTGCCTGAGAATATACTTTGTATGTTTTCTCTTCTTTTAAATTTTCCCTTATTCCGTTAATGAGGTATATTACACTGATTAATTTTCGTTTGTCAAACCGCCTTGCATTTCAAGCATAAATCTCCTATTTGGTCATGGTATAAATTGATAAAAAAAGCAGTAAGTGAAACAATACTAAATAAGGGTAAAATGTTATTTTTTCAAGTAAATTGCAATGGTATTGGGATATTTTTATCTTGGAGACCATTAAATAATTATTTTCCAGGAAATAAATTGCAGCAATATTTTCTAAAAAGTCAAGAAATAAATTACTTCTGGTAGGTATAGTCTCTACAACTAATATCTGATCAGTAACTGAAGTTGTATGAGAGAAAATAGCTACTTACGGTATACATTTCTATTTGTATTAATGACCTAATAATAGGTTCACACAAATATTAATTCTGGTGTGATTGAGGTTTTATTACTTAACGGGCTGCAATAAAGAACCTCTTGGTAGAATAATGACCATCATATTTTCTCGTCAACATTAAAGTTATGATTGTGCTATGAACAGTAAAAGTGCAATGACACACTTTAAATACTTTGGGTCAAAGTCTGATTAGTATTAATATGTTCTTCTTGGTAGTTTCTGAGAGCAATTTCCAAAGAAAAACACAGATGGGAATTTTTTTCACAAAATAACATTTATGTTTTAAAGGACAATCTGTTATATGATATTAGTTATTAGATCTCTTTAGAGGAAGACACAGAAGAAAATTTCAAACCCAGAAATAATATGACTAATGTAAAACCAAAATCAAGGGGGATTTTAAGAAGCATCATTTGCTTATTATTCGTCTCCTTTATACCCAGTGTCTTCATCTGGGATAGGGGAGAGAGAATGATGACTCCATGAAGTTCAAAACCTGAATTATCAAAATCCCATTTATTGATAAAAAGCTTTGCCTAAAAAGATGAATATCAACATACTATGTCTCAGAAAAATACATGCTTCTAATAAAATGCGCACTAAAATACTTCTATTTGAAAGCATCTACATAAATTATGTAACATATAAAGAAAAAAAGACAATACAGACAGTGATCTTTCAAGTGGAAGTTATTTTGAGAACTAAAAATTATGTGTTAAGTGATGTGAAGAAAAATTCTTCAAACTGTATTTCATTTCTTTTTTATTATATTCAACTGTATCTTTAGAAAAAAATTATATTTTCAGAAAATCTAATTGTATTTCTACACCATTCAGTTTTAGAAATTTCTTTTGTTTTTTTTTTCTGTTTTATAGTCATTTCAAAGTTTTCTGTCTATTGGACATACAACAACAATTGTTGATCTATTCTGTCTAATAATAGATTCTTAAACTTTTATAAAATAAGGAGTAATTTCTTCCCTGTTTTTTTTTTATATCTATACAACTCAAAGACTCAAAGAAGATAATTACAAACAATGCCTGAAGAATGGTTCAGTTAATGTTAATTTATACAACAAACTAATTACTACCAAATGGTAAAAATCACATGTGGAAGTCCCTCTCTCCCACGCACATAACTAAACCAGCAGCCATCTGTCTCAGCTTGGGGAGAGCTCAGGGAGACCCAGAGAAGATAAGGAAAACGAAGGGTGCAGATGCATTGGCTCATTCACATACATACAAATCACAGGATTTGATCACCACATTTCTGAACATTAAATGTTTTCAGGAAAAGCAAAAGTAAATACGTAGAAAGAAGCTGTTTCAAAACTGTTTTAATACAAGCACATGTTGTTCTAGAATCATTATCACAGGTTGAAACCTATATTCAGTATGTAAATGCTTACTTTGTTTCAGACACAAACTACATATTTTTTAACTGGCATCCCCTCATACATGTCCATTTTGCTACACAAGAAATAGCATGCATACTTCAATTTTCTTAAGAAAGTTAATTTCTGAGATCTGGAAAGTGTGTGTCTACACTTTCTTAACATTAGTAAAATAATCTTGTATATTATGACTAATTTGAGAGATACTTGCTAAATTACTCTTATTGAAATAAATGCATACATTTTAACAAATAAAGTGGTTGATATTTTGACATTTAATTAGGATAGAATTCTATCAAATGCAGTAAATAAGGGCAATCTTTTCCTTTAAAATCACAAGGCAAATCTTGACATTTAAGACATTAGATTTTCATATGGAAAAATTTAAACAGAAATGTAAGAGTATAAAATGCTTTTTAGTTTTTAAATGAAAAGAATATTCATCTTTGTCCAATTGAGATTTATGATTTTACATGCTTACAGTGTTTGAAGGAATGGATGCATTAAAAATAAAAATAAGATAAAAAGGAAAAAGAATGTTAATTCATAGATGTGTTCAGCTATGTTTTTAATGCCATTTAGAATTCCAAATAAGGAAAAAATGTGCTAGGCAAATACCGGGAGTGCCAAAACATAGTATACAAGTGGGCACTTTGGTCAACGTTGCTCAAGCAGTAGTGCGCCATAATCAGATGTGTCTGGATGCTGATGGTAACCACTTTGAGCACCTCTGGGAATTGCAGAAGTCAAACGTGACTTGTATCCATCTTTGTTATCGGTATACATTGAATATTACAATTTTAATCATTGTTTCCTTTCTTAAAATGTGTATACATTTTTTTTTGGCACTCTTTGTATTTGTTGAGTGAAAATCTGAATGAGAAAACTAGAAATAGTAGTAATAGTACTAATTTCCCCTAACATATATACCCTATGGAATTAAAAATGTTTTATACATAGCACATTCTGATATCTCTGAAATTGGTTCTATTGAATTGCCCTTCACATACTTGCTGGTAGCTGACCTGATTCAATGATAGACCACACAGCAAACCCTGAAGCAGGTGTGTTTGTAGGAAATTTATTCTCTTCCACCAATGACATGTCCCTACTGAATGGTTGTAGGCTTTCAATGTAAGAGTCTTGGAGAAGGCAATGGAAAAGGTTGGACGATGAAGCTGCAGCACCCTAATACTAGAATGAGGAGACTATGTAAAATTATCTATTTTTAAAGTTATTTCTTGAGATTATTTCATAAAAGTTGACATAGAACTTCTAGGAAAAAAATTTAAATACCTCCTGGTTGCACACAATTTTTTCACCTCCCTACTGGCTTTTACATTATTGGAAACATTTTTCCTTCTATTCATCAACTTCTAAGATATAAGTCCTACCTACACGCTTGTAAACCAGAAAAGATTAATTTGGAGGCCATTCCTATTGACAGCATTCCACATAACCCGTTAGGCTTTTTAGCAAACACTGCAGAATCTCTCTCTCTCTCTCTCTCTCTCTCTCTCTCTCTCTCTGTCTCTCTCTCTCTCTCTCTCTCTCTCTCTCTCCCCACACACACACCTATCTTTATTTATTTATTTATTTATTTATTTATTTATTTATTTATTTATATAACAAAAATTATAAACATATAATTACCCACTTTAAAATATTTTTAAATTATCTTTCCATTTTAGTTATTTTACCTATACTATTTTTCTACATTGGTGTGATGATCAATTTTACTCAGGAATATTCTCATGGATGATATTTTAAAACAATAGTCTAATTTTATTGGCCTTTTTAATCACTTTTTAAAATAGGTTAGAAATAGGTATAAATTGCAAAAAGATTTTCATTCAAAGAGTCTTTAAATTATGTTGTGATATTTTCATTCAGTACACCTTTGTGACTGCCCAAGAGTAAAACTGAAACCCCTGTTAGAGTTAAAGAAGTCACTTTAGATATGTAAGGGCTTTGTAATTCTCATAATCTATAAAATAAGGTATGCACATCGGTTAGCAACATTGCCCTTCATATAGCAATACCTCTGGGAAGGCAGCTTCATATAAGAGAGGAGAACATGAATTAAAAAAGAGAAAAAAACACAGGATAATTCGGGATTCTAGCAAAACTAACATTAAAGGTGTCTGCCTTTCATTATTTGGACAAAATTATCTTTCAAAGCAATGTAGATAAATTATAAGCCACAAATTTTACAATACGAGATCTTATCTTGTACCCCAACACATTAGTACTAAAACTTCATAGTAAAGTCCAACAACAAACTTTATTTTTATTTGGATTACTTCAGAATATCTAATCAATACTGACAATAATAAACGGTGTATATTAGGTCTATAAGAGTTCACTATACTTTTCCTTTTTTTGCTCATATTTCTTAATAAAGAGCTCTCTAATTCTGTTTTTTATTTTCTTCTTCTCATATATGGACTAATGAAAACATTGATATAATATCTCTAGGATTCTATATCTAGAAAGAACAATAAAACCAATTTAATGTAATAATTTTATTTTTAAATAAAAGAAAATAAAGCATGTGCCAAAGATTACATAGATGATAGAGTAAAAACCAGCATCACGGTTTTCATAATTCAGCATTTCCACTTCCTTTGGGAAGAAAGCTAGAAATCCTATGGTGGATGACTTAATTAAGGTCAGAGATAGCTTATTCAACCTCTTAATTAACTAATTCAATTAGGAGTCATTGTGCTAGGGACTCTGGGTAATCGAGTGACTGAGACTCTGTTCCTGCCTCTAGAAAATGGGCTGACTTCATCTTTAAAGGGCCAGATAGCAAATGATTTGGGCTTTGTGGGCTGTACTAACCAACTTTACCATTGTAACACTAAAGTACATTACAGTACAAGACACTACTTCAATACTTAAGTGAATGAGCATGGCTGTGTTCTAATAAAACTTTATTTATTAGAATTTCTTATAATGTTTATGTGTCATAAAATATTTGAATTTCTTATAATGTTCATATGTCACAAAATATTATTATTCTTAGCTCATTATTCTTAGGTCACACAAAAGCAGACAACAGCCTAGTTTTGGCCTATAGGCTGTAGTTTGCTGATGAGTGCTCTAGGAGATTAAAATGTAATGGAGGAGAGGAGATTAAAATGTAATGGAGGAGAGGCATAGACAAAATTTCTTAAGGGAGGGAAGATGGGGGCAGTGAGAGTTAGCAGAAAGTTCCTGCTAGGGGTGAAACCTAAGCTAAATATTAAGAGTGAATGGCCATCATCCAGGTGCAAAGTAAAGTAAAAGGCATTGAAACCAGACATAAGCAAAAAAAGCAAAACAAAACAAAACAAAACAAAAAAGCATGGTGGCTGCGAAAAGCCACAGGCAATTCAGCATCACTAGAGCAAAAGTCATAAACAGTGATTCAGAAAATGGTAGGAAAAGAGAAATGAAGCTGGAGAGTATAAGACAGGAAGTGAACTCACTGCAGCTGAAGGCTGACTACCTACCCACTTTAATACAGATCTGTGGGAGACCAAATAAAAGATGCAGGGTGGCACGTGCCAACTGAGGCTCTTCTCCACTTTTGAGAAGAAATTAAGTAACTCTACATCCATATCCCTGAGACTGCTCCACCATTATATCTTCTCATTAGACATAGAATGAAAAAATAATATATGGATTGCATTTTTTTAACTGCCAGCATGGCATGTCAGAATCAATGTATTAATATTTTGTCCTAGATGCACCTGCTATATATGTGTTACATGAAACATACACAGAAACTGGTGTGTGTGTGTGTGTGTGTGTGTGTGTGTGTGTTAGAATTCAAGCAGTTTTCTTCAAAATTTAGGTTACAATTACAAACAATCTTATAATGAGTTTTAGCTAAGCATTTAAATTTTGTATAATGAATCAGCACATGAATCAAGAATTTACAAAGCTATGTGTATTTTAGCCAGATTTAGGTTAGGCACCCATCATCATCATCATCATCATCATCATCATCAACATCATCACCATCATCGTGATTTTGGCTCAGCTTCCCAAACATCATTCTGCTGGTACTGAAACAAAATTTCAAAGATAATATCCTCTACCATTTTAGAGAGTAAAGGCTAAAGATTGATAAAGGAGACATAATGTATTATGTCTAGCCTTATTAGCTGGATGACCTGGAGAAAGCAATTAGAATATCTTTAGAGCTGCAAATTTTTCTCAGAAAGCTGTGGATAAGCAGGAATCAATAACCTGAAAATACTCAGACAAGATGGGATGATGAGTGAAATTACATTAAAAGAAGTTATGTCATAGAGACAGAGCCAGTGAATACTGTAATACCTTTTTGCACAAGCACTTAAAGCAAATTGGCTAGAGCAGTGATATTAGCCACATGACCTCCATAGGTGACATAAACAACAAAAATATGTATTAATATGCAAATATTAATTCAATTAAAAGGATAAATAATTATGGCATTGATTATAAATGTATACTATAAGTATCCTCCCTCCACCTCTGAGCCCTCTGTACCTCCTCACTCACAGTTCCTTTCACCATGAAGTCACATGGTGTGTCTCCTCCAAAAGAATATGAGCAACTTAAGGATAGAAACTTTATTTTTGACTTTTGTCTTCTCATTAACCTATAAAAAACTAGCGCATAATAGGATCTCAATGTTTTCTGTCAGAATGAAAGAATGAGTGAATAGCTGAACAAACAAAAACCAAAGGGATTGCAGAGTATGGAAGTATTGACTCTATATTGGGTATCAAGAGAAGCTTTACACAGGATGTTAACAGGAGTCCAAAGGTAATGAAACCATGAGATATAGAACTGTACTGAGGTCCTGATCTGTGTATTTTCTTTTTGTCAAAAACTATTCTAGGCCAACATTTTTAGTTTGGAGACTGAATGAAATAAATGTTCCTAAAATCTGTTATTTACTATATTGTGTGTGTGTGTGTGTGTGTGTGTGTGTGTGTTTTATTTTTTCATTCCAGAGAAATTGTGGAGATCTAACTGAGCTGGCAAGATTTTTGTCCTATGTAAGTGGTATTGATAAAAAATGATAGATATTTAATATTTTTTAAGTTCTGAGTTTTAACAAACAATTATTAGACAATATTTTAGAAGGTTTCATTGTTTAGAATTTAGGTAAAACATTTCAAGAGGCAAGATTGTATACATCTCTATTTAATGCAATATACTTTGAAACTTGCAATTATTTTTAATTTGAATTATTTTAAACATAGAAAACAAAGGAAAAAAATCCTAGTAATAAAAATAAGGACTCCAAAGCTTACTATGCTTTTGACCTAATTAATATTCTTTAGTATCTTTTAATTATAATATTCTTTAATTAAAAATTGTCTAAAAATGTACAACTTCAACTTATGGTCAGTTCTGTTGGCTCATTCATAATCGTTCTCAGGAGCTGCATGGAGAAAAGACAAGTAAAACAACAAGGTGGCTGTCCTCCTGCCATACAGAACAAGAATAGCTCAACTTAAGCATGGAGGAGATAAAACATGATCAAACATGTCTAATCCTCATCTCTTTTATTTTTCTATTGGACATTTTTCCCCCCCCTGGAATTTGGAGCGCTATACCTTCCTATACAAAGGCTGAGTACAGACCTCTCCTATTTATACTGTACTGCTCTCAACACTGAGATCTCCCTGTTTATGAGTTTCTTCACTTACACATGGCATGTTGACATTGATGAAAAAATATTAGCAAGCCAGAGCAAAGATGGAAGCAAAAATTAGGGAGGAAAAAACACACAGAAATAAACCGAGAAGAAAACAAAACTCCAAAGGAAGGAAGGTGTATTTTGTTAATTTACACAGCTTTCTGCTCTCGAGTTGTCCACATGATGAATGTCACACAGTGGTGTATAAACCTTTCAGGCGAATTTCTACAAACAAAGTATAACTTCTCAGAAAAGAAAGGCTCATGCAACAGAGTTTTAATACATCTTGAAACAGCAAATCACTTCTTATCTACTAACACACTAAATACTGGCATAGGACCACTATCCTCCTATGATAAACAGACGTACTCAATTACGGCGTGCTTTCCTAGCTACTGATCTCTTTAGTAATTATACCATGCAATGAGCTGTACATTGATATTATATTAATATGCGGGGAGGAGAGAACTTAAGTACAAATTAAATCAAGGCTCAGTATTTCAATGAAGCTTCCATAGCACCTGAGAACAATGGTATGATTCTTAGAAGGAGAGAAAAAAAGGTGATTTGTATATCTCATTTTCAGTCTCTAATTAAAAAGTTTAGAAATGAAAGCTATCTTAGAATTCTTGTCCCTTAACTATCCATTTCAAAGTTGACAAAACTGTCTATCATGTTTCATAATCACCTGCACTTGTCATATTAATAGCAATAACAATCTTTAAAAAATATTTTATATAGATAGACAGGTTACAATAAAAAGAGAAGAGCAAACAGAAAACTTTTTCTACAGACAAAACAAATGGATAAAGTTCAAGAAAAGGTTCCTCACCCTTTTGCAGAACTCTCAAACAACTTCTATTGACCAAGAATAGCACACAGTAAACACACGAAACAAAAGAAATGATGAAAGATGTATTTACTTGTTCAAGGCCTTTATTTTTCTTTCTGTTTCATATACACCCACACTAAACAGTCTGGATTGTGTTAATAAATAACCAGTAGCAACTTAAGTGAACCTAGGAGGGGTTTCTATGATGCCGTCAAGTACCAGACAGTTGCTTGGCACTGCTGATACAGTTCTCTACATGTGAGTTGCACGCTCACATAAAAAAATAAAGCACATAGGTTAATGGATGGATTCTATTACCTAGTAGCTACAATGAGAGGAAAGAAAGAAAAATTGGAAAACAATAGTTTTTTGGAATTCTTCAACCTTTTCCAATTTGGGAAGGAACAAGTCAATTTTATGAACCATGTCCTGCCAGAGTAATCTTTTACCAGATAACTTGCTGTGGTTACTTGGAAATTTACTAAAGTATAGCTCCAAATCCTTTTACACTGAGGAGTTTTCATTATTTTTCAAATCGTTTCCAATGTGGTTTCCATAAACTGAGATCAAATTTGAAATATTCTCAATAAATTTTTCCGTTTCTATTTTCTAAAATATAAAAAAGTCCAACTAATATGCATGAATTGGGACTAGTATCCATAAACTCAGTGATCAGGGTGTTAAGAGTTTACCTCATTTATGACATTAAATACACAAACAAGAAAGCTGCTGCGGTGTGTCAGCCAGAGACAATTTCAGTATTTTGAGCTTACTCTTCATAAAAGTTTGTTTCTAAATGTCCCATGATTGTCTTCCCTAAAGCTATGAGAAATGTCTAACAGAAATGAAAATAGGCTAAGTCTAATACTATGACAGTAGAAATAAACATGTATGTGTGTGTGTATACACATATATAAACATATATATATACTCTATCTGTAGATTACATACATAATCTATCTATCTATATATGAGTTAGTGCCTTATAAATAGTTTAATATGATATGTAGATGACCTAGGATATATTAAAAGATTAAATTAAAATATTAAAAGATGAATATTAAAATATTAAGAGATAGATGAATAAAAGTTAACTTTCAAATTCAGGACATAAAAGAAAGGGCATTTATTCTGAATTTCACATTAGATCTTCCTCTCAGCTGTAAAAGTTCATCATCTAAAAATGGGAGCACAGAGTAGTCTGGTACCCAAAGTGATCAACACGGAAGACAGACTATCTTAATCAATCCCAACGCCCAGGTCACATGCTCATTCTGTTTGCCCTAGCCTCATTGCTTCCTCATGATCTTGGGCATGTTTCTCCTCCACATTAAGGGCAGTTAAGGAAGGCACATGGGGAATCCTGGATGTCTCAGAACTCTGGGAGCAGATGGCAAAGGAAACTCTGAGTGAGCTCTCCACTGACTCTAGTGCTGTCCGTGCCTTCCCCATAAGCAACTCCTATTAAAAAAAAAAGACCAAGCATCCACTACAACAAAACCAAGCAGGCCTATTTAATTAGGGCATTTGCTTGATATCCACTTCTTCATGTTAAACACACAGCCACACAGGCCTAGGAGGTCTGATTAATTTTAATATGCACGGTCGTGACAAGTGCCTCAAGGGTAACTGAGTGAAAAACACACACGCCGGCCAACACACAAAATCCTCCAGCGAGTCTAGTCTGACAAATCAGTTTCAGAAAAATGCTGTGTGTGTTGCCCAGATTAGAGTGCTACTATTCAGCGAGGGTCTGAACCTTTAAGGGGAGGGAAAAGAGGCCTCCAAAACAGGTGGCTGGCTCTTCACCCTAGAATAAATGATATGTCCAAAAGCTGTGGCACTAAGCAACAAGAAGGGCTAATGCATTCCCCTAACGTTTATTGCTAATGCAGAGCTTGGGTCAATGGGTCTTTTTAAAGAGATCCACGTCTAACTAAAAGTCTCGCACTGACAGTTTTAGTTAAGGACAAGAAAAACAGGGGTACCTTCCTTATCTGAAAGGTTTAGAAAATATTAGAAGTGTTTAGGTAAAGAGATATTTGTGATGATTTATACAACCCTGTCATAGTAGACAAACTCATGTATGAGCAGGAATGAAATAGAACTCTCCTTATATTAACAGACAAATAGCCACCTTAAGAAAAGAAAGCTGGCTTGATTGTTCACCGAAGGACATTTAGGACATAATCTTAAGTATGATTACATTTTTACTAACAAAAGTACAAGTTCGAGTTAGAAAACAAAAGTACTAGTTAAAAAGAAAAATGGAAGCCTTCTTGGACCACATGGGTTTCCTGTAGGGATGACACCACAACTATGAAAGAGATCCCCAAGGGCTATCCCTGAGCCTTTACAATCCAAGTTAGGAGTTCTTGCAAGAAAATATAAATTAATTTTCTATAATACTTAATAAAAACAATATCACGGGAAACCACTATGGTGGATACCACTTAAAGGGGATGACAATGAACAACTTTCACTTTAGTGCTGAAAATTACAAGGCTTCAAACTCAGCGTACTGTGTGTGCTAAAGTTAAAACACTTATTCCTGAAGAAATAGGCTCTACGGCATTTGAGGGTGTCTTCTTGTCCTCATCTTTAAAAAATAAACTCCTTTCTTTATCATTTTATGAGTGTCGATTTCCATACGGCGGTGCCTTTGAAAAGGTTGCCTGGAGGTGAGACTCTAGCTTGCTCCACAAAAAGAGAGACATTTTCCAGTGACAGACGGCATAGATGAACACATAGCCACAATGCATTAGAAGGAGCCTCTAACAGCAGCAGGAGTGTGAGGAACAAAACTTAAAAGGGCTCAATTGAAAAGTACCCTTGTTTGTCCTTCAGTGGAACAGCACTTACAAAGCCTCTTCAACATGTACTTTGTCAAAAGGACAGTGAGTAACTAAACAAAAGCAACTCAAACCTCTGCCAATTAAAGTATCTTTAGGCTTTTCCCCTGATCCGTTCACTTTTTATTTTTTCCCACCTCATCAAGTGAGGTTTTAAAACAAGAGTGGATTTCAAAGTGAATATCAAATATTCTTAATTTAATGGAATGCTTTGGGATTTTGAATTTAGGAAAGCCAATTTCTAATTCCCTATAAAAATAGTAATTAAAAAGTTAGTAAAATTAGGGGGTACTTTTGAATTTCTATGTCAACTTGTCCATTGATGTAATATGGTTCAATTTAATTTCTAAAGGGCTGTTCAACAACAGACATTTAAATTATAAGAACAGGCATTGTGATTTATAATGTAAACTCAAACATCAAACAAGCAATGCCTGCAGGGATGTTCACAAGGCCAAATATCATGCACCAGGGTCCTGTCTTTTCCACAGAATAATTACATATAATGCTGCAACACACCACATATGAAAATAGCCTGCTTATATCTTCTACTTTAACCCCTAAAATAAGTCTTAAAACAAGGGGAAAATGCTTTATATCTATTTAGAGGATCTAAGGGTTCTATATGTCAACACGTGTGTAATAAAAATGGAAAGGCCATTAACACATAACTAATCGGGGGGGGGGGGGAAGCACAAGTAAAGTAACATAGAAGGTGCAATCAACTAAACTGTATTATTTTCAATAGATGTGACAGATGGAAACATGAAAAAGATACATTATATAATATCCATACATATTTTTAAATTTTGAGGGATAGTCAATATCAACAATTCATAAAGCTTTGTTTCATAAACTTCTAGTTATCACCTTAAAAATTGTCCAACCCATTCCTAAAAATGGTGCAAATGGAGTTAAGTGTAAGTTTTTTTGATATTTGCCACTGAGAATTGTTATTGCACTACGTGATGTCATAGTGATATCCATTTATGTTTTTCCACCTAAGAGAACAATCTTCCCCATTGTATCTGCTAGACAGACAGAGAGAGAGAGAAACAGAGAGAGACAGAGAGAGACACAGAGAGAATGAGAATGAAAATCTTAGTCTTTTCTTCATCCAATTATGGTTCTTATGATCTATAGATGACTCAACGTGACGGCTTGAGGTCTGTAACAATATATACTTTTCCAACTCATCCCATTATTTTTATTAGTTCTCACAAGAAGAGAACTCTTTTCGCGAAGTTTGTACTAAAACCAATGAACTGTTTCATGTAAAGTAACAGTGGGTGACTTTGGTAATAGGCTGTGCCTTTAGGATCTTGCATATACAACTGTGAACAAAGATTTTCTGAAAAAATTCAGAAAAAAATAAGTTCCTGTTGTGTAAATAACGATAAAGTCTAGTTTGAGTAGAAACAAAATTTCACAAACAAATGCAGTTTCTCATACACAAGGAGTACCCTCATCATGGCACAATTTTGGAGGTGTGGGTCTAAGAAGGAAGAACACTGACAGACACAGATGCTAAATAAAACTGAGCATATGTGGGATCTGAAAGGAGGATTACACACACACACACACACACACACACACAAACACACACACACACACACAGAAGAATAAAAAGAACACATCAAAATAGGGGAGGAAAGGAAGAACAAATAGTACACATAAGAGAAAGCTAAAACCTTAGGAAAATTGTGCAACTTTTGGCCAAGAGAGCCTTCGATTACATTCGTCTTCAGTAAACACATTCATATTATTGTAGAAATAAAAGGATAATAAATCCACAAATCCAATGTTAAATCCCTTTCCTACTTTCATGTTGGTTACAATTTGCTATTTTATCTATAACAATTTAAAGACACTTCTTTTTGAAAAGTAATTCTCCAGGTAGAAACTTGTCTAACCACATTTTATTTAGGGAAATTTATTTAATAAATTTCAAAGCAACTACCAATCCCAGGATTTTTATGAATGTTATGTTTGCTTGTTTGTGTGTGTGTGTGTGTGTGTGTTTTGTTTGTTTGTTATTGTTGTTGTCAGACTCTAAATATCCAGAATTTGCAGGTCTGAATCAGAATTTTTCAGTACATAAAAGCATCCTGGGAAAGTAGCACTGGAAATTATATAATGTTTCCAGTGTGCCTAAAGTAATGTTTCCAACCAGCCAAGATGTGATAATGACAATAACTGGTACAATTCCAAGTTGGTTATAATTTATAAAGTGCTTTCATGTGCATTACCTCATTTATTTCCTTCAACAACCCTCTGATGAAAGTATGGCAGTTAGCATTGCCAACTGAGGGCAAATATTCATTACATTAACACCATCATTATAGCAACTTAAAGACAAATAAATATGTTTTTTTACAATGTAAATTATAAAGCAGATGCTCAGTTTTATGTAAAGAAATCCTTATTTCAAATTAAAAATTGCATTTCCCCAAAATGTTGCAAAATAGATCAAATGACATTCACAAAAATTACTAAATACTTGTAACTTATTGCCTCAAAATTGACCAGAGATTAAACTATATAGATGTCACACCACAATCACATGGTAATTAGTGATAGGATCAGGAGTAAAACTCAAACTCTGACTCACAGGGTAGTTACTCTTTTTCATCATGGATTGATTTGAAAGTAGGATAAGAACTATGGACTATGTCTCAAAAATACACAAAAATACATAGTCTTACCATTTTGCATACAACTTTTCAGAATTTATAAGACCTCTGAAGGAATTCATGAATCCTAAGTTTGGAAACTCGACCCTGAGGGAACATGTTAGAGTCCTTGGAAGACTGTGGAGAAGAGGCAAGGTGTTGAAAGGAATCAGTTACTTTTCTTTTACCATAGCCCTTCTAAGATGAATTGTGTATTGGGGGGATCGAGGGGTTGGTGTTGTAGAGTAGAAGATCCAAAAATAAGCTGCCCCCACCTTGAGCCCATCATAAGAAACAACCTCTCTCTCCCATGCCAGCTCTACACACCAGGAAAAGGGTGCTGGTCTCCGTCATGTTGAAACACTATTAAAGAACCAGTTATAGCTTTGAATTCTGGAAAATTATTCATAGATCAATACAATTCACTTCTCACTTTGCCTACAGCAGTGGAGGAAAATTATTATCTATGGCCTCAAAATCATAGATAATACCAACATGTGTCCTTAGAGAAATGTGCACTATTAGAGTTATTTAAAAGATTAATGTGAATGTAAATGTGTATTTTAATTTTGTGATATATAAGATCCTTGATCTTATATATCTAGTTTTGTGACCCATGACAACACTTTAACCTCCAAGTCAGAGAATCGAATGTAATGATCTCAAAGATTCAATTACACAGGGGTATGCATATAATGAGAAGAATGATGGAGAAAATAGGATGAATGAAATAAATATGTTACAAGATTAAGGAAGAATATGAGTAGATTAAGGAAGGACATGAAGAAAAGAGGGCAGTAAAAGCTCAAAAAGACTACAAATGAAACCTAGTTATTTTTTAGAGGAGTGGGAACAAAGGCAATAAAATGTTATTTAGTGGTTAGACTGTCATCCATCATTAACAGAAACAATCACCTACTATGGAACCAAGTCCATTATCAGGAAGCAGAGGCACAAATAATTGAACTAAGAACTCTCCATTCTGCTATTCACATACTTGCCGTGGAGGAAGAGAGAAGTAAACAAGCAATGGTGACAATGTGATAAGAACTACCGTATTTCTCTGAAAATAAGACCTAGCCAAACAATCAGCTCTAATGCATCTTTTGGAGCAAATATTAATATAAGACCCTGTATTATATTACATTACATTATATTATATTATATTATTATTATTATTATTATTATATTATACTCGGTAATATATTATAGTAAAATAAGACTGAGTCTTATATTAATTTTTGCTCCAAAAGATGCATTCGAGCTGATTGTCCGGCTAGGTCTTATTTTGGGAGAAACACAGTAGTAGAGATGAGTTCATGTTAGCAATGTACACTAAGCCAAATTCTGACAAAGGTGTTCAGAGAAGATATTGAATCATAAAAGGTGAATACATATAAGATAAGACAGGGAACAGCATTCAAGGCAGAGGAAACTGCATAGGAAGAGAGTAGTATTAAAAATAAAGTGTTGCGAGGACTGCATGCAGTTTGACAAGACAGCATGAGAACATGTACCATGGAGAGTGTTGGGAAAATAAGATGAAGAGAAAAGAAAAAAATGTTGAGTCAGATTATATATGCTCTTGTGTACCATGCCAAGTAGTTTTGTGTAAAATAATAATGTTGATCTAATTCTAGCTTCTCCCTATCACGAGAACATGGACAAGTTACCAAGTCACAGTTTTTCATTTGTAAAATAAGAAATGATACCAATTCAGAGTTTTTGAGGATTAAATGAGGTAGCTCACATAACGTTTGGCAGAAGAACCATATATTTATGAAGGTCTCTCACCTCCTTTCCCCACAACAGCAATGTAGCAACACTGTAACAGTTTAAAAATCTTTTCAACAAATATTTTGAATATTTAGTATGTGCACTATGTTCACTCTTGAGTTTACTATAGGTATGTAAACTGACAAATGGAGAATTATATTATAGTAAAGTAAGGGTAATAACAGAGGCAAGTAACAGTTCTTAAAAAGATGAAAATGGTAATACAGGGAGTGCAAATAACTCTAGCAACTCAGCCTTGGATAGATGAGCAACGAAATTACAGACAGAGGGGATGGGATCAAGAAAAGGTGTGTTTTGTTTGTTGAGTTTCTAGAGAGAGAAGATGTAAATGTGTCTGTAAGCTGAAATAGCAATTCCAAAGGGATATTGAAGGTAACATAGATGGTATTATAGAAAAGTTAAAGTAAGAGCCTGTTGTAATCTTTCTATCTAAAATATTTTATTTTAAATCAGGTATCTAAAATTCGCATCAAGGTAAACTTACTTTTCACCTGCACTGTTAATTGAACCTAAAGTTTGAATGAAAATCAAGTTAATGTCTGAATCTGATCTAAATTTAAATACTGTTCTATATTTAGAAACCATCCTTAGCTACCGGGCACTTGAGAACACAGGAGACTTACAATACCTGTCTACTTTGGCTTTATTAGCTAAATCAACATATCTCGTTGTCGTGGATTTGTTTAAATTTAATGAACAGTGAAATACTCTTGAAAACAAAGATGAGGTGGTGACATTATTTCTAAAAGATCAAGGAAAAGAGAGTAAGGATATTGAAATGCATGGTGTAACTGAACAGGAAAAAAAAGGAACCTGGACCTGTAGGATGTGAACTGAATTCTCCTTCTGACTATAACACCAACTCCCTCTCCCTCTCCCTCTTCTTTTCTCTTCCTCCCTTCCTCCCTCCCTCCCTCTCTGTCAAAAATGATAATAGAGGCCTAAAATGTGTTTACATTTCATTCCAAGTTCTCTTATTTCACAATTAATTTGCTCCCGTTTTTCGAAAACAAGTTTTTATTAAGATACCTTTCCAAGTTTTTTGTTTTGTTTTTGTTTTTGCTTTTTTGTTGTTTAGGTTTGCTTTTTTGTTTTGTTTTATTTTGTTTTTTTAGCACTTTAAACTCAAACAGTTTAAGCCAAGCTGATTTTCAATTAAAAAACTTTTGGAAATGTGATCATCTCTGAGCCATCAGGAATTGACTTTAGTAGAAAATTACTGAATACTACTTTAGTATTCAATATTTCAAAGGAACTTAGGTACACACGGGCTAAAGAGCAACATTAAATTATTACTGGCAAAATTCCCAATTGAAAGAAAGAGTATAACTAGTGATTAAGGGCACGGATTCTAGTTAAAGGTTGACTTCATTTCAAATAAGGACCTTGATAGTCACCTTGTGGCATATTAAATCATTGGTTTCCTCATCTGAAAATGGAGATAATAGGAAACAATATTTAGTTCATGTGTATGGCTTCCTGAAATTGGAATATCTATACATAGCAACCTTAGTTATAAAGTTATGCAACGATTAAATGAAGTGTTTCATAATAAATTATACAACACTACATAACACATGATGTGCACTGAATATATGCTACCTTTTTTCCCTCAATATGTCATAATTTATTCAAAATCTTGATATAGGAATTATGTGTCACGCATTATCACATTAAAATTCATTGTCGTTCCTAGCTGCTAGTTAAAAAATCATCTGATGGAGCAGTTACTATCAAATATAAAATAACTATATTATGTCCGCCAGGTATTTTGAACTGTGAATTTACTATGAACTTTGGCGTGCTTCATGTCATTTAAACTGACACCAGACAAATAAGAATTTTTAGCATCGGACCATTTTGATTAATTCCAGGTAAAACTTCTGATGGAGGAAAGAGATACAAACAAAAATACATCGACATATTTTCCCAATACTTACAACTGTTAAAATATTTGAATTAATTGCCTGAAAAAATCATCTAGCTGGGATAAGAGAGCCATTTTTTTCAACCCATATGCAAATCTAATTTTCTTTCTAACCATTTCGTCTCAGTGGCCTCCTATTGTATGACACCTTGTTCTCCTATAACTTCTGAATTTCTGTTAGTTTGCTGTTGGCAGGGAGAAGGTCGGAAATAATACGGTCTTTCTATTGAAATCAGTTCTTCCTCCTCAATGAGAAGAAGCGAAGGCATGAATGTGGCACCCTCATAATAATTTAGCTAGGGCTTAATGAAATTTTCATCACAACCTGCTGTTCATTTTAATGGACTTTGAAAAACAATGGGAAAAAATAGCTGGAGGGAATAAAAGATTTCTCTGTGGCATATATTTGTGAGTTTAACATTTAGTTCCATTTACCCTATCTTTGCTCCCCCATCCCCATATTGCTGCTCTCATCCCAGAGCTATAAGAATTCTTTGTAGTTTTCCGAGTATACATTTTGCAGTTCTTTTGTTAAATGCATTCCTAAGTACTTCATTCTTTTGATGCTCTAGTACATCACAGAGATCATTTGTTTGTCCTGCACACAGTGTCACTGTCCTGTTGCTTGAATGATGTCAGGTTTTGGTGTCCATTCTCATATCCAACCTTACCCTTTGATTAACGGACTCTTTAAAGCTAGTGTAACTTTCCACTTGCCGTTGAGACTTTTACACATTTCCCAAGATAATTTCCCCATTTTTCTCTCTTTGCAGCAAAATTAAAAAAAATAAAAAATCCTATTGCTTTTCCATGGTACAATTTCCTGCTTTGCCATTATTATTTATGTTAGTGATTAACATCATCACTTTACTGAAATACATAAATTGCTCCTTGATAAATATCCCAGTTGTTATAGTTCTTAAACATTCTTGCCATAGCAAATATCTTTACCAAGAAAAGTGAGTCTATTTACATTTCTGTGTACTCAAACTACGTCTGAGAATCTTGTGTGGGTAAACATAAAATGTATCTTAGCGGTTCTTTATTCACATAAAAATTATCTGTCTGGAACTCATGCTTTTAGAACTTGCTATGTTCAATTTATATCCAAGTTTTCTATACAGACTACCTCTGTATTTTCTCAAACTCTTTATATTATTCAATAACAAGTCACTCTTGAGCTCAGCTTTTACTATATTTGCAGGGGAAAGGAAAAAAAAGTTATAGAAAATGCAATAATGAAAACACTCTAATGTACACATGTAATAGTAATGTTTTTTTGTGTCAACTCTACCTTCTGTGGATGTTGTATTTTTGCTCTTTTGCATGTGTAGTTACTAGATATTGTACTTTTCTCCTAATTCCCAATACCTCTTAATGTCTCCTGCTAAGCAAATTAGAGGGCACTGTCTCCTGCTCACTTTCCTGTTGGAAATTATTCATTTGGCTTTGCCCTGTCATAAACTTCCAAATTAGGAGTATGTGCATCTACTTGGAAGGAAGTCCCCCATAATACACTGGGGGAATAGCAAGGTTATGTACCAAATTTCCATAAAGGACATCATCTAAAGGTAACCCCCACCGCAAACTACTTTGTAAGACAATACATTCCACTGCAATCCTGGTTCTCCTAGCCCTTAGTCTTGGACCAGGAACACATTACAAACAAAAATTAGAAATTAACAGGGAAATACTTCCTAACTCATACTATGAAGCCAGCATTATCCTAATACCAAAATCAGATAAACACATTACATAAAAACTGTAGAACTGGAATAGGGAATATACTAGATGAATTTGCAGCATTTTATAGTGCTACTAAGTAACGAAGTGCTCAAAAACGAAACAAAACCGATAATCATAGTGGTATGTCAAAGTGACACAGAAGTCAATGGAAAGTGTTTCCAGTAGCCAAAGTTAGAATGATTTGAGTAACAAAATAACATAGATTGGATTATAACTCAAAGTATAAAATAAATATCCTAGAATCCATACTTATATAAATAAATTATTGAGTAAATTAATAAATGGGAGCAAAATTAATAAATGGAGAAAAATTCTAAACAAACTATGTAGATACTCCACTATAAAGAAGGGGAGCACAGCTCCCTACTCCTTAAATTTGGGTTGCACATAGCACCATTTTTCCAAAGATTATGGTATGGAAAGGGGACGTGGGAACTTTACAGTGAAGAAATGTGACAAACATGGTATCAGCCAGCTGATCAAGGTCAACATCAACATTCATAAATCACGTAGGAAGTAAGTATCCTTGATATGATGTGACAAAAATGGTATATCACTTCTGTGGTTTTCCTCCCCAAACCTATAACCCTAGTTTAATTAAGAGAAAATCACCAGAAAAATTACAATAGAGGGGCATTCTACAACATATCTGAACAGCATTCCTCAAAATTTTTAAGGTTATCAAAATCAAGAACAGTGTGAGACACTGTCACAGCCAATAAGGAGCCCAAGGAGACATGCCAACTAAATGTGATGTGTTATCCTTGAAGGCATCCTAGAACAGAAAAAGCACGTGTGGTAAAAATAAACATATCTGAATAAATTGCCGGCTTTAGTTAATAATAATGTATCACAATATAGATTATGCAAAATAATTTTAAAAACAGAACATTAATCATGCAAAATTGATAGAGTATGTAAAAAAAAAAAGATTAAAAAATCCTAAGGTGAAAAGATGTAATATCAGAAAGCTATGATTTTGAGTGATTTTTATTCTATTCCTTTTATTTTTGTTTGTTTTTTTCAAACAACTCTCATACTAAGACAAATATTTTTAATATCAGAAAAAAATTCCAGCATATTAAAAAAAGGGTTGTCAGGGTCCTCTTCAAAACCCCATTTTTTTATCTCCATGAGACAGGAGCCAAAAAGACTTTGGCTGATTAGATTATCTCTGAAATTCCTTCCAAGTGCAAGATCATGTGAATTACATCAATTTAACTAAAATCTATGTCCCAACTATGCATCTGGAATTTTAATCACCACATAACTCCCAAATATACTGGTTAATATATATTTTATGCCAGATGTACTCATAATTTACCAGTGTTATAACAACAGGCTAGCAATGAGTCTAACTCAGTGTTAGTACTCAGTGTTGTTAATAGTACAAACACAGTATAGTTTTGGTATAAAATATGTCTTTTTATGTCTCTGTTTTTTTGTTTGTTTTAATTTTCCATCTGAGTTTGAAATAGGAAGCATGTTCTTGTGTGCAATGTGGTATCCATGCTCAGGAAGGGCACAGGTTAAACAGGATTTAGTAAACAGCTGTACCATAAAGGATGACTGTCAGGCATGCACAAATTATCCAACTTACATCAGCTGTTTTATTAGTTTGTTTGCTTTAATTTTAAGATTAGTCCATGTGCATATCACCTAAAGGTTACTATCAGTAACTATTAAAAGATATTTAGAAGATGAAATCTTAAAAAAAAGCATCCTGGCCGTTGAACAAATGGGAACATCAGCATAACTAACAGAGTTAGAGAATCATTTTTCATATATGCAATAGGCTTAGCCATATTAATGTTGGACTATATAAGAAACAGTCCTAACTGTTAAGGTAACATAAGATGTCTTCATATATAAATGTTATAAAATGTAATAAAATTGTAAAATGGTCTTGGGGAAAAAAACTGGAGAGGAACAAACTGTACAATAAATATTTGGCATGCAGGTAGTGACTATTCTGACCTCTGCAGCCACATTCTATTTTTTTTTCTCTTTTTCCAAGAATGAAACACTTTTATTAGCAGTTCTAATTGCACATTCTATTAGTGCCTCAATTAACTGATGTGAAGCCATACAACACGTGTATTAATTAATAATTCATTATTAGGATACCTGCATACTATTACAGGCAATTCACTACTCACTGTGTTTCGGCATTCAAGACTGTTGACCACAGGGGAGTAAAAAGGAAATGGATGGATACTAATTAGGTTGATTGTTGGACAAACTACTCCACATTTCTGCCAAATTGAGATATGCCTATAATAGTACCTTGGGAACATAGAGGAAACCATTCCAGCCACAAAGTGTGCTTTCCTTCCTAGGAACTGGAGAGGCCCTCCTGGGTAGAACTATTTCCCATTAACCTTGTAACCCCATCCTCACACATAATAAGCACTGATTATGCCACTTATCTGATTGGATCTTTAAGTTTTACTCAACTGCAGCTTATGTGTGAAAAGAAGGAAGACATCCCAACATAAATGAATGACAGCAAAAATTGAAGTGGCTACACTCCAATATTTCTGAAAACCTTCTACCCATCTTCATGGCTTTAGTTTTCCATGTTGTGTGATTTAAGTTCGAGAAGATAAGTCAAAAAAAGAGAATTAGCGCTAAAACCAAACTCTTACAATGACAGCAACAACTTTCTCCTCCAGCCTTTTTACCTTCTGGCTCGTTTTTGATGAGCTCTTCCATTTTCCTCTGCTTCAAGGTGTCAACAACATCAGCTAAGCTGCCTTTGCGCCGTTCGGGAGTTCCCAGGGCTGTGCTCGACAGGCACTCGCCACTCTGCCGCCCACCTTCTTCTGCCTTCTGAGGTGAGGTAGATGAGTTGTGTGGGGCAAATGAAGACATCACTTTATTGCCATCAACTTCCTGCAAAAAGAAGCAAAGGGAAAAAAAAAATCTTTAAAATTCAGGACTTTTTAAATGGGTGACGTGACTTACTCAGCTGAAACATTAAAGAGTGAAATGTCACTCTGCAAGAGCTAAAGGATGAGAGAAATTTTGACAAAGAATACATTAACTCTACAGGCTAGCACGAGAGAGAGTCAAAGCCCAATTCATCGGAGCAATAAAAATATAGAGATGCTGTCCCTTAGACTGGGCACAAATGGCACTATAGACTTATACACAGCCTATATTGATGAGATTCACTTATGTTTCTGCTTTCCTTTGAAAGTCTTCGATTTTCCTATGAACGTTAAATGTAGCAGTTACCTCTATTCCTCCTCATGACATTGTAATGCTTAAACAACATCACATATACTTTAATTTTCATTTTAAGTAACCACCTCTTCTTGATGGCAGTCCTAATAAAAAGAGGGTTCTTTACCTCCCTCTCATTCTTTTAAAAAAGCACCAGCCACACGGGTTATTCTGACATCAGAAAGGAATATTGCAGGTTCATTTCTGTTTATGTTGAAGATATTTCCAATTCCATTTGTTACCTCAAGCACTGTATCTGTCAATACTCTTTGACATTTTGTACTTTAAGTCTCATGTGCCATATAAAATAGTTTCTTGAAGCCTTTGCCTCTTCATAATTGTGTGTGTATGAAAATAATTTGTTTTATAATTCTAAAATTTAAACACATTTTTTGGTGTTCCTTTTGTCATTATTTTCACCACAATTTCTAGCACAACTCTGGCAATCTGTATAGTATTTGGGGTATATTTTGTATAAAGGGTACTAAATTGACTTTTTAGACAGTGTCAAGAGGAGTGATACTAAAATGACAAAGAAAAAAAGTTCTTAAAGGTTTCCCTTGTTTCCACAATCTTTTACTTCCATAACCCTTTGACTTCCCACAAAGTAAAGCTCTTAAAAATAAAACCAGTATCCTAAGATCTTTGAAGAAGTTAGTCTCTCCCTAAGTATATTTCTTAATTCCACAATATTAAAAGTTTCCATTGAAATATATTAGTTTGTATATATTTAATATTCAGAATAATAGATTATATCTGTGTTTACACATTTCTTCTTTATATTTTTAAGACATGTTAATAGGATCTATTGATTTCAGAAAAGTAACAAATCACATTGATTTGATAGCTAACGTTTTTATGGCTAATGCTAACATTTTTGACTGACTTAAAAATACGCAAAAAAAAAATTGATAAAACTGTCATTCCAATTTTTAAAAACAGTAAAAATGCAGATGTCAACACAAATATAATCATAATCTGTTCATAGGATATTTTGTTAACGGATACTAGCGAGTACAAGGACATTAGTTATGGTACAAATATCAGTTTGTTGGGTGGAACCTAGGCAATGTGGAGAAATCAAAAGTAAAAAATGTGTGCAAACAATTTTTGAAATTATAATTCTAAACCCTAAAATAGTTTTCATTTCTTACAAACATTACAGAATATGCCTCTGATGATTATGATGTCTTGAATAAATATTCTATAGACAATACATCTACAGGTGAATCTCACCTTATGAGGTACTTAGATTTAGAAACCAATATGCAAATGTAATAATTAAAACCTCTACAGACTAAGTGAAGGTATACTTCTCAAATTATTTATTTAAAAACCATACATAAATAGAAGCAAATGCATAAATGCACATCACACACACACACACACACACACACACACACACACACACCAATCACACATTCAGTAAACTAAAGGATGTTTTTAAGAATGGTCCACAATACACATTAGCTCAGTTTAATGTGCAAACCAGTATATAGAAAATCCTCTGCATTCATTTCCTACAGATCTTTCTTCTCATTTATTTCCAGGGTCAAAGGCAGACACATCCCAGTTTTAGCTTCACTTTGAACATGTCTACTTTATATTCTGTTTTCATGTTATACGATGACAAAGTTTACAAAGAAGAGTTTGGTAGCTGAACTTCCCTTGCCGTCATTAAAAATTACACATTTTTCTGTAGCATCCCCAGCAGAGAGAATGGCACTCAAATTGTAAGCAATCGAGTCTATTAAAATATCAGAAAATATTTCCAATGAAAGGAAAATACTCATACAATAATGTCTCATTGTCCATGTCTCTAATTTTCTATACCTTGCAAAGAGGAAGGACGTATTTTCAAGAGTATAACATATTTCACAAGTATTCTGAACTCAGTTACCACAACAGGATAAAAATAATTTAATTAATTAAGCATCACTGCCATTTCACGCAGGAATATTTATCTCATCACTCTTTCACCTGTCTGACTACATTTCAGCCTCCAGCACTGTTAATGCCTTTAACAGTTTTATGCCGTTAACAGATGTTTCAGTGTGGGAATCCATTGTTCATTTGCATGGTGAATAGCTTGTTTAGGAGTGCTGGCACAGTCTTCAGTCAAGAAAGTCCTATAGTTTTCAGTTTCTTCCTTAAGATTGCATTTACCATACCTGAAATGAGGACTGTACGTTTCTCTTCACTTTGATGCCAAATGAACATCCAGAAGGTCCACTAACAAGCACATTAGTGGTACAGACCAGCAGTATATATTAAATTAAGTTTTATGAACTCTAAGGACAAGCTTCTTTATTTTGCGGACGAGATCTCAATACTCTGACGTATGACTTCTAAAACCTATTGATAAAAACAGGGTTCTACACTTTTTGAATCAGGTTGATAATCTTTTGTTACTCTTGAACAAGATTTACTTAATCTTGAATCTTTTGTCACCTTTGTAACCATGAGTCCAAAAAAAAAAAAAAAAAAGGATCTGGCTTGTATCTATGTATCTATTCTCATTAAAATGTTTTTTTTTAATGCAATTTTGTTAATTAATTCTAAAGACAGCATTTTGCTATGAACACTTTGAAAGAAATATTATTCCAACCTTAATGTTCAAATTTTAGTTTGGATAATGTGGTGATTAAAAGGAATGAGCTCATTTGATAAAAGAGATTATATATGACTCAAACAGATATCTATGTACCTTTTATTGTTCGAATGACATTTCATCCTTGACTTCTGGCCTCAAGATACTCATTATCATGCTTACTTTTGATCCTATAAACTGAAATTAAATTCATACAAAGTAGTAAAATATTACATTTAATAGTCAATCTATCAGACTATAATTGTCAAGAATAACAAGAAATACTTACTGAATATTTACTTAGTGTCAGGCCCTGTTTTAAGTGTCTTACATGCATTAACTCAGTGAAGTCTCACAGCAAGCCTAATTATGACTTGTATTTCATAGCTTGAGAAACTGAGGCACAAAGACTGAACAAATTCCTGAGATTATATGAATCATAAAAGTTAGAGTCATCAACCTCAACCTGTTGGGCGTCAGAGCTCTAGTTTTCAACCACAGTACCAATAGTACCTTTCTCTTAAAGCAAAAACAAAATTCCTTGACTGTGCCTAAATTTGTCATAGCTATGGGTGAACCAGATACAATGTCTTCTTCTTAATAACAATGTAGGAAAATGAGAGGTTTTCACCCTACATGCTCAATTCCTAAAGAAAAGAAATTACATAAATGAATTGAAAGTGCTTAATCCAACTATATTCTCGATTTATAAAGCTCTCTTGATTCGAATAGTAACTGGTTTATGTCATATTCAAAAAGATGAAACCTAAATAATTATTTAAACCAAACACATAGATTTAACCTGTAAGTGGTTAATCAAATAAATGGGGTTAAGAATTTATGATTTTTCAATTTGTCTTTATAAAATGTGCGGACATCTCTAGTATCCTTTCCAGAACAATAAAGTTTTGAATGTAGGGGGTAAAAAAAGCACTACAGGAGACTGTCTATTTTTAACTAGATCCTCATTAATGCAATTTCATTAATTGTGATTTTGCACTATATGAACTATAGATACCATGGAGCAAGTGCTTTGGTGCTGAACAAGTTATGACATGGTCACACTGTGTTTTCTAGGTAAGGGCTGTTCTTGTGAATATCACCAGGGAAGGCAAAAACAAAACAAAACAAAACAAAAAACCTGAAAAATATCTTAAAATCTGTATTATTTGGTTGAAATGGGTGTAGGTAGTCAAAAGGTACAAAATTCCAATTATAAAATAAATAAGCCCAGAAGATGGAATGTACAACATGGTGACTATAGTTAATAATACTGTATGGCATATTTGAAAATTACTGAGAATAGATCTTAAAATTTCTCATCACAAGAAAAAATGTCTAACTATGGGCATTGATGGATGTTAACTAGACATAAGGTGATCATTTCTCAATATATACAAATAGCGATTCATTATGTTGTATACCTGTAACGAATATAATGTTGTATGTCAATTATATCTCAATAAAAAGCTACATAATTAGGTAAACCCTTAAATTCTTTAAAAAATAAAAATATCTTATTATATCTTATTATAAATGTTTATCTTATTATAAATGTTTATAAGTGTTTATTATACATGTTTATTTTGAAACTAAATTGTTACTTTGTACTATCAAATTAGATGTCACAATTAATTTAGCAATAGTAGAAAAAATGGATAATTATTCCTTAAAATTCAATTATTTTAAAAGTTTTCTTGGTTAAGACAATTTTTCATGATAGTTCTGCATGATACCCTAAACCAGCAATGCTTACTCCTCTTGATTATACATCCCTTCACGATGGTTGTAGATGTTCTCCTAAACACAATCGGGCAACTGTACACACAATTTCAGTTTTAGAGAGTAAAATCTCACATAGTTCCAACTATGAACTTACTTCATGAAATTCCCTAGAAACTCTTAAAAACTATGGATTATAGGCAGGTTCAGAAGCTCTGATCTAAATGTATAGCTTCCCAGAAAAGTACTATGAACCCATGAATATATACAAATTAGATAATTTTTAAATGACCGATTATTTGCAAAAGAGCCTCACACTACCGATTTTGTCAACTTTTTATTTAGATAAACTTAAAGATGTATATGTCAATAACTTAAAATATCACTAACTAAGCATTTAGAAAGAGATCAATATTTTAATTATATCTTAAAGAATAAATGCAATGAAGAAAAAAAATTACATTATTTATGGAAATTGTCTTCTTACTCAGCAATCACCTTGTGGTAATGCATATATAAATTTGAAATGGAAGGCAATACAAATTGCTAACTTTTATAAATGAGAATTATAAACTGGTACAACTTATCATTTTGACAAGTTGCACCAGTTCAATTTTCAAATATAAATTTTCCTGAAAACAGGATGTAAGCATACGAATATGAATACTGAGACAAAAACCAACACTTAAAATGTTCTATAGAGAACACTAAGTTTTTCTTTGGTTAATATGATCAAATTCAATATTCTGGGAACAGGATATAGTCAGTTCCCAAGACCTACAAAGCAAAAGTCAGCACTTATAGACAGATCTCTGATGGATGCCTGTTATATTTATGATTACTCCTGGTGTTAAAGCCATCCAACTTAAAATCTTTTTTAAACTTTAGCTTAAAAAGGAGCTTCCTAATATGTACTTAGGGTCAGTGTTTCAAAAACAAGAAAACTGACAGAGACAGTTTTATTTGGGCAATTCCCATAGTCATCTACAGAGACAAAGCTTATCACAATTGGTCACCCTTCTATATTGGAAAAAAGCCACCGATAATACCTTTGTAAAACTTGTGGAGTTTTTTAAGATCAACAATTCTTAGTGCCTAAACAACTACAAAGTAAACTAGTTGAGATTCTGGATATTAGATGAATGGTTTACATATCTAGGGATGGGACCAGCAAGCTCTAGACATGCATTATTTATTTATTTATTTATTTATTTTTTTAAGTTCCATAAGGGTTTGTGATGATTGGATACTCAGCATGGATGTACTGGCCTACTCTACGTTGAGTGCAAGTTGGTTATAAGAAACCAAAGTCAGTTTTTAAGGAATCCTTATATTTTTATATATTTCAACATTTTATGAGATTATTGAAATTCCCTGAAAATTAATACTTTAAATAATTAAAATAATTCAATCATCACAATATTAAAAAATGGGTAGAAATTCTAAAATACTCAAATATGTACCTATTGTATCTGTGGAATGATCTGTGGAAATTTCTAATTCTATATTCTGCTCAGTTCTAACTTTTAAAGAATACTGTGGATTTTCTTCAGAGAGGTTCATCTGGCTCTGTAATGCCAACACAACCCATTCTTGGGGAAGATCTAATATTCTAAATAGTGACAGGCCTTACCTAGATTATGTAAAAGATTATCATTTCGTAAAAATGGCTCCATTGTATTTCAAATATAGGATGTAGTCCATATTTTTAAAGATTTCTTAATGTATTTTCAACAGTGAAAACAGAAAAAGTGAAAGCTGCTGATGTTTCTTCAAAGCCTAAAAATATATTATTTTAAAAATTCCTTTGCTATGCAATAGGATGAAAATTCAGCAAAAGTCTAATGTGGTTTGCACTTTTTTTACCAAGCACTGAGATGCAATGTTTGCTTGCTCATATTTAATTATTGATCGGAAAACTAAATGAACATTTAAAAGTGCATTCTTTCTTAAAATGCTTTCACGTGGTACTAAACAACAATAAGGGATGGATGATTTGCACAAATATGATTTTCAAATGGTTGTCTGCCAACCCATATCATTGTCATCAACATATGTTACATGGTTTTGTCAGACCTCAGCCCAGATTTCTTGAATCAGAAAGTCAGAGGATAGAGTCCCAACAATGTGATGTAACAAGCTTTCCATGGGAGACTGATATGCTGATAAAATTTGAGAACTAGATATATGAAATTGTACGAGTTAAAGAAGAAAAAGAGGGAGAGGCAAAAAAAGGGGGGGGTGATTTAAAGCTGCAGTGCTGAAGAAAGATATAAAAGTGATGGGACTGAATCAGTGGATTTGAGAGGAGAACTGGAAGGTAGGGAGGAAGTGGAGGGTGGGGGAGAGGGAGAAGAGTTAGTAAACATGTAGGGGTAAAAATGACCAATACATGTGGGCAGAGAATGATGTTGACTTATTTTTTTTTTTAACAGTTATTTTGGCACAGGTTGAAACAGGCTTATGTTTGATGATTTTCTTAACTAGCTATACACATTAGAAAATCTGAGATTTATGACAAAATTGCCTTGCAGAAATATTGTTTTTAGAAATGTCATAAAAATTTGGTTTGAATTTATTAATAGTTTAATCACATTTATAATATGAATACAAAACAATGATAGTATATTTCCATTTTTTTAAATCAATATCTTATTTGCCATCTAATTTAATTCCAGTGAGTGAAACAGAAATTTAAGGGCAAATTCTGTGATCCAGTAGGGGATTGTACAATAGGAAACATAGTTTTAGAAAATATCTTCATTTGCATGGATGCTACATGAGCAGAGGTGTCTAATGGTTGCTTTTTTGAAATCACATTTACTAAGAATCTCAGAAATGCTGCATTCAAGTATAAAATGTATGTTTTCATGTGCTCTCAAAACCACTTAATAAGCAAAAGTGGCATTTAGAGAATTCTAATACATTAACCAATGGAACCTGTAAAAACAAAGAACATTTTGTGCTGTGACAGCCTCGTTATCTTCTTGCTGATGATGTATACACTGTCTTACTTATGTTTAAACATGTAGCAAATACACTTGAAGACATTTGATGATCTCTTCAGTGAGGGCTCAAAGGTCAACCATAAGATGTTTCTAAATAAAAATTAGATTACAAATCAAAACACTTCTATTTACCACTAGTATTGTGGGCTATATAATAATATTTTAAGAAATTAAGAACATTTATTGTAACTTACCACAAATTATATGTAATAATTCATCTATCATTTTCATAAGAAGCCTCCAGAATATCACTGTATCTGTCAATGAACTTGACTAAATTCCTATGCACTCTAAGTCTGAAGGAATAAATAAAACTTGAGGAATTTCTCAAGTTGTGATCTGTTTGGGTAATGACTTGTTTTTATACCAGAGAGCAATGATACACAGAGCAGATATTCAGTAAAGTTAATAAGTTAAGTGTTAGCCAGCATCACTTATCATTGGGAACTGACTACATTTTCAGTGATAAGTGAAATAAATTGCGATTCCCCATGCAGTAAAATATGATGTAAGCAAAGCAGTATAAAGCAGCAGTTAAGCAAACTGGAGTGAGGAGTGAAGATGTTCGGGTTCAAATTCAGGCTGTGTCATTTATTTATTAACTATACCACCTTGGACAAGTTATCTAAACTCTTCAAACCTCAGTTTCCTCATCTATAAATTGGGTTAATAAATAATTTATATATACTACTATATAATATCATTGATCTCCAGAATTTAACTGTAATGAAAATAATTATTCAAAAATATGAAATAATATTTCATTCACTCAATTTTCAATTTCATTCATATAATAAAAATGTTTCAAATGCTAATTGGTGAGGCAACATAATAATTTTTGCAGTTTAGAGCAGAGAATTTGAAGCCAAATAGCTCTGGTTCCACACTCAAATCCTGCTTCCACACTCACTAGCTCTGTGATCCTGGAAAAATTATTTAATATTTCTAAACTTTGGTTTCCTAATCTGCAAAATGGGTATAATATCATCTGCCTCATTTTGTTGTTAGTGGATTGAGTTACAAAATATTGAGTTAGGGGATTACAGGAGTTAATACATGAATTACAAATTATAAAACTCATAAAATAGTAACTTGGAAATGACAAGAACTATACGAGTATTTGTTAAAATAAATATGCTCCAGGCATCATATTAGGGTATAATGATGAACAAAACACAGAAAATATAAAAATGAGTAAAGAAAAGGCCAGATCCTTTAGCAGAAGAGGGAGAAGAGATAAATCACTTCCCCATCCACTTCACAAAAAAAAAAAAAAGTATATACCAATGGTTTCATATTTCTTTCTGCTGAAGTTAAACTGCATTCATGGAATCAAATTTTTAAAGAATATTTTAAATATTTTAAGGTGACCCATTTTTAAAGGTAACCTAATACAAACTATTTTTTTAAAAAACATAGTCCACAAAATGTCATGTGACATTTATGTGCTTTTATCTCTGTTGCATACTCAATTTTTAAATTTCACAGTTTCATGGCACTCTACAAAGTGATAACTCAGGGAAATGATCAAAGAAAGAATGTTCAATTACTCCTCATTACGAAATGAAACTTTTTAAAGCCAAAGTCTGAAAAAAAATAGAGTAATGAATTATTTTTCGTAAATACATGACACCCATTACTTATTATGTCATATTTCTACTTTCATATATCTCCTTTTTCTTGTGAAATAGACATTTCAAGAGTTTTCTTTCTTCCTGAGAAAATTAGCTCCAGTAGATTCTCTTGCAAACAAATCCTCATGTTCCTTTACACTATAAATACAAAATAACAACAAAGGCAATATGGAGAAGGATAGATTAACTACTATTTTTGCTAGCTTTGCTCCCCTGTGTTTCATTAACACCTTGAGTAGCACTATGTCTCCTAATTAGATCAGGCTGATGATTTCATAGGCCAGTGTCAGTCAACTCTATTATGTCATTAGACTAATCCAATCTTCCTATTAAAAAACAACAACAATAATAAAGGTCTAGTTTTCTATACTAATTAAAACTTTCAATATTGCACTATGTTTACAGCAACACTAGCACTTTTTCTTTAAAAAGTACTTTTAGCATGAATGGACATTAAGCAATGATTTGAGGTGTAAGAAGCACAAGTTTCAGTTCTCATTCCAAAAGTAACAATAAGACATTAAGAGTCCATGCACTCATAAAATTTCCCAACTAGCCAAACTATTTATTCATAGTATAAATCATAATTTCCTGAGCCTCCTTTTAGCAGGTACATAAGGACCATTTTGTAGTACACACAATCAGAGACACTACCATTCTTCACATAAAACTTGGGTTCTCTGCAAATATTATTTTCACGTCGTTTATATGAGTAACGCTATATATAGTTTGATCATTTTGAAGACTTTTAAACATATTTCTAAACTATTAGTAATGTTCTTGACCAGATACACAAAATCTGTTTAAATTCACTAGTGTTTCAGTAAAAATATAGCTACCTCTCCTGGAGTTCTTAAAGGCACTGTTCTAAAAGTTTTATGGACATTATCTTTTATAATTCTCAGAGAAATTCCATAAAGACTGTTATTTCTATTTAACAGATGAGGAAATTAAACTCCTAAGAGTAATTTACCCAAAGTAATAGCAGGAAATGGTAAATTGGGGAGGTAAACCCGAGATCATCTAACTTTAATATCCATGCTGGTCATCATTAAGTTATACTGCGTTCCTTAACTGATTCAGGAGCAGTAAGAGATGCCAAAGGTATAAAAAAGAAATAAAGCTAGTTTTCTCTCCTCCACAAGTTTAAAATTAAATTTGAGAGGCATATATATATATATATATATATATATATATATATATATGAAACAATTAGTAATGATAATTATAACAACAAATACTAAATTGTATAGTAGCCAATTATACACACAGAAGATGTTTCAAGAAGAAAGAACATTGAAAACCAAAGGAAGATGGAAATTTTTTATCATAGCACTTAGCACTCTGTTTTGGGATCGCTTATTTATTTTTCTTTCTATACCATGAAGGCAGGGAACATGTCTTATTACTTATCATGTACCCCAGACCCTATTATTTGTATTTAATAAAAAAAAGACATAGTGACTCAGTTACTTAATTTATTTAATATTTTTGTATAGATACGCTTTTGATCTAAGCCTAGAAAAAAACAGGTAGAGAGGAAAAGATATACAACATTCTTCCCCAGAGTCATCGTACAGAGAATTTTAGAGTGCACACACACACACACACACACACACACACGAGACGGTAGTGACTTAACCCAAATAAGTGGAGAATAATAAATACGAAGAATAACTATCATAGGAGTTTCATTTTATGAAGGGTCATTAATATCAAATAGAATTGTTTACATTTGACCTGATAGGCCATGGTCTATTCTAGTTTCTATACGAGGTGATTCTCTTAAAGTAGGTTATAAGGAAGATTACTCTAGTAATGGTGAGCGAAATTAATTGGGTAGAAAAGAAAATAAAGACCTTCACTGACCAGGAAATTGTTACCATGCCACATACGTAGTGATAACAAGCTTTCCACTAGGTTGTAGCTGTTATAGTTATAATAACTGGATTAGACGACTTGAAAATAAGGAGGAAAAAGCCAAAGAGAAGCATACTTCTTGCTTGGGGGGTTGAAATAATGATTATGGTGTCGAAAAACCAGAATGGTTAGCAAACAGAGATGGTTATTGAAATAAAATCAGTATACTTAAAAACATTAATAAATCCACATAATTAAATTAGTCTGTTACTTGAGTATTAGCCCTAACTTCTGATCCAGCACTATAAATAACACATGACACATAATAACATAGAATAACACATAACAATGACATATAATTCCTTAGGATTCAAATGATGAGTTTATTGTTTGAAATCTTTAAATTTGTATGTCGAACATCCAAACATAGATGAGTTTGAAAATACAAGATTCAGGTAAAGAAATAAACGTTGTAAAAAGATGACTTGTGAATCATTAATGTCCAGGAGAATGATTAAATCTATTTTAGTTCATGAACTCTCAGAAAGTGACCACCAGGGAGATGAGCAAATGGCCAAGCCCTCTACACGTACTCGTATGTCAAAAATGGCAGTTATAAGTGGCTATCACCATCTCCTTCAGTGACTTGGGTTTACAGTGCAAATGTTTGAAATTTTGTCATTATTTATAATTACATTTTGAAAGATGAAAGATGTTTTGAAAAGAAAAATGCATACATGGAAATAATGAGTACCTATAGAATATTTATAAAGCAGAGAAAAAAACTAAAAAATGATAAAACTCTAGAATACAAATGTCAAAACAAAGAATTTTTGCTATTCTAGGAAGACTAAAATCTGATAAAAAGATAGCACTGTTTTTTCTTTATCTTTCCCTTATTCGTAATGAATTAGCTCTTGGAATGATGAGTTTTGATGCTGTGTTTAACCTCTAAAATTTTTGACATGTAGATGTTTGAATGAGGGGAAAACAAAAACTCAACACCAAAAATAATTCTGCAGAAACCTAATGCTGTGTTATTTAAATAAATAATAATGTATTATTTAATTTAAATAAATAATATTATTTAAATAAATAATAAAATATTATTTAAATAAATAATGACACCAAAAAAATTCTGCAGAAACCTACTGCTGTGAGTACTTTCTTGAGTTGTATTTACAGGTATAAATACGAGGTGTTGGCTTTTTTGCCCCATTAATAAATTATTCTGTCAAAGGAACTTAGTGAGTATTTGTGCAAAAAAACCAAAATTGTATTTAATGCATACTAAATTCTATGGACTATAGAGAGGAGATAAATAATTTTTGATTTTAGATAAACACATTTCTTCTACATTTCTACTTGAATTCCTGACTTCTGAATATCCCTGGATATTTATGATATCCCAAAGTGATCCTGGTTTGGTGCTCAATAACCCACAGAAATGCCATTCCTAAAAAGGCATATTCTTTATATTTCTCATACCTAGAGAATATAAGCTTTACTTGTGTTATAAAGCCACATTGTCTGACTAATGGAACTCAATTTAGTCATCCTCTTGAAGGCTGAAATTTATTAAGACTGAGTCTCAGGATGGAAACCAACCAAGTATTGCTATGCTTACCAGCTCTGAGGTGATACACAAACAGAGGCGTCTTACAAAAGTCCTTTGCTATATTTATTCATTATACTTAGCAACATCAAACAGGGAAAAAAAATAATTAAAAAGCTCCTATTGAGCACCTAGAGACCTTGAACATAGACAGGGGGTGAACACAAAGACAGAATATTTGGTTACAAGAGTCACACTTCATCTCTTTAATTATTTTTTTTAACGGTACATTTTTGGCATTTCCATTATTTTTCTTCTACTCTCTTGGTTCTAACAGAAGTATACACATACATGTATATATTTCATTAAGAGGAAATAAAAGGGTTGTCTTTAGTTAAGATGTTTCCATTCACAGAGACTACACATTTAAAAAATAAATTGCCTGAATAAATTCAATTATCTAGAGAAGCAAAGAAAATCACATGCAAATGACATTATATGCAGAGGCCATTCCGACAGCTTCATGTTTATTTTCATTGTTTCAGTCAGTGGAAGGGAGAAGCTGTCAAAAACGTAACATCTCTTCCTTTTTAAAGGTCCAATGTCTCTGGTACTGAAAATTGCATGAGTAATAATATCAAGAGACGAAATCTGTCTACTACTGAAAATAAAAGGTTTAGACTCCCTCCAAATTAATCACACAAGTGGGCCCCCATACACCTTGGTTGCATTTTGTCTACAAAAAGCAAAGGACAACATTTAATTTACAAGTAGTCCAGTGTCAATCCAGCCACTGAAGACTGGCTTAAAACAGTGTATCCAAAAAAAGTAATAAATCCACGTTAAATCAGCCTGTATGGTTACTGTTAGTCCTCTCTTCTGATAGCAGCATTGTAAAGTGTAGGCTCTATATATGACTTTATCAGAAAAGACTATTTCAAAAGTCTTTTTTTTTTACATTCCAATAAACAGCAATTACATATAATATTTTTGTCTTGTTCTTTGAATACATGGAGAAGACTTAAGCTGACTTTGAAATAGGTTCCTGCTGAAAATTTCTGGCTTTTTGCACAGAATTTATGTGGTACCTGAGTTTTCTTGAAGCGTGAATGTACCAAGTAAATGTGGCATATGTTTGTGTTTTCTTGCCAATTCCAAATTCATTCATTCAAATCACTCATTGTAGGCCAAATTCTTATCCAATTCCACAGAGCCACCGATTTTCCTGGAAGTGAATAGAAGCTTTGTGCATGAAAACAGGAAAGTCAATAGTAGGTCTGTGCATGGAAGACCTATGCAACTAGTGGAAAGGATAAGAATTTGACCACAGAGTTTCTTGAGTGTGGTAGAATCTAGTTTAAAATGACCTACACGATGAAGCTTTCAATGCTTTCACTTGAGTGTCAATTCCAAAATTGACAATTTCAGTAACTGTGGATTTTTATATGGCCATCTTATATACCACTCTTACTGCAATATGCATGAGGATAATTCTTTCATTTACTATATTTGCATTATGATCTTTATTTATTACAATTAACCTCAGATTTCATTCAGAACCTGCGGGCATATTCTAAGCAAAGTAATAAAAGAACCGTTTATTAAAGTGAATGCACCAATCACTATATTGGGGTTCCTAGTAGGCTATTACATCGATCCCTCCTAACAGACTTATGAAGTAGGTATTATTATTATTGCTTTTACACATAGAAAAACTGAGTTTTAAGCTGTATACTTCAAGTTAAATAAGTGATTTGAACCCATATCTCTCTGATTCCTTGAATTGTGATTTTCACCATTATGCTAGACAGCTTCTCATCAGACTGAAAACACCTAATACTAATTTTACTAACTTTCATCTCAATTTCTAGTCAAACTTTGTTTTATCTCCATATATGTCATCTCAATCCCATACAGTGTTTCCAACATGCCAGTTTTGTTTCATAATGTACTTTATTCACATACTCAATTTTCTATACTATTTTTCATTGTCTACATCTTATATTTCAAATTCCTTGATTTGTATTTCCAAATGAAAATTAAGCATTTTTGTCAAACTCCTAATAACATTTTAAACACCCTCACTTCCTGCCCCCGTCGCCGCCACCACACACACACACACACACACACACATACACACACACACACCAGTGAAGCGTGAACACAAATTTATAAACCATGTGTGTAGTTTTTGAAAAACATCATACTGAATCCTAGAGGGAACGCAAATAACCTTCTAGTAGTCAAATGCAACATCTTTCACAACTTCTTCAAAATGTTTGCAACTACTGAAACATTTTTTTTCCCCTGAATGTTTGATGTACCACCCTCTGTCGATCATTCTTAACCCAGGCATTGCCTGTTTTGACTTTAAATCCTCTGAAATGTATTCAATAACCATGATAACTTCCTACTTCTCTTTTTCTCTCTCAGGAATATGATCTTGACATGGTGCACTGAAGGTCTTTTAGTGGCTTCCACTCAGCTTTCAGGAAAAACTTAGAATTCTTTTTGATGACACACAATCTTATTCATCATTATTCTCCACTCCACTTAGTGATACAACCATAATTTACTCCTTGCTCTCCACAGGCCATGCACTCCTTATTTTCTCACCCCCTACTCTCGCCTCTTTTAAGACAACTTCAAGCTTTAAAATATGGCTTAGGTGAACTGTAAACTCTCAATGAAGATTTGTGGATACGAACGACTCTTCGTAAATTTACAGTTTCAAACCTTGCATCTATGAAGGTGATTTTCACATTTCCATCTCATGGCAGGGAATTTTCAATTACATATTTCCAATCGTCTGTTTTCTACCGAAATATCTGTTTCTCAAACCTAACATGTATAAATATGAACTCAGAATTCTGTCACCAAAACCTACTGTTGCTCTTGGCTCACTTTTGTTTCCTTCCTGGTGGTGGCACCAACATTATCCCTGTCACACAGGAGTGAAGGAAAAATCACTACTTTTGAACTTAAGCAAGTCTTTAACCTCTTTATTTTATTTCCCTATCTCAAAATGAGAGATATGAACTAAGAGCTATGTAAATTACAGTGCTAGGTTTAAATTCTATAGTCTGTGAGTGGTAAATCTATGAAATCACAGCAGGTCTTACCTTCAGTTTTTAATCATTCTAAAACTTGTATTATTCTATCTTTCTTTAAATAGTCCACATTAAAAAATATCTGGATTTACAGTAAGATAAGTTAGGAATTTGTATTATTGGCCACCATCGAAATAAATTAAATGGCCTAAGTCTGTCCCTATGGAAAGTAATACGGTTTTTCCTAAGAACTATATGCCACCACCAAATGGACAGTGATATCTCTTACTATGAAAAGCAGATACATAAATTAAGTTCTAGATGGGTATAAATAACAAAGGAGACAGTTAAAAAAATTCTGCATATAAACATACAACTCACATAAAAATTATTACTTTTATTGCTAATAATATGTATATATACACACATATATTTATATATGTATTTATATATGTATATATGTGTGTGTGTGTGTGTGTGTGTGTGTGTGTGTGTGTGATCAAAGAATACAGTGAATGCTGCTGTCGAGTGACGTCTGACGGAAAGGCATGATTTCAATATGGAAAGAAGCACGTCAAACCTTAGTAACAGTGTGTGACAAGTTTCACCTTGTTCAGTGCAGTCAGTCGGGTGTGAGCTATGGTTGAGAGAAGGTGTGTTTTAAAGTGTGCCGTAAATCATGGATCACAAACAATGCATTAATACGAAATGGTCAATAGGTTTCAACCTCCATCATGACAATGCTCTGTGTCACACGTCACTTCTGGTATGGCAATTTCTGTCAAATAAAAACATTATGGTATGTCCTCATCCACCTTATTCACCGGATCTAGCACCATGCGATTTCTGGCTCTTCCTCAAAGTCAAAATGACCATGAAAGGTAAACTTTTTGAATCAATTAAGGACATTGAGGCAGCCACACTAGTGCAAGTAAAGATACTCATGAAAGAGGACTTCCAGAACTGCTTCAGAAATTGGGAAGAACGATGGGATAAGTGTGTTCAAAGTGAGGGGGAGTATTTTGAGAAGGATTAATGGCAATGTGTCTTTTATTGTAATATATTTTTTTAATTTAAACATTCACCATAGTTGATCACACTAATTTTTATCTATCTATCTATCTATCTATCTATCTATCTATCTATCTATCTATCTATCTATCTATCTATCATCTGCTAAATACGACTAACAACCAGGTAGTTTTAACTTCAATTGAAAAGAAAATGACATTTTGAAGAAAATATGAAGAGATGATGAAAATCTAGGGGCATAATTCTAATTTCCTTCCTTCCTTCTTTCCCCCTTGCTTTCTTCAGCAAATGTGTTAAAACTTCAACTTCTTTTAATATTAGCTGGCCTAATCCAGATTTCATATTTCCTTTTCTGGTTGCAGTTCTATTTCACGACTACTCAGTATTTCTAGGAACAATAAGATAATCAAGATTTATTCTTGTTGATCTCTCTAAAATGCTTAATTATTCATCTCATTTTGCCATACTTTGCCTTGACTCGTTGAATAAATAATGTTAAGACTGGGAAGAAAATATATTACAAATATTTTCAAGCAAATGGAAATTATTTTCTCCATATTCAGCAAGAAAAGTAAATATAGATACTCCTGGTTATTTCTCAGACTCTTAACAAAACCTACTCACTTTTGTTTGTGGCAATCTCTGTATAATCCTATCCTGGGTTACATGGAGCAGCTATTTTTTCTGATACATAACAGACAAAATGTTTGGTCTTTTTTCAGAGAATTTACTTTATGTGTTTCTCTAAAGTACAAGTAAGCCAATTACCAACCAAAACAGTTGAAGGCTTTTCTTAAACAGAACACTCACCTCCCCTCATTCTCACCCCATCCTGAACTAAATAAACCCTAGTTCAATTTTGTTTCCACAAATCAAGTCTGGAAACAAACCAGAATTAGACTTTTTTCTCTCTTTTTTTTTTCTTAATACATATTTAGAGTCTAAACAATAAATTAATATTCAGTTCATGAGATAGGATTTTTATAAAGACATCTGTGTATCCGAAAACTTTCATGGTTCCCCAACAATTGTAGATTATATAAATCCCAAAGTTCTGAGAGCATTCAAGACTCCTCATAAACTGGCCTTAATCTGCCTTTTCAACTTTTTCCCGTAACAACACGGTCTTTTGAGTCAGCCCCATTGTTACTGGCTGTGTGACTTTTGTGACTTTATTATCTCCACTTTGGTATCCATACAGTAAAATGGGATTAATAATACTTTCTTTACAGAAGGTTGAAAGATTATATAACACAATAAATATAAATGCTTAAAATAATATCTAGCCCATATTTACTTTTTGATAAATGATATTTCCTTTTTACTAGACTCCTTGAGAGCACACTCTAATCACATAAACTAAGTTGCCTAGTGTTCCACACACATACCCAGGAATTCTCTGGAAAAACACAAACAGTAGTACAAGCTGTACACTACATAATATTCCTAATCATACCTAGAAGATCTCCTTATTGTGAGCTCTTTCAGTCTACTTGTAATATCTCCTTGCCCTCAATTTCTCTCCTCCCTACTTACTTTTTCAAATCATACCTATCCTTCAAGACTCAGCTTAATTACCTTAGTTTTAAGGAAGCCTTTCTTCACTTCCACTCTCTCAATGAAACCCCTCCAAGTACCAGCCTACTGTCCCTCTGAAACTGATCCCACTCACTTCTGATTTATCATGATTTGAACATGTAGATTAGATGTGTTCCACATTCCCCTGGAAGAGTCATTCTCAATCATCTGTCTACAAGATAAGGAGCTGCCCCAGAATGGATAGCAATTATATCACTAAGCACCCTGTTCATTCAATTGATGTTCTTTTCATAACAAGACCTTCTCGATGAAGGAAGCAGCACCGACCACATTTTGAGAAGCACTGCTTAAGAACCATTTGCTCAGCAATATCTTTTTCTTCTCCAGTCAGAAGATGTTCTTTCCCCATAAACTTCTATAACATACCATGAATTTCTCCATCTGTACACTCTCCACAATATTATCAAAGCTATAATTACGATTTACATGTTCATCCATTTTCCCCACTAGACTACGAGTTCCCAGAGAATGAAAATGTGCCTCTTTCATATTTGCATCCAGTGTATTTCATACATAAGATATAGTTGATAAATCTTCGTATAGTTGACATGACTTTTTTCCCAGTCATGACACTGAAGGATGAGGCATTTAAGATTTAGGTAACCTGAAACTAATAAAAAACATTAAAAAATAAAAATAATAATAAATTAAAAAAAAGATTTAGGTAAAACATGACCACCTCCTTTGGGACAATTTTCTCCTATCATACTGGTACTTATAATGCACCTAAAGGGCCGACAATATTAGAATGAGAGTACTGAAATAAGAGCAAATTATAGAAGGTTATTAGAATGAGACAAAGACTAAGAAAGAAAATGAATTGAAAATAGAAGAAAAGAGTATGTAAGAGTCTACACCATAAGTAAAAGGAGAGTTGAACAATTTCTCAAAAATTAAACACAGTTAGAAATGATCTGTAATTCAACTAGAATGTTATGGAGATGGGTAATAGGGAAGAAATAGAAGTACAGGGAGGATTATACCTGATTTCCAATTTTTTTTCCTATACCTAAGGTTCTATTTTTTTTTTCTTTCCATTATAAACCTAAAGGTCTTTCAAGGCTTAACACTTTTTCTCAACAAATAAAAACTCTTAACTCTACCCATTCATCCTCCAGACAAGAAAGAATGTAGCAATGTAAGTTGTAAAGAGCAATGGAAAAAAAATCTAAATATATATATTTAAAACTTTACATATAGCTTTTACAATTAAAAAATGCACTATTTCTAACTCCTTAGGCAACACCAGAAAACTGATGTAGAACCACTTGAAAAGTCGAACACCACAGATGAGCCTGTTTGTAGCTACACTATAGGTCTAAGGTTCTTATCATAAGCCAACAGTAACTGTTCAGCCTACTTTTTCCCTTTAGCTATGTAGACCAGGTGTTTGGAGTTGGTATTAAATTTTATTCTAAATTGGATTTGTGCCATTCCCAGTGGTTTTGCTGCGTTCATATTTCTTAGCTATGGTTTCTGGTTATACTGATCTTTCCATTTTTTCACTATTGCTACTTATGTAAGATTTACTAAGATGTAGGGTGTTGTGTGTGAGTGTGTGTGTGTGTGTGTGTGTGTGTGTGTGTGTGTGTGTGTGTGTGTTTCAGTAGAGGTGCATAAATGAGGCATTTCACTCACTAAGGAAATCTCTTCATAATTACAGGGATCATATAAAAATCCCCTTATCCACCATGGGAATCTAGTAGCTATTTGAATGTAACAAAAATACTTTACCATTCAAAATTAGATGAAGGGACTACTGGGTCTTATTTTAAATTATAAAACAAAATTTCAAGGCATGTATTTTCCTCAAAAATAATAAACAATATATTTGAGGGAAATATTTAAAGAAACTAAATGCCTATGTATAGCTCATAGATTAAAAACATCTCAATTACAAATATTCAAAAATTTTCTTGTTAATGTTAGCTTGTAATTGTTTCACTATGTCTGAATAAACTACCCAACAGGTGAAGAAGAAATAAAAGGATATGGAAAGAAAAATAGTACTAAATTAACATTTTTGTTTCACTTTTTTATTAAATTTGTTTTATTTGTCTTATTGTTAATTGTATCACACATAGTTACTGACAATCTCTGTATAACTGCTACATTTTATGCAATATACAAATTAACATGAGTCTAAACTGAGAAATAACCCGATCTTTGTTTTGGACTAGACAAGTAGATCAATATTGGGATCAGCTGGCCAATATCACAATTCCAGCTACTAAAGGATTATGGTTGAAGTGACTTGAAATAAGAATGACTATTCAGTTTCAGACACAGAATGATTGAACATGGAATGTAAAACACTGAGTATGAGGATTGGAGACGAGAAAGAAGAAAAGTGGGAGGGGCACTATATACAAGGCATCTCAGAACGCATTTTCAAAATCTTTTTAGGTGTTTTACCCACCCCCAGGGCCACATCATAACTTTCCTGGGCCCTAAGAATTTTTGCCTTCATAAACCCCTTCCTTGCATGAAAATAACTAACTACCTGAAAGAAAAAAAAGAAAGGAAGGAAGGAAGGAACGAAAGAAGGAAGGAAGGAAGAAAGAAAGTTTAAAAATGTTTGTGATTCCACTGGTTTAAAAACAAGCATATGTAAATTATATATTAAAACATTTTCTTCAACCTTAAAGTTCACTGCTTTCCTTCTTATTGCAAAAGAAATCAAAACATTCTCAATAGCCCCTGAAAGTATTATGGGCTCCTGGCACTATGGCTGCCGTGACTAATGGGTAAGATGGCTCTATTACAATATATTTTCTCCTTATCTTTTCTTTCTTCTAATTATTCTAAGAACATTTGGCAGAATAAAATATTTGCAAAGCTTGATTTTACAGAAGCATGGGGGAAACAATTTTATTGTCAGATCTTTGTTTCGTCTTAACATTAGGACATGACTTAGATTCACTTTATTATTTTTTATTATTATTAGTTTCAGGTGCACAAGACAAGGTAATACTTCGACGTTCATCATTTATATCCCTCACCCTGTGAATCCCCCTTCCCCCATCACTGAATCTTTTGTACATGTTATATTTATTTACTTCCATACCTTCAACTTGCTGACTAATTCTTTTATGAGATTTCATCACAAATAGTCAAAAATACAAGCAAAAGCACACATATAAACAGACTGCTTCTCTTTTGCCAGAAGTTACACTATTTGCCCTTAAAATACCTGAAAATATAGTGTCTCTTATGGTTTGATATGAGACAAAACATTAAAAAAATAATCAAAACTGTGTGTTGGTTCTGGATACAAACTGACAGTAGAACTATAAAGAACTGGTTCATTAATTTATATTTCAAGTTTTTTCCCCATGATTTTCTTGGAGTATGAAGTCACAGATACTTACTACCCACTTTTATGATCATATTACTGTTTAGATAGACTATTCAGTAACTAGTTACTATACAGCTTGGGAGTTCTATCACAAAGTTATTAATATATCCTTGATTTTAGAACAATTGGGTAGATGGCTGCCTTCAAAAGATTTCTGAAGGCTGTATAGCACTTCAAGAAAAGGAGACACAAATGCAGCCAGCCATGTTAGACAGATGAACCCTGGAAATTAAAGGGGCGATAAATTTTCCTGGTAGATTGTCTTCATATTCAGTGACCAATTAATGCTAAACTTGTGGACTAAATGTTTCCCCCAAATGCACAATCAAAATGACCTTTGCTCTCAAACTCTCTAAATCTGTAAAATATTAGCAAAGTTTAGTTCAATATCTTACTTTCCTCACATGAGACAGCTTTAACCAATGAAAAGGAATCATTTTTAAAAGGTACATTATTTTTAGGTAGTAGGCAAAATGCCTTTTTTTTATTATTATAACTCAAGCTTGATATTTGCTTTTCATTAAATCAGTGTCTCTGAGCACTGGATTCCAGTGCCAAGAATTAACTGCAGTGTCATCGCTGACAACAAAAACAAACCACTTTTTTACATGTTAATGAACCGTTATTACAAAGTACCAGTTGGTATGTCTGCCAGCAAAGGAAATCATTCTCATGCACACCTCAACTGTAAATTCTTTGTGTATACTGTAATTTCCATACAATATTTGTTCTTTAATCAAACAATCTATTATTTCGGGTTTAGATTATATCACTTTGTTTTCTTTGCTACAAGGATATGAAGGTGGCTACTGGTAAAGGACTACTATCACTGTGGAAGAACTGTATAAAGCTTATTTGGATGAATTTTGTTTAAAAGATTCATGAAGCAAATTTGAAAAGCTACATGTGGCTAACTGGTCAATGTGCTACCAATATTTAACTTATTAATTAAAAAGCTTTGCAATAATTTGATTATATAAAGACTTTCTCCAGATGGACTTTACTATTAAGCGAAAGGCTCTTTGGTAAAAGTATGGTTAACGGTGAGACTCTTTCGAGTGAATTTTCTGAATAAAAAAAGTTAACTAGTAGGTGCTTCTAAGATGGTGAGTCACAAAACTATATTCTGTTGTGTAATAAATCAAGGAATGAGAAATAAGAGTAAGAAAATGTGTAAAGCCAAATCATTTCACAAAGAAAAGGAAAAAAATTAGGATAATTTTTCCCTGGCCTAGAAACCTAATTCATAGGTTTATTGGGATATAATTCATAGGATAATTCATTTCCAGCAAGATTCAACATGATATTTACTCATCTAACTTCTTAGGTGAACAATCATGGAAACAGTCTTTTAATATTTGTTTATTTATGTTTCATAAATTTACACCATAGCTAGTCAAAGAAGAAAATCTCAATGCCACATTTTGTCCTTGGGCGGTCATTGCTGGTTTCAGACTCTTGGCAGTACTGAGGCAATCAAGTTCAGTGAATCCCTATAATAGAGAACACTATAACCTAGTCGCTCTTAGAAAGCCTTATGACATTTGAGAGGGACCCAATAAAACAACTGTCTTTTTAAATTGTCCTAAAATGAAAGCAAATGGGAAGGGAACATCTGGTAACATGATAAGTTTCATCAGTAGTTCAAGGCCTATCACATAGAAAAGAAATTTAAAATATTACAAGTAGCAGCTTAGAAGAGAGTTTAACCAAAAGCTAGAGTTATAGAAACGATGGTAGGGTGAAGAGATGATCCCAAGATACCTAGATCCCAAAATGAGCCCAAAGAGGCAAAAGTGAGTACAGGGACTCTGCTGAGTATAAATATACTCTCCATGAAGACTACTTAAATCTGAACCTAAGGGAAATGATTTGTCCTATAAATGACGAGAAAATGCTCTGAAAAGGCAGATTGTACATAAAACAAACTCCCTGAAGTCTGGTATCAATACTGTTTCCAACTCAAACCACTGCATGCCAAAAGAAAGAGGGAAAAGGCAATAGGAATTGGTGGTTGCGTATTCACTTATAGCTTGAAAAAAATCTGTCTTTATGCTCTTTCAACAGACATTTTCTAGGAACAGTGAAGAGTTTAAGAGTGAACCATAAATCTGCATTCTACCTCACGGTCCCAACTCAAGGCTATGTCCACAGGACTGTAGATTTTCTTGGAATATTTCAAGTTGAAAACGTGTGGCTTACCTGTAACAAATAGTTAAGAGGGAGTTTTACTCTGTCCCTGGAAGTGAGAACCTTAAAACAAAGCAGGAAGTTTCTGTTCAACAATCATGAATTAGAATCATTTGACTTAAAAGGAATCACACATAGACATTATCGAGAGAAACTGTAAATTAGTTATTCTAAAAAAAAAGAAAAAAAAGAAAAAAAAGAAAAAAACAACCATCACCAAAGACTATAGAGAAAATAATTTGTTTTGTATCACAATGAAACTTAGTAGTCTCTTGAAAGATTTTCAATAGGATAACTAAGGACTTCAGAACATGAGTTTCAGTTCTATTATTCTGGAAAAATTTCCCACTATTATTCCTTGAAAGTTCCAGTATCTCTTATTATTAAGAAAGGAAGAAAGAGAAGAGAGAAATGAGAAGGGAAGAGGGGGAGAAAGATAGGGGAGGAGAGAGAAAATACAAGCCTGACTTATCCCTAACTTTAAAGGGAACTAGAGAATTTTACTGTTAAGTTTGAAGCAACTGTTAGTTTGAGATTGTACCAGTACCACTCTTTTAATTATTTACTAAGACTTTGTTGAATTTTCTCAAGCACCTTTCTGAGCATTTTCATATAAGATTTCTCCTTGAGCTAGTGAGGATGTAGACCGGGATTTGGCAAAGCTTTTTTGTAAAAGGCCAGATAGCAAATATTTTCAGCTTTACGTGCCAGAGGGCCTCTTGTTGTATCTACTCAACTCTGCCATTGCCGCACAAAAGCCAGTCCTAGACATAATAAATGAATGGGTGCGTCTCTGTTTGATAAAACTTTTTGTAGTTGTTGTTATTGTGTTGTTTGTTTTTTTTACAGATACAGGCTGTGGTCCAGCAAGATTTCACCAGCAAGCTAGTGAGTAGTAGTTTGTTGACTCATAATAGAAACTATGCCAATATGTATTTCTTTTTATCAAACTCTCCTTGCATTCCCCAAAATAACTCTTTATAGACTAGTCTAGTAAAAAAGTCTAGGAAAAAACTTTCTCTAATATTTTAATTAGAATTTCTGCATGTAAGTTAAGGTGAGATTGGGTTTATTTTCTTTTGGGGGGTGGTTTGGTATTGTAGTTATGCTAATTTAAAGTTTTTTTCTTTTTGGTACGGAAAAAAGTTTTATACATCATGGGAATTCTCAATTCTTTAGAAGTTGAAAATACTTGGGCTGGTTATAGATTTCATTCATGGACAGTTTGTTTAGGTTTCCTACTTTCTGTGTAGTCCTTTCAAATCATTTCAACAAGATTCTCAATGTATCAATGAATAATTTTATACAGCCACATTTGTCAGTGTGTGTTCAAAGGGTTATTATTTTCCAGTGATTGATTCAAGAGGTTATATAGGTTCTATGATTGATTAAGTGTGCATGATAAACCTAACGAGCTCTCTGAACAACAGGACTGATTTCTTAGAACCTTTAGCCTACCATGTGGACCGTAAATATCAAAAAGAGGGATATATTATGAAATGCTTTCCTAATTGATTACACAATAGAACCTTTGTCTTGGATGTTGTATGTTACATATATTCTTTAGAACACAATTTTGAAAATGCTAGAATATATTATAATAATTTATAGTATCTAAATAACTATAATAATATTGCCCTTTATTGGTTCTACATTTATGTTTTGTATTTGCTCTTTTTCATTTATTAATCAAGGGAAACTTCTGCCTAATATTCTCCCAGTTCATTTATTTACTTTCTTATATTCTTCAGGTTCTGTTCTATGCCTTCATTGGAGTTCTTTTATTATAAAGATTTTGTGCCTCCAAAGTTAAATGCTTTGGTTTTTCCTCCCCATTTGTTTTATTTAATAATGAAGGTACTTAAATTTATAAATTTGCCCATTGTAAAACTTTCACACGAATTTTAATATGCCATAGTCATGCTATAATTTTTCAAGCAGCTTGTAGTTAGTTTTGATTTTTATTTTTACACAAGAATTATTTAGTACTGTACATCCCTAAAATAGTTCAAGTGATTTATACATAGATAGACATTAGGTCAACCTTATTAACTATGTTCATTAAATCCTCTATGTATTTATTTGTTTTTTCAGTCCAATCCATCTGGGGAAGAGAAAAGGATACTTTACTATCTTTCTCAATATATTTCTGTTTCCGTCAACACCTCCTATTTCTAATATTTCCCTTTCTGTAAGCTAATATATTAATGTTTTCCTTTATGTAGTTCATTTAATGCATAAATATTCATGTCATTTTATCCCTGCAGAACAACATAAAAGGACTCTATTGCTGGTATTTGATTCAACTGGTCTGATACTAATAATGCTGCCTCTGATTTCTGTCTATGGATGTCTACTATTTTTACCATTTCTTTTATTTTTAACATATCTATGTTACTTTGTTATATATTTGACTTTAGAGGATAATAAAACTGGATTTAAACAAATTCAGAAAATATTCTTTCAAAAGTAAAGTTTACCCATTTATATTTAGTATGATAAATGCCAACTATTTTTACTTCTTTCTTTAAGGTTTTCTCTTTTTGTTCATTTATTTTTTTTCCCTCTTTCTCTTAGTTTATCTGTTTTTGTGGAAAATACTATATTACATTGACTTTCTGAATATTAAGAATCTCCTTAAAAAGAATCTCTAGTGTTCAATTTTTCTACTTAATGCAGGTATCCAGTCCCAGAATAAGGCTACTATTCCACATTTCGAGCGGTTAGGGCTACCTGCCCCTCAGACTACTCCCCACTACGCCCAAACTGGCTCTGATAGTATAGTTTTTCAGGATCCAAGGCTGTTACTTTTTGACATGTGACTGTTTCATAAGAAATAAAATTGCATCTGTCTTCCATGACTTCCTATATTAAATTCACAATTTGTCTGAAAAAAAATCTTTCAAAGTTTTAATATATGAGTGTGTAAAGTACTCATTAAACATCCTTATTAAATAAATAAAATGGAACGGGAAGTGAGGAATAAAGAAAAGCTAAATATCAACTTAATCTTTAAGTCCTGAACTTAATCAAGAGAATTACTTCTCACGGCTAGAAAGAGTTAAAAATAGGAGACTGTGATTATTCACTGACTTTCTATTTTAACTAAAATAATTGCTAATGCATCTAATCTGATGAAAAATACTAGTGAAGAAGAAATTTTCAATGGGAGAAGAAAGAGAAAAAAAGTGAGTCTAATAGTCACTTTATGATATACAAAGACAACTTGGTGAAAATTTTGGTCATTTTCTTTTCTTTCCTTTGAAGAAAAACACTATGTTTCTGACAATTCTGAACATAAGCAAATTGCTTTGACATTAAAAAAAATCTGTGTTAGTCAAACAGTATTATACCAGGACATCCTAGGAGGAATTTACTCAGGTCACTCCTAAATTAATATATCTTTTCTTTTTCATAGTTCTGGTAACACGCTGACATGGAAAAAGAGGGGAGAGGAGACCGTGGGCAGAAGAAAGCTACATGCCAATAAAAAAAAAAAAAGTACCCTGTTCTACATCCCTCACAAGCTAAACAGTCTTTTTGTGTTTCTAGAGTCTGGACATTGAATCCAGGATACTGGAGTACTGAACCCCATCCTTGTCCTAGAATTATAGCCAAGCTCCCGAGCCTCTTTGCTCCAAAATTAGACCCAGCAAGGGATGCTAAGAAGTTTTAAGCGGTCAGATGCAATAAGTAGACACTAGTACTAATTCCATATGGCAGCCCTAAGAAAACTCTCCAAGGCAGGCTTGGTGAATACACTTGCCAATTATGAAATAAGCAGGGCCATAACTGTGTCTATAAATCAGTATCTTAACTGATACAAGGTGTGATTAAAAAAAAATCACATGGTGAATGTTTAAATAAAAAGAAATATATCAGTAAAAGACACATTACCATTAATTCCCCTCAGAATATTTCCCCCCTGGCTTCAAACACATTCTTGCCACTTTCTGAAGCAGTTCTACTTCATGAGTGTCTTTAGTTGCGTTGTTGTGGCTGCCTCAATGTCCTGAATCGATTCAAAACATTTAACTTTCATGGTCATTTTGACTTTGGGGAAGAGGCAGATGTCTCACAGTGCCAGATCTGGTGAATAAGGTGGATGAGGACACACCATAATGTTGTTATTTGACAAAATTGCCATACCAGAAGTGATATGTGACATGCAGCATTGTCATGATGGAAGATAATTTATAGCACACTTTAAAACACACCGCTCAACAGTAGCTCACACCCGACTGACTGCACTGAACAAGTTGAGCCTTGTCACACACTGTTACTAAGGTTTGACACACCACTTCCCATACTGAAGATCCCTGCCATTCCGTTGGATGGCACTCGGCAGCAGAATTCCCCATATTTTGTGATCACAACAGAAAGACTCTGGGTCACACATCGCTTCTGGTATGGTAATTTCTGTCAAATAAAATTATTATGGTGTGTCCTCATGAACCTTATTGATTGGATTTGGCATCGTATGACTTCTGGCTCTTCCTCAAAGTCAAAATTACCATGCAAGGTAAATGTTTTGAATCGATTCAGCCACAACAGAGTAACTAAAGACACTCAAGAAAGAGGACTTCCAGAACTTCTCAGAAAGTGGCAAGAACGACGGGATATGTGTGTTAGAAGTGAGGAGTAGTATTTTGAGGGAGATTAATGGCATTGTGTCTTTAACTGTAATAATTTTTTTAAACATTCACCATATTTGATCACATCTCGTGTGTGTGTGTGGTTGTGTTTGTGTGTGTGTGTGTGTATCAAGATGAGGGATTAAACTATTTCATGTTTTGAAATTTCCTTTCCCAGGAATGATAGTTTTCAAAGCTTGTCTTATTAAGTTCTGTTTAAAGATATATATATCTTTATGTAAAGATATATATAGATAGATATATACATATATATATACACACACACACATACATATATATATTTGTCTCCCCAATATTAGGTTGTACTACTGTAATACTCTAAGACAAACTTAGGTACTAAAGAAGTAACGATCTATTATTTTCGTGGCTCAGGCCCCTTAGAGAATATAATGGAAGCTATGGGTACTCTCTCTAGAAAGATCTGGAGGTGAACATATCACATAACTTCAGGGAGGTCACAGATTCCATATAGCTCATCCTACAACTCTTAAAGTGATTTAACATCTAGGTTGAAAACACTTGCTCTAGAGGTTAGTGAGGAAGCAGTTCAGGGGCTACCACTTAGGGGTAGAGCATCTTCAACTCGGCCAGGGGATGTAGAGAAATAGACACTCATATTATGGAATCTTGAAGCTTTACCTTGCCCCTTCTCCTTTGATTCAAATTCCAATAGCACATACTGTGCACAGAAATATATACAGTGGATTTTGTTTTATTTATAAACATTTCAAGATAGGAAAAAAGTGAGTATATATCCTATATGTTTAAATAAAGCAGAAGTTAGAAAACACATGAAGGAAAAAGTGGCTCTCGGGCACAGAAATGAGGCAAATCAATCTTATGACCTTCTCTTTCTCTCTCTCCTTTCAATAAAGAAATAAAAAAAGAATCTGAGGAATGAAACAGTACCTGATAAACTCTGGAATAAGAGATAACTTGGGTACTTCTATTTGAGGCATAATTCTATTGCTAGTTCTCTTTGGCTATCCCTCTACCCGACTAGTGAGAAAACCAGTGTCTGCATCTTATTTCTCCTTTTTTTTTTTTTTTACCACCAATCCATTCTTATGGAAAGTAGAAAAATGAACTCTTGCACAAATTAGTAGGCTATTTGTAGAATAACAAGGAATTAAAATGACAGCAAATATATTGTTAATTCTAAATTATAAAGATCACATGCCATTTCCAGAACACTGTGTAAGCAAAATCTTATTATTCTACCCAATTTTTTTCTGTCCATTTTATCTGATTGCACCCTATCTGTTGCTACCTTAATATATATATATATATATATATATTAATATATATACACAAATATATATATATATATATATATATATATATATATTTGTGTATATATATGTATATATACAAATTTTCTATAATAATTTAAAAATAGCTACAGTCTAATCCCAAAATGTTTTAAGGGTAAAAGAGGGGGGTGGGGTGGGAATAGAGAGACTTAAATACCATCTCTCTCTTCTAGGCAGCAATTTCCCCAGATGAAGAGGTCACCACTGTTTAACAATGTGCTGCCATGTTAATTTAGTATGACAAGATAAAGCAGTAATCTCAGTTCATGGAGGCTGTAAACTGCTTGCTATCCGGGGACATGCTCAAGTTGATTTGCACTGTATATCACTTTATACAATTGCCATGACAAAGCCCCCTGAGTTCTCACATGTAAATCTCTCTATGCCTCTCTTCCTGTAGCCCTCTCTTTTTCTCTTTCATTCCCTCCCAATTTCTTTCTCCCTGCTTCACATCCAGGTAGATCACATCCACTCAACACTAATCTCTGAAAACGTAATGCTCTGCACATGACAAGGAACACACAATACACACCCCTCTCACAATCACTCTGTCAAGTCCCCCAATTTAAGAGAAGATGTTTAGGGACTTAGATAATCCATTGATCCCACTTGCATGGGCTTTTATATTTCAATCTGTCATGTTAAACTGTCAAGGGGAGAGATTAAACTGATGTTTCATGATTTGAGATTTACTTTCCCAGGAATGATAGTTTTCAAAGCTTGTCTTACTGAATTCTGCTTAAAGATTATTCCCTAAGAAAGCTGATGTATTATATCTTTACTGGTACAAATCTAGCAATGAAACTATGAAGTGTTTTAGGTAAGGATATTTTGGAGATGTTCAGGGTTATAAACATAAGAATGTAAAACTGAATAAAATTTGGATTTTAAAAAATGTCATCTGTGTAGTTCTCTCTTCATGAAGCAAAACACCATATGTAAAAAAGGGGGAAAAACATGTTTCTATCTATGTAAAACAAAAATAATTATAGAATCACTGAAGAGGACATAAACGAACAGGGAAGAGTTTATACGATAGGAAATAAAAAGATCTCATGAAGCCCATTAGGAAAGTGACAAGTCAAAGCTTTATCCATTAAAACAAAGGCAGAGTTATATGTTTAATCATCAAGAATTAACAGCTAAAGATATACATAATTTGGTTAGGTGTGATAGTTTTAGATGCAACACATCATATTTCTGACAGGTCGAGATGTTATAGTATCTAAATCCATTTGTATTATGCCTCTTATCCATATCACATCCTTTTTACATCATCTCAAGCTGCCCTTATGGGTAAACAGAAATGAGAGAACAAAGCAGTAAAAAGCAATAAACAAATTACTAACAAACAAAGGACTGACTTTCCCACAGTATCTCCAAAATTCCTCAAATCAAACAGGAATTTAAAAACGTACCGAAAAGTAAAAACAAAACAAAAAACAAAAAGTGGATATGCTAATAAAACCATAGTAATAAATAGGAACCTCATTAGCTATGTTTTAAAAGAAAATCATTTATTTATCCTTTAGGATATTCATACAAGAAAACTGAAGGAATTTTTAAATATATTCTGTTCCAAAATATTTGTGCTGTTATCTTCTGGTTGATGTTGTTTTCCTCTGGTAAACTACTTGGAGAAGTGTAATATACGAACCCATAGAAGAATGCTGTGATCTTGTATGAATGATTTGGAGAGCAATTGGGCTGAGAGAATTAGAAGGGTGATGGAAAGGGAATTCACATTAACTGAATATTCACTACATGACAAGTACTATGCTACGTAATTACTCCATTTAATTGTTTTGTCACCTACCTGTGAGTTAAATATCATAACTTCAACATGGAGAAAAGGAAAATTGCACTCAGGGTGTCTTCTATGAGCACAGGTGTTAAAGACATTCGCTCATTCATTTTGAGATACTTACTCTGTATCAGCCACTGTGCCACACTCTAGGGAACAGTCTTGAACGAGACAGACATAGTACCCAAAGGGGCACGGAGCTTTCTCCTTTAAATGAGTTTGAATCTAATGTTCAAGATGAACTACATCCCAAAATACTGACCGAGACTACTGGGAGCCCAAAAGAAAACACAGGATTTTGTTCTGGTAATTAGTAGTAATTAGTGAACAGAGTACAAAGTATTCAAGAACTATGGCATCTATTAAGTGCTTGCTATGTGGCAGGCATAGCTCAAAACCACTGCTGAAAATCCTACCATTTAATCTTCGAAACACATCTATGTTGGGGTGTTCTATTATTATCTTCATTTTTCAGATGAGAAAACAAAGGCACAGAGAGCTACCACGAAACTTATTTAACATCACACATCACATAAAATGTGCAATTATGATTGGAATCCAAACAGTTTAAGAAGGAGTCTAGGCTCTTCATCATCACATTTTGCATCTCATAATCTTATCAAAATTCAGTTCTGACTTGGCTTCGGTGGAATTTGGTTGTGTGGCAGTGGTTGTGGTGGTTGCTGCTGGTGAATTGCCTTAACAACATTAAGCAAAAACTTGGCAATGAACAATATTTACGGTAATTGAATATGCCATAAGTATTTGAGAAAGAGCATCACAGGTTGAATGATCTCCTTTTTTAATAGTTAAAAATATATTTTAAAAACCCTTTTAGTGACAACAGATTGAGATTTTTATTGAATTTCTCATTTCAAAAGTAGTTTTCCTTAACTTAAAATTTTCTTGTAGGTTGCTTAAATTTATAAGAATTAAAAACATATGCCAGTTAAGTACAATGTACCATTTTTCTCTCAGATCACAGAACAAACATTTCTTTGGGCATTTAACTAACATTTACTAAATTCCTGCTATATTCCAGCCACCAGAGCACTTTATATGTATTGACTTTAAACATTACAAGCACGCTGTAAATTAGATGCTATTGTTATCATCTGCATTTTACAGATGGCAAAAATAACTATTTCAGAATGTGTACTAGAAGTTAGAATAACTTGTCAAACATCATACGGATATCAAACAGCAAAACTTGGAATATACTCAGTAATTTTGTCATTAGTGGCCCTGTGCTAAACCACTATGTTATGACAACCGTCCTATAGCCAGAGCACAAATTAATACTAATCTTCATGTGAAAGGTTTAAGAAAATAATCCTTTAGAATGTCACATATTGCCTAACATATTATGTAAAACTTCTAGTACACATTCTGAAATAGTTAAATCTCTGGGTTCGTTTAAATGTACCTCAAAAGATTTTTAAAAATCAAGTTATCTCTGAGTGAAGGTAGAATAATCAAGCAACATCTGTTGCATCCCCATTCCCCACAAGTATTTCTAAAGGCTATTAAAATGACTTATTCTGATAAACCATAAAAATGTTCAATATTTATATGAGTGGCAAGGCAGTGAGCATAGTTATGAAGTGCTTGGGTTCTGTACTCATAAATCCAACTCTCCCACTTACTTATTAGACAAATCACTTTATCCAATACTGTTTTCTATCTGTAAAACGGGGGGATAATTACAGTTGCTGAACTCACTGGGTTGACATAAAAATTGGCCAAAATAATAAAGGTAAGGTGGCTGATACATAGAAAACATGAAATATTACACATTCCTATTATTATTAATTAATTAAATATCATATTCTAAAGAATATTGAGTGTTTGAAATCTTTCATATTTGAGTTGCAACTCTCAGACTGCAGTTAGGCTGTAAGATATATTCACATAAGACTTTCAAAGTCGCTTCTTATGTTCTACTGATGACCCTGGGGAAATCAGAATCTCAGATACAGAAGAAGCATATTCTCTGACTCTGTGTCCCTCGTGTGCAAAGCACGCCAGCCGCTGCCACAAAGCCTAAAGATGGATACTGTAACAGCCCAGCAATCTCCCCTCTCCAGGATATATGTTTATACACAGGATAGGGTCCAGTAGTGGCAAGAGAGGTGGGTACCAGGCTTAATACATTATTAAGCATAATGCTGTAAGTTGTTGTAACTTATTTTCTGTTATTCATTGACAAAGGTTTTGACTTTTTGCATGGTACATATTTTATATTTGGAAATACATACAAAACTACTTAACAGTACCTTTGTAACAATACCCCTTTTTCATATTCTACTTCCATTTTAAACTTTTATTAACCCTTAGAATATTATTTTCTCGTTTAGGGATATCGACCAAAAAGATTAACTGTTTTATCTGGACACGGGCTGGATTTTTAAGAGCTAAGAAGAGACACTGAAGTAAACACTGCTTCTCTATATAATGATAACATTGTTTGCTCTGCTGCCACAGAAGCAGCCTTGACTAAATACGACACAAAATCCAGTCACTTGTGTTCATTTACTTTATCATGTGATGTCAGTGTCACAGAGCTGGCCAAGCCTGCTTTCCCTAGATTCGCACCTCATCTGCTCACATCGATCATTCCTAAAAATGGTTTATGGGAATTTTAAAAAAAACATGTTGCCTTTGTACAAAGAAGATATATAACCAAGGGACAGATAATAATTGTCGACTTAAGGTACCTTTATAATTATTTCCCATTTAAAATATTAAAGAACACCCATACCCCCATATCTAGTAGAATAGAGAAAACATAAAATTTACTTTCTAAAACAAGAAATGGGGGGTGGGGCATGGCACAAGATGATCAAAACTGATAGCATACTGAAATTTTGTCATGAATTCAGTCTTAATACCAACTTTAATGCTGGTACAAATTATGGGCATCTCAGACCTTGTGGAGGAAGTAAAGAATTTAAATATTTTTTTAAATTAATGCTTTTAAAAGCACCTAATGTGGTACCAATAGTGTTCTAAGCATTTTGATTCAGATTGTCATGCCTTAGGGGAATCATTTCTATTGACAGTGCTTCCAATCTTCCTATTAGATTTTTCTGTCCTATAGAATTCCTTTTCTATTTTTTGATCTTACCGCCCCCCCACCACAATCCAGGTATCTGTCTTTGTCTACAGTTTTAAAAGAGAAAGCTATATGAGACTAATTGACAAACCAAGTGAGAAAAAGAAATTACAGCGAAAATAGTTCCTTACATTATTTTTATGACTTCACTTTAAGATCCACATTTACAGCTAAATGGCTGTGCTTTTTAAGAGGCTGTTATAAAAAGATCATTTTCCCTTTTTAGATACAGTGGATAGTTGTATCTAACTGATACAGACAAGAGGAAATATGATGTAAGTATTATTTGAAATATTTTGAGGTCTCAGTGGCAATTGGGCTACTGAGTCTTGTAGACTTCATTCCAATTACTAGAATTCAGGTATCAACACTGTAAAATTCCTAATTCTGGATTCCCTTAGTGACTGTTCTTGGCAAGTAAAAAACTAAGAAATAATGACAAACACATTGCTATTATCACTAATATTACGTTAATACATTGACACTAAGAGCATAATTACTTTCCAGTTGTAAAAATGATGTCTATTCTCTACTTTTTTACTTTTATCAATCTCTATAAAACTTCAAATTAGGAAAGAAATATGAAGAGAAAAAAAATCAATTAAGCTAAAGAAACAATCAAGAACTGATTGAAAATACTGACAGAAGTTTTCAAAAAAATTAAATGGAAGCCAGTACAGGCACACAAAGAGCACAGGAAGTCACTAAAGCACTAGATTCCAGACATTTGGATTCACTGATAAGTACAATTTCAAAAAATAATTTGGAAATCAACATAGAATTCTAAGCTGTCTTTATTTTTGTTTTTTGTGTTTTTTTCCCCAAATAAGGGCATTAAAAATAAAATTATCATTTACTACGAACATTGGCTCATAAAAGTAAAGGGATATAATCTGAACAAATTGAAGAAATATACCAGGCAGTTTTGTGAAGAATTCATTACCCTGTCCCTGTTTACTAAAAATCAGTGAAAACTTTATCACAGAATCAATTGACCTATTAATCACATACAGTAGGAGAAACCTAGGCTGACTGCAGTAAGGTTTGGCAAATCCCCAACAGGCAATATATGTAAATAAGAAGGAAGTATATATCAGAGCACAATGGTGCTGATTCTCCTACCCTGTCTTCCTTCTTGATAATGGTTCCATTGAGATCCACAAGAGGACCCATTAAAAATGTTTTCTGATAGAGGGAAATTGAAAGAGAGAGGAAGAAGAGGAGCAAAGGAGGAAACGAATCAAAGGAAGAAAATGAAGAACTGAAAACAAAACATCAAAGATACAGAATGAAGGTTGGTTCCCAGGCTTTTCATTTTTTTGACATCCAAATACAAATGATCCTATTATGCAGGTCCTAGAATAACAAATGAGATAAAGATGAACACATCCATTCCCACAAAATCTGGAACATCATTCAAGTAAGTTTCCAGCACTGCGGTAGTGTCCCTATTTCCAATATCCTAGCCAACTATGTCATCATTCTTTCCACTTCATTCAAGGTGGTCACCGAGAAAAAGAAAAAAAAAAATTAAAACTCAAATAACTAAAATTGTTTTTTTTTTATTCCTATTAATATGAGGAACATATTTTGCTAACTTCCCCATGTTTTATATTAAGAACTTTACAGTATAATTTGTCTTCAGTATTGTTTTAACTTTTTTTCTTTCTTATTTCTTTTGGGACCATATATTATGGCAAATACAAAACTATACTATACATTAAAGACCTTGCATTAGTGATTACTGATCCAGTATGTATATTTTTTAATATTTTGGCACCTAGTAATTTTTAATGCGTGGAAACAATTTCAAATAAATATTTTTGATCCCCACAAATGAAATATCTTTCAACTGTGAATCTCCCTAGCACTTGTTAGGTTGTATGAAGTTTCTACTAACATTATAGTGATTTTTGTTCTTACCTTACCTCCCCCCCAAAAAAAATTTACAGTAAAAGACACATTGCCATTAATCCCCCTCAATATTCTCCCCCTCGCTTTGAACTTATGCCATCATCCTTGCCACTTTCTGTAGCAGTTCTGGAAGTCCTCTTTTGTGATTGTCTTTAGTTGTGCTGTCATTGTCCTTAATCAATTCAAAACATTTTCCTTTCATGGTCATTTTGATTCTGAGAAGAGTCAGAATTCACAAGGTGCCAGGTCCGGTGAATAACGTGGATGACGGTACACCATGATGTTTTTATTTGACAGAAATTGCCGTGGCAGAAGCAATGTAAGATATGGAGTGTTCTCATGATGGAGGATAAAGTAAAGACACTCATGAAACAGTTTTCCACAACTGCTTCAGAAAGTGGCAAGAACGATGGGGTAGTGTGTTTGAAGCGAGGCGGAGTATTTTGTGAGGGATTAATGGTAATATGTCTTTTAGTGTAATAATTTTTTTAATGAAACATTCACTGTATTTTTTATCACACCTCATAAAAAGCTACAAGAGGGAAGAGACTAGTTCTTATTTCTGTATCTCTGCTGATAGGTATTCATTGTAAGTTTTTGAGTGGCATCTTTTCACAACACTCCCTATTAAATGAAAACACATTTCATTAGGCTAAGTCTTCTTAAGCAAACACATGCTCCCCCATTACCACAGCATTAGAAGTTCTTATCGATTCCCCTGTCACTGGATAGCACTATGTGGGGATACTAACAGTAGACCCTCATTAGTGTCCTGAACTATCTTGCACCTCCCATATAAAGCTTTGTTTTTATGTGAGAGTAATTCATTAATTACTCAAGACCCAGTTAACTTTCAACTAAACTTCAAGTCCTGTGGACATAATATGAATCAATTTTTTCAACTTGATATTAGATCCTCCCCCAACCAGATAGAATGGAATTGTATGGCAACGGGACACAACTATCTATTGCACAACTTATCCAATGGCTTTGTTGGACCCCAACTGATTGTTTTTCACATGTCCTCATTCCTGTTAGCCCAGGGGGTAATTTTCAGAAACAATGCAAGCAAAAAGATTGAACCATTTACATTCAAACATAAGCCTGGAATTATATCTAGATAAACAGCTTCATGTGGTATTTTCTGACAACATTTACAGAATAATGTTTGTAACAATGTAATTTCATTGTATGATAAACATCAATTTACCATAAAAAAAACAAATACAAACTTGTCACCATTTTCACCTCCTTTCAGTTGGATGGCCCTTGTTCAGATAAGCAAGCCTATCTCTTACAGAAAACAACAGTTTATAGATAAATTGTGTGAAATCCAGGATGTGTGTGTAGAATTATACTGCCTACTATCATGTCTTTATACTGCCATACTGCACATATGGCTTTCAAGCTTACGTTATCTGAATCTTTCTGAATCTATTCTCCATGCTATTAAATTGAGCACATTCCACATCGTTCAAAAGTAATTACACTTTTGTCTAGAGTGGAGGAGACTGCTCTCCCTAAACAATGAAATTCTCATTATTAGAACTGGCACAATAACGACATTGGTGTTAACAACAATACGCATTATACCATCACAATAACTAATGCTAAGTTTGATGTACAAAGGTAACAAGAAATTTAAAAGCTTATGAAAACCACCATATAAAAATAGGAATCTTTACCATACCATAATTAAGGCCCTATTCTGTGACTTATTTTTAAATAACACATGCATTTTCTCTTTTCCTTCTTAAGTTTTCTGAATAGCACTTCACACACAACATTATTCTAGTCACACATCAAAAATACATTACTAACGACCGTTAGATTGTAAGCAAAATTTATATAAAGGGTATTTCAAGACACAGCTATAATATAGCAATTAAAATTATTTTGGGTAAATAAAGAATCCGACGTTAACAGTGAGCCTGAGCAAGTAAAAGCCTCTCTGTGTTATGTGCACTGAATGAATTCTTTCAGTGTTGAAGTTTTCATTTCATACGTTGGAACCTTGCTATAATGTTATATGTGGTTCTCAGCTACATGTTCAACTTCTATAGACTATCACCTTAAGAAAATACTTTTTTTCTCCTTTTGATGAACTTCAAGGATGAAATTGACTTACACTATATTTTGCTTTATGATAAATAGTGTCCCTGAAATGCTTAAACACATTAAGGTACATCAAGGGTACTGTTAAACTCCATACATTAGACCCAGAGTTCTTTGACAATTCCAGGAAAATATTATCAATATAAAAAATAAATGAAATACCACAATATATTATCACATTATATTTCCAAATCAAATACATATTTAAATGTTAAAAAAATTACACACTAGCATAGTACTCATTTTGATTGACATGAGGACATGTTTTGGATAGTTCTTTACATTCTGTTTCGCATGAAATTCAGCTATTTGTAGAATGCGCAACTCCAATTATTTTTTAATAAAATATTGTATTATTGAAATAAATATTTGTATTTTTTAAATCAATTGTGGGATGCAGCCACTCTACAGTTATACAAAACTGTTCACTCAACCCAGGGAGAACTTAAAGATTCAAAAGAGAGTTTGGTTGAGATAGGAATAGACATTTTGTGAAAAGAAAAAAGGGCAACTGATAATTCAGCAATCACAGGTGACAAGACTTTCATTTCACATCACATTTGACAACAATCTATCCAACCGAAGTAGCATGCAACCAGATAGAAAATGAGCACCAAAATGGCCACCATCGAGTTACCCTGGCTGCCTCTAATGCTCTACTTGATTCTTCTCAGACTCTATTCCCTTCCAGTGCTCAAAAATAATCATGTTGATTGGCATGAGGACATATTCTGGATAGTTCTTTACATCATGAGATGAATCCACCTGTGTTAGAACTATTATTAAAAATGAACCAGAAATTATGGTGATTCTTGCTTGTTTCTGAAACTGAAGTGACAAGCCTCCGAACCCATATTTTAAAAAGCTGGGGGTAGGGTGGAGAGAAGAGTAGATCTGACCTTCAATAAAAACAAACCTCAGGGCTGCCTTTCCATTCATGTCAGGATTAAACTTGCCAACCTTGCCTTTTAGCGTTTTGGAGATAATATAAGTATCAAAATTTGCTATTAATTGCTTTGCAAGATTATGAGAGCTTCAGAGAAGGAACCAACAGTCTTTTACATACATACAAATATCTGTGTCTCAACCTTATATTGATTAGAAATCTTACAGAACATATGTATATATGTATATATGTATATATACGTATATATATACAAGCAAATTACACATATGCATATATGTATATACGTGTCTATATACTTATTATACTAAGCAAATTATATATATGCATATATATGTATATACGTATATATGTCTATATATTTATATATATATGTATATATATATGCATATATATAATTTGCTTAGTATAGTTCATCTGTAGTGTCCTTTGAATAGTGAGTAAAGACTTTCCAAGAATAGAAAGACTCATAGTATTCACATCAATTATAGTTGTTTGAGAGTATCTCTTATTTAGGCGCTTAGCTTATGCAAAATATTAAGGTTAACAAACACAACTTCAGAAAGGAAGAACTGCATCCTTATCTGACCCAATTCCAAATGTTAACACTTTAATACCCTAAATATGAAGACATGACCCTAAATCCTTAAAGTCTTTATATGGCAACCGTCATGAAGTATACAGAACTTTCCCTCAGGAAATATTTTCCAACTTAAATTTTTTATAAAAGGATCTCTATAACTTCAAGCCATCATCAGAGGGATTACTTATCAGTTTTACTTTTTTTCTAAACTATGTGAGCAATACAAAATGTAGACCTCTCAATATCTTTCTTTTTAATTTAAGAATGGAGAATGAATGTCAGAGAAATCGGCAATGAAATCTGGAAACCAGTTTTTTTTTTTTTTCCCCTAAATTGAACTCTATAAGACCAGGCAACATTCTCTCTGTTTTCAAGGATACTGAATAGGAAAAAAATAGAAAATGTATTTTCCTACTGAAATAAAAGGACCTGTTATGCGAGTATGACAATGGCCTAGTATCCAGAAAAAAAATAAAGTATTTGTGCTGGATAACAATTCTATAAATATATTCAATCATTTTGATAATTGGGTAAAATGTATCTTAATCAACTTAACAGCTGAATATATCATAACTATTATGACATACTTTCTGTTTTCTGAATACACTACATTAGTAGATTCTTTTTTAGTTCTAAAATGTCTAGAAAAATCAGCATATTTACCACGAATAGTATCTTAACAACTTTGCCCAAAACATATATTTAATCATCCACATAAACTCTGTTATTTAATCAGTCATCATAAAATTAAGTATTATATATATATATATATATATATATATATATATATATATATATATATATAAATAAATAAATATTTCAGACCATGAGAAAAGATATAAACAATTGTCATGGATAAAAGAATAATGCAGCAGCCATTCTGCCTTGGGAGGTCAGTGAAAGCATCTAAGAAGAAGCAATTTCTGAACTCAGTCTTGTGGGAGATACACAATTCACCAGGAAGGTAAGATATAAAAAGAGAGAGGTTTTCTGGAAGAAAGAATAAAGCTGTGTCATTGGTATGTTTATGAATACATATCAAAAGCTTGGCATGACTGGAACACTGGGTCCATGGCAGGATGTAACAGGAGAGGAGACTAAAGCCATAGTTTGGTACTAGTCTACACAGAGCTCTACACTAAATCCTGTAAGCAACAAGGACACATATTAGTTTCCAAAGTGGGATGAATAATTCACCTCATTTCTCAGGCATGCAAATCTAGTGGAAGATGAAAAAATACTGGAAAGAGAAGAGGCTGAAAATTTGAGATCGTACAGGAGACTCTTCCAACTGTTTACTAAAGAGATGAAAAGCTGGGGGAATCAAGAGACATTTGAGACAGAAGAAAATTTAGAAACAAATTAGACATATAAGAAGAGAAAAACATTAATGCTGATGGCCACTAAAACTAAGCTAAATCATTTGTATCCAAACTGTATTGACATCCAGAAGAGCAGATCTTAACCTTGTTGGGTTAAACATCTGCTTAAAAATCTACTGAAAAGATCTTGGGTTAAAAGATTTTGGGTTCAAGATCTACTTAAAAATCTGATGAAAGCCGTATTCTTACTCCCACATGTGCACATACAGAATTCTCCATTCATTTTCAGGTTCTTCGTACCCCCTGGTTAAGAATCTCTGCTCTACGAAGTAAGAGAAAATATAAACATGTGGGATTACATCAAACTAAAAAGTTTCTTCACAGCAAAGGAAACCATCAATAAAACAAAAAGGGATCCTACTGTATGGGAAAAGATATTTGCCAATGATATATCTGATAAGGGATTAATATCACAAATCTATAAAAAACTTACTCAACTCAACTCCAAAAAAACAAACAACCCAATTAAAAAATGGGCAGAGGACTTGGGGAGACATTTCTCTAAAAAGGACATACAGAAGGCAAGAAGACATATGAAGAAATGCTCAACCTCACTAACCATCAGAGAAATGCAAATAAAAACCACAATGAGATACCACCTCACTCCAGTCAAAATGGCTATTATCAATAAATCAACAAACAACAAATGCTGGCGCGGATGTGGAGAAAAGGGAACGCTAGTGCACTGTTGGTGGGACTGCAGATTAGTGCAGCCACTATGGAAAACAGTATGGAGGTATCTCAGGAATCTGAAAATGGAACTACCCTATGATCCAGTAATTCCACTCCTAGGCATCTACCCGGAGAAATCCAAAACTCCAATTCAAAAATCTGTATGCACTCCTATGTTTATTGCAGCACTTTATACAATAGCCAAGATATGGAAACAACTGAAATGCCCATCGGTAGATGACTGGATTAAGAAGCTGTGGTACATTTATACAATGGAGTATTACGCAGCCATAAAGAAGAAAGAAATCTTATCATTTGCAGCAACATGGATGGATCTAGAGAACATTATGTTAAGTGAAATAAGTCAGAAAGAGAAAGACAAGTACCATATGATCTCACTTATATATGGAATCTAAAGAAAAGACTATGCGAATGAACTAATCAGAGACAGTTTTGGGGACGCGGAGAAAAAACCGAGAGTGGTTAGATGGGTGTGTGGGAGGGGGTTGGGGATAGGGGAAAGGTGAAGGGATTTGGAGGCAGCTGGCGACCACAAGATGGCCTCGGGGTTTTTTTTTTGTTTGTTTGTTTTTGTTTTTGTTTTTTTTTTTTTTTTTGTTTTTGAAAATTAATTTGGGGAAGGTATTCTATAATGTTGTGGAGATTTTGTTGGGTATCCGATGGGCATGCGTCCTGTTGGGGAGACCACCTCAGGGATGCTGTGGATACCTGATCATGGCATTGGACACCAGAGGCTGGACATTAATGAATGCCAACTATAATTTTATATATATAATGTGATGGTTCGGTGTGGGGTCGGAGGGATGGTGGATGGGGGGAGGGGGGTTCACAGTGTGAGGGATATGGATGATGAACGTCTAAGTATTACCTTGTTTTGTACACCTGAAACTAATAAATAAATAAATTTATGAAAAAAAAAAAAAAAAAGAATCTCTGCTCTAGGCGAAGTTGCTTGAGGAAAGGAGTTGTGTCTTATTCCAATCTATTTCCATAGTACCCAACAAAAAAAATCTTGGTACAAAGTAGGCCGGTCATAGTTTTTATTTCGCTGAACCAAACAGTCCATTACAAACTGAATGGGTCCATTTTCACTAACATCCTGTCCCACGGCATCCCCTCATGCCAACTACAGCATGTAACTCAATATACTTTGCTTATACTCACCCTCGACTATACTCAAAATAGTCTCCCCTTTATCTTTGTGGTTTTCTTCTAGGCATAACTATTTATATCCACTTCTTCAAATGTGGGTGTTTACGTTTATAATAGCATCCCCAGAAAACCAAACCGAGAAGCACTCTCAATAGGGTAGTCCCTGAGACAAGGCAATGATCAAAACGCTGAGAGGACAAAGGCATTAGCACTGATGAGATATCAAGTGGAGAGGCCGACATCCTTACCCTGTCGAACTGTGTACTTCAATTTTCCCCTTTCTTTTCCTAGAGTAACCTTTTCTGAGAGGAGGCCAAAACATTAGATAATTGCACATAACTAACGTGAACTCATCGTAGAGAAAGAAGGGAGAAATTATGGATAGTATGATTTAACTTGCCAAATAAGAGATCATCAGAAAATAAAATATGACTGTGCTCTTGTAAAGAGCTTATAATGTTTATAAGCATGGACTCCAAAACCAGACTGCCTGGGTGAAACCCCGGTTCTCCCACTTCCTAGCTGTGATCTGGAGCAAGGTATTTAACCTCTCTGTGCCTCAGTTCCCTCGTCTGTAAAATGGGATTAATAACAATACCTCACTGAGTTATTGTGAAAATTAAATGAGTTAATATACGTAATGTGGTTAAAGCACCACATCAATATATGTAAGTGTCAGTTGATACATTATGCTTGGTGGAAAAATCTTGCACAGAGTCAATTACCCAGATAAATTTTTATCTATAAGGTTTAAAATGTTGAATGAGAGTGTTTAAATGTAATGTGGATATCAAAGAATAGTATCTATTTCACAGCTATTAGAAGATATCTGGTTCTTCTTGTTGATTTAACTCCACATATAGTAATGTAATAACATAAACAAGTGGGCTTATTACAGTATCAAGCACATTTATGAAATATAATAATTTCCTAAAGACAGCCATAAAAAAGGGATTTAACAGAAACAGAGCTGTATTTAAAGGTATGAAAATGTGTGATGAAACATGTTTGTTGATGTAAACCAGTTCAAATGAAGGGTATTCCTGAAGTTAAAGAGAAGGAGAGGTCACAAAAATGTGACATCCATCAAAGCAGCCATGTTGAAAAGGCCAAGGTGGCTTTACTGGCAGCTAAGTGCCCTGCCACCTTGCCGACATGCTGATTCTACGTAATTAAGTTCCTAAGACCGCCCTAAAAGCCTTATTTGTGTGTGTCTACTGTTTAAGCTTCAGCCAAGGTGCTTTGCTGTCTTCTTTCTTCTTATCTGTGAAACCACAGTTTCCCAGTGATCCAAACCCCAGAATGAGGGGCGAAAAATTATCCTGAGTTTCAAATTCTGAAAAAGGATGCACCAGGGAATTACTGAATTATCCAAACAACAGCATGAATGGGACTAGAAATTACTGTGGTCCCATTAGAAAACTATAGTGTCTATGAAATATATTCTTCTCTAAAATTCCCAGTACTATAAGGAATACTGGAATTCAATCTGAGCAAAGCAAAAAATTGAAAAACACTGATTTATTATGGTTGAAATGTTCAAACTACGTTGTAACTCTATCTGGAAAAAACAGTTTATTAGAAATAGAATGAAATCTATCTCACCTGCTAATTTTGAATGTGTTACTTCATTTTAACATTATTCTTATATTTACGTTTTTTCCCCTCTAATTAAATCGGTGTCTCAAGAGCAGAATTAGTAAAAAACAAACAAAAAAAAGAAACAAACAAAAAATATAGCCTATCTTATCCTCCCTACTGGAATCAATTTACTTATAAAGAATTCTAAGATGTTAGGAGTGTTATCTTGTGTATGGCTATTAAGTAGATGATAATTATAAAGCAAAGGACTGAAGCCAAACTATTAGAAGACTAGACTGGTCAAAAAGTGAGTGTAGGCACAATAGACCATGAGAAACCTACCATTGTATTGTGCTGAGAAGTGGGAGTCCTATGGCCACAAGTCTCTTGCGTCAGCAGAGAAACTGGCTGAAATTCCTCAGAGTGAGGCTTGTTGGGAAAACTCACATGCAAGGGAAGGTGAAAGGCTGGGAGCCCGTCACTCTCCTCTTCTTCCACTTTCTGTCTGCTTGTCACCATGGCTACCTCTCCATCTGCTTCCCCATACGGAGAGGCTGGTCGCTTGGAAGACATCCTGGAAGGAACAAAAGAGGAGAAAATAATGAAACCTCCACATAAATCCTTAATGCCGTCATTGTGTGGTTAGGGGCCATTGTAACAGAAATGCCTTTTTGTGCTGGCAGAGAGCAGGAAACTATCCAAATACCACTGCAAAGCACACAATCAGAAACAATGGCCAAGCAGGTAGCAACAGAACAGTGCTTGTTTGTTGTGAGAATAATACACTAATATAGCACTCTCTTGTATTCTGGCTTCTTAAACAAGAGAATTCACCTAAGAATACTGCATAATGAAAGACCATTCCATTTTAAAGGAAAGAAAAATAGTCATCTAGCTTTACACTTTGATAGACCTTACTGAAGACAGAACATCTATGAATAGCAAATAATGTTGGCAGTGGAAAAAAAAATGACTAAAATTTATTTCATCAAAAAGTAAACAAAATAAATGAATGAATGTCATAACATATTTACATTTTATTAAAAGCGAGATTATTGTGAAATATAGATACATAAGTTATTCGTAAACCTCAGACCACATGATAAAAAGTTTGATATTTGTTTAAAGCTTAATTTAGAATTGAATGAATTGTACACTCACTGTTAATTTTGAAACATTTGAAATTTTTCTTCCTTCACCTTTTAAATCACCCAATTTTGGCATTTAGTTCTAACATCAAATTTGCAAAGTAGTAAAAGATGTGAAAATATAAAGTTATTTCAATTTTATTTCCACAATTCTATAAAAGATTAAGATGTGGCTTCTTAGACTTGTGTGCTCCTTAGATACCTAAGTAAAAGTGGGGGGGGGGAGAATCAGGATATTTTGTTTCAATAAGCTAATGCCTATATGGCAATGCACTTAGATAACTGAATAAAATTTAAACATTTTTTTGTCTGATTGAGAATATTATCATAGGTTAAAATATGTAATGGATATTTTCAGCTAAATAGAAAGTTCCTTTTCGTTTCATTAGGAGTTCTACATAGATTATACAGACTTTAAATTTTTAATAAAAAATGAAAGTCTTCTATTTACAACTTGATATGACCTTGAAAAAGCTATAAGTTTTGTTCAACAAAGAGTGTTTACAGAATCATCCATTATGACAGTATGACAGGAGGCAAGCAGTATTAAATACAACACCACTTTTTTCATAAACATCACTGATTTTTAAATTAAAAATGTATTACCAAAAGAGATGCCTCTAACCTTTGTTGAATAATACTATTTTCAGTGTTAGAAGTTTCAAAAGACAAGTATTCAAGTACTGAAGATATTCTCTTAAGAAACAATAGCACTGTAAAAAAAAAAAAGAGCTTTGGATGCAGACAAACATGGATTAAAATACTGATTTCACTACTTACGAGCTGTGATACTTATTTTAATCTCTTTATGTAAATTTGCTCACCTTTAAAGTGAGATATATATCAACTTGTAATGCTTTTTGAGCATGAACTGTGCACCATAGGAAAAATGACTTGTAGAGCATTTAATACAGAGTAAGACACTAAAATTACAATAGCTTTTTTTCCACAAACTTTAAAACTATAGTGTGGCCCACAGCCACCCTCAAAAAACAAACCAAAAAAAGAAGAAAAGAAAAGAAAAATAAGAAAAGAAAAGAAAAGAAAAAAAGAAAAGAAGAGAAAAGAAGAGAAGAGAAGAGAAGAGAAGAGAAGAGAAGAGAAAAGAAAAGAAAAGAAAAGAAAAGAAAAGAAAAGAAAAGAAAAGAAAAGAAAAGAAAAGAGAAGAAAAGAAAACCCTCCAAAATGAGGAAAGTGGATTGCCTTCTAAGAGTTAAACTGTGAAATCACCATGAAACACCAAGTCTCCCAATAGAGAAATGGTCCATAGCCAGTCATACTTGACATAAACAGATAAAATGCATTAGCAAGTGTAAAAAAAGAAATGTTAATAGTAGGGATCTGCAGAACAGGGCTGAAGAACAGAGAATAGGAGGAAATGTGATGGCTACCATGAAGCAGTCTAGGCCGACACATTGCAGGTGTCTTGACCTATTTCTGATCTCATTACCAAGGTTTTTTCAAGTATGGAGAAAGGAAATAAGGCCCTGCAGTTAACACAATTCCGACAATCTTAGTCTCCTCAACAATGCCATGTCTTTCACCAAATTGATATATTAACCTATGCATAACAACTCTAAACACAAGAGATATTTAGCTCCCACTGTTCTGCTTCCATGCTCTGCAAGCAAACTTCTGATTCCCATGTAGAAAAGCGGTAGACAGAACAGATTTAAAATATTTAAGATCTTTGTGAAGTATCAGAGTAAATCAATAAGGGGACTTTTAACTATTCCTTGGTTTCACATGTAGCTTGAATGCAAGGAGGTTATGCATTTGTTATACAAATCATAGCATTTATGAGTTGTGTGGCCATTACGATGGCCATGATGATTAATTATCATTCTTGCTGGAATTAGTCAGTCGGTGTTCTGATGTCTACCTTAGTCTCGTGCACAGTCAGACTCCTTCTGTCTGAAAACGCCAGGCTATAGTCACGCGCCAGTCTCCAGGTTACCAAAGAAGAAAGCTACATCAGCTGGCCTTTTCTAATACACAATTTTATGTCTTTCAGAAGGTATGACCTTTTTTACTGATTTCTACTTTATTAATATTATTAATAATGATGACGAAAATTAAAAGTTCAAAAGCAGACATAAGGTAGACAGTTAAGATATCACTACTCTTCTCAAAACTTCTAGCCACTTCAATAGCTAAATTATCTTTATATACAACTGGATAAACATTCTCATACACAAACGCACACTCATGTGAGTGTGTATGTGTATAAAAATTCTATGAAGCAAAATCTGTAAAGTCTAAAACAATGAACTTGAATGTTTTATTCATCTACCACAGGGTTTTATTTTGGACAAAGGAAAGTGTCATTAATTTCAAAAAAGCATTAGGAAAGCACTGCAAAAGTCTATGTATTTGTGATATATCTGGGATATGTAGGGTTCCCAATTCCTACAGCTAAAGCAACATGGCTGTGTCACAGTGAAAGGCTACCTAGGGACAATCTGAGGATCTAGGCTGGGGTATGCTCTTATGTATTCATTCAGAGATGATTTCTATCATTCTTGCGGTAGTGCTAGGCTTACCAATGATCAAAACTCAGACTTCGAAAAAACTGAAATGAGGCAGACACATAATCCAGTATGAAATTAACTTATGGAGCTATGCTGACTTAGTTTTTAACTCAGTTTTGTTTAAAGACAAGAAAATCTTCTTGTGGGCCGGCCCGGTGGCTCAGGCAGTTAGAGCTCGGTGCTCCTAACTCTGAAGGCGGCCGGTTCGATTCCCACATGGGGCAGTGGGCTCTCAACCACAAGGTTGCCAGTTCAATTCCAGGACTCCCAAAACGGATGGTGGGATGCGCACCCTGCAACTAAGATTGAACACGGCACCTTGAGCTAAGGTGCTGCTGAGCTCCTGGATGGCTCAGTTGGTTTGAGGGGGTCCTCTCAACCACAAGGTTGCCAGTTCGATTCCTCGACTTCCGCAAGGGATGATGGGCTGCTCCCGCTGCAACTAGCAAGGGCAACTGGACCTGGAACTGAGCTGCGCCCTCCACAACTAAGACTGAAAGGACAACAACTTGACTTGGAAAAAAAAAAAAAAAAGTCCTGGAAGTACACACTGTTCCCCTTCCCCAATAAAATCTTAAATGAATTTAAAAAAAGAAAGAAAATCTTCTTGAAAGGACTGACGTCTAACTCCAGGACAAAAGGGAATCTTCAAATCATCAACATTTACTGACCACTTACTATGTGCAAGACATTTATTTAATGGGAATTTAAACATGTAATTCAGGGTCTCTACATAAATCTCACATCTAGTCTACAACATTCCTGGAGCTGTTGAGTTACGTGAATGGAATAGATAAGAAACAACTTCCCTTGTAAGGGGCAACTTGCTTTTAATTTTTTTTAAAAAAATTTATATTAGTTTCAGGCATATAAAACAACATAATGATTAGACATTTACACCCCTCACAAAGTGATGACTCCCCCAATTCTACTATATTTCTGACATTGTACATCACAGTTACAATACCACTGACTATATTCCCTATGCTGTAGTTTACATTCCATGACTATACTACACACACACTGTGCCAAAAAAATGTATACACATTTTAATAAAGGAAAACTGTGTTAAAATTGTAATACTCAATATATACCAATAACAAAAGATGAATTCAAATCATGTTTGACTTCTGCAATTACAAGCGGTGCTCAAAGTGGTTACCATCAGCGTCCAGACACTTCTGATTACGGCGAACTACTGGTTGAGCAACGTTGACCAAAGTGTCCACTCATATACATTTTTTGACACCCCTAGTGTGTGTGTGTGTGTGTGTGTGTGTGTGTGTATTGTGTGTGTGTATAGTATATAGATAGATGACAGACAGATAGATATAGATATGTATATATATGTAATTATAGTTGACATTCAATATTATACTGTATCAGCTTCAGGTGTACAGCACAATGGTCAGGCATCTACACAGTCTGTGAAGTGATCACCCCAATAAGTCCAGTATCCATCTGACACCCTACATAATCTTTACAACATTATTGATTATATTCCCCATGCTGTATTTCACATCCCCATGACTATGCACTGTTGGTGGGACTGCAAATTGGGGCAGTCACTATGGAAAACATAGTGGAAGTTCCTCAAAAACTTAAAAATAGAACTACCTTATGACCCAACAATTCCACTGCTGGGTATTTATACAAAGAAATACAAAACACCAATTCAAAAAAATATATGCATCCCTATGTTTATTGCAGCACTATTCACAATAGTGAAGATATGGAAACAACTGAAATGCCCATCAACAGACGATTGGATAAAGAAATTGTGGTACATTTTATACAATGGGGCAACTTGCTTTTACAAGAAGTCACTTTTCCTTTATTTGTCCCTGTAGCAATCTGCACAAGCAGACTACTCTAGTCCATATGTGAAAGTAATTTTAAAAGTACTAGAGTCCTTCACTATTGGCTAAAGGTGCTCTGTGCATTATAATCGTCTGTCAGGAGGATATCCCGAATGGCATTCAGACGTGTGTAGCAAACTTAGGGGTAGGGTAAAGGGTATGAGATGGACAACTAAACCAGTGCTTCTCAACCTGGGCTGCACATTGGAATTATAAGGAGAGGTTTAAAAAATACTGCTGCCTGGGTCACACTGCCTGACATTCTGACATTATTGGTTTTGGAGTACACACGAGATAGCAGAAATTTTTAAAGCTCCAGGGGACTCTAAAGCACAGTCAAGTTTGCAAATGCTTTGCTTTAGTCAGAATAATACCCCTCACCCAAGATCCAAATCCTAATCCTGGAAGCCTGTAAATATGCTATCCTACAAGAAAAAAGGGACTTGCGGATGTGATTAAATTATGGGTCTTGACATGAGAATAGCCTGGATATTCTGGGTGGTCCCAAAGTAACCATAAAGGTCCTTATAAAAAGGGAAGGTAAGACGGTCATTGAGAGAGAGAGAGACTATGCGGCTGGCCTTGAAAATGGATGATGGGGCCATGAACCAAAGAATGTAGGTGGTCTGTAGAAGCTGGAAAAGGAAATGAAACAGATTCTTCCCTCAAGCCTCTAGAAGGAATGAGCCCTGCCAACACCTTGATTTTAAGTGAATACATGTGTACTGTTCAAGCCACTAAACTTGCGGTAACTGGTTACAACAGCAACAGGAAACTATTATAATACTACTTATTTAAGTATATCTCTTCCACAATTGGTATTGTCTCAATCTGAAATACTCCTATCCCAGATGTATATTCACCTGTTCCTTACCTAATTTAGTTTTTGCCTCCATCTCTTCCTAGGGAGGTCTTCCTTGCTTTCCCACCTAAACCAGCACATCCATCCTCTATTGCTCCTGACTCTCTGCTTTGTTCACAGCACTTACCACCATCTGGCATGTTTTGTATTTATTTCTTTGTTTATTATCTGTCACTCCCACTATAATATAAGCTACATGAAGACATACTTTATTTTTGTTCACAGCTACTCACCCCGTACTTAGAATCATTTCTGAAAATAGTAGTCTTTAAATAAATATCTGTGAAATGAAAGCTACTAACTAAAACCAGGAACTCTTTGACTATTCTCTATTAATACTTGTATGATCTAGGCTTACAGGACAAGTATGCTTAGAAAATGTCTGAATATTGTCAGAAAAAAGGAAATAAAGCTCAGTGATACTGTAAGTATCCTTTATTTAAATAATTTCTAGGTAAAGGATTGGGAAACCTTGTTTAATTAAGTTTTAAATGTACTTATGAAAAAAAATGTATAGTTCTTTTTTAAACGCCTAAGTCAAGACTATAAAAGTGAAGTGACTTTATAAAAAATGCTACAGAGTTCATTATTAATAGACTTATTACTAAGGAATCGTACTTACAGCTTTAAACTTAACTCTGTCTGCTTAGGATGCCTTTATGCTTTGCTGAAATTATTCTGAAAAATGACAACATATACAAAGTCAAAGGAATTTGTATATGGAGGAAACAAAATGAAAGACTCAGAGTAGGAACTGCTTTCTTTATATAATAGTTTCTTTCCAATGTTTCTTTCTCTAAATATTTTAATTTTTGGTTAATTCAGAGATAAAGTCCTAGGAAGCAGTGCCTTCTACTGGTTCTTTATTTTTTTGGCATGGTATTATTTCTTTTAAGGCTTGCAGTTTTGAATAAAAATTGGAAAAAAAATCTGTAAAAAGCAAACTCAAATTCCAGATCTTCTACAAAAGCCTTCCTGTATCACCATAGTTGAAGTGATTTCACCCCACCTCAATCTACGTGGATTCTCATTAGTAGCCCACATGAAAAATTTGAACATCAGTAAAACCTGTGACATTTATTCAATAGTTTAATATTTTTATTTTTCTTCTTATTAGTATATACAGTATCTAAAACTAGAATACAAGCAGTTGGAATGCAAGAATATCTTTTTAAAAATTTTCTCAAATTCCCCATACAGATTGAATATCTTGAATTTAATAAGATTTTGTTAAGTATAGGACCATTTCACCTGGTTTTTCCAAGATTAACGCTAAAGACATGACTGCATAAAGGTCCTTCCAAATTGCTCTGTATTGCATCCCTGAATAGTCTAATCCTCTATGCTTAATGAGATGCAATTAATTATGTGCAGCACAATTCCTAGCACACAGTTGTCACTCAATGTATTTTTCTATAAATAAATAAATGAACTAAATAAGGGTCTGTTTTGTGCCAGGCAAATTACCTTTGTATTACGGAGGAACGAGGCAACTTAGATAAGAAGACCCTTCTGGTTTATCCTTAAAGAAATACATTTTAGATGAAAAGACAAGATATATCGAGTATACTCACCTATCTATTCATTAATTAATGGAAAAAATATACGTATTGAATATACAGGTGCCTTTAGATATCAACATAATTAAGAAATCAAGAAAGAATATTTTAAGGTAAATGACTTTTTATAAATGAGTACTATAATAGAGAGATAATGTCTTGTTAAAATAATCAGAGAACGCTTCCTACAAATTATCAGAATTCAACAGGGTAACAGAGATAAATTAGATGTCAATAGACACCGACAAGAAGAGAAGATTGCAGATGGGAGAAATGACAATAGTAAATTAAAGAAATTTACAGAATTATATGGGATAGTGACTAGAATAGCTTGGTTAACACAGCAGATTCTAGAAGCATCTTTTAGGATGAAAGGTAGGAACCAGATGATAGTGATTCTGGTTAAATTCTATCAATTTTGAATGGCTAAACCAAAACTGAATTTGATACTGAAGGTAGAAAGGAGCTGGTAATGATTTGTGATCGACACAGTAACAAAATCAAAATTGTATTTTAGGAAGAAAATTCTTCAGAAATTAGTAACTGATAGAAGATTGAGAGTGGGAAGCAGATATGGGGAACAAGTGAGACAATTCATAGATAAAGAGATTACTTAAACATACAATTTAGAGAATGTTGCTAAAAAGAGAAATATATAAATTAGAAAAAATGCCAAATTGGAGGAAAATATGAAATTCAGTTTAGAAATAAATCTGTGTTGAATAGTATTAAAAAAAAAAAGCAGATAACCAGAAAATGCAAAACTTCTGTGAAAGTAACTAAGGCAGTGTCATCTTGTAAATACAAATAGAGAGTTAACCAATAATTGTAATTATTTTCCACTGACTTTTTCCTTAACATTCTGAGTCAGTATTTTTATTTTCTTGTTTTATAAAAGAGAAAACTGAGTCATAAACTGGTTAAATAACTTTTGCTACACTATTCGGTCTTTGCATTATAACAGAGAGAATTTCAGAACAGAATTGTTTCTCCATGGGAAAAACAGGAAGAAAATAGAGCAAAGTGGGGGGAAAAATCTGAATCTTGCAGTCCATCCAAGTTTGGGAGACCAACATATAGAAAGGATTAAACAAAGAAGACAGATAAAGAAAAGTCAAATTTGTAAGCAAAGCAGCATAATTATTCTCTAAACAATTTTACAAAACTAAACATTCTAAATACGATGCCTTAAAATTTTGGATCATGGCATTTATTTAACTTATAACTTCCATTAATTTCTCTCCTAAATGCTTTTTTTTAATATTCAACTCTTTCATGTCAAATTTTAAGCATAGCAGAACACACTTTTAAAATGATTGAAAATATTTGAAAGACTGCATCTCATTATGGGAACAACAAATACAGATATTTCAAAATAAAATAATAATTGGCAATTCTTCATATCCAAAGATTATACTATTTTTCTAGAAGTTATGTGCGTCAAGTTTTTCAAGTAATGAACCTATTTGTTCAGGACATTTACATTTACCTGTCTGGTTCCTTTTAATTAATTTTGACATAAGAAGTCTAATCAAGATTAGGAATTAAATGTTACTGTTCATCAAAGATATTTTCACAATATAATATTACCTATCCAATATGGGAAATCAACATAGACATACAGCATGAATGGACAGGTTTTGATTCAAATGAATGAAACAACCAGTACATGTATGTGATTCATAAACAGAATTACACAAATTTAGTATATTATTTTATTAAAGAAAAAATCAGTTTCATCACCCTTATCTCTGAATTTCAATTATTATTCATATCTTATGGTTTGCTCTTTTCCGTTATAACATGTTTTGAACACCTTCATTTTCCTACTAAATTTAAAGTCAGCTTTGTGTTTATCCAGTGAACGTTCCATGTATATTTTATAACCAACTCTGTCATACGTAATATTAGAAGCCTTTTAAGTAGAAAATTGATTTGTGGTAAACATGTAGTCTTAACATTTTTCTTCTACTTGCTATAAATCCTCTTTGCCATCAATTTCTGATACAGAACATGTCAATCTCTATACTCCTCTACCATCGCTTCGCACCCCATTCATTTTATTGTTATCTAGAGGCATAAACAAGTTCATCAGATCCTCGTATAAACTATAAATGGAAGTAGAAACACAGATTTCATAGAAATATAAAAACAGATAACACAGAATAATAAATAAGACTAGACTCACTTATAATCCTTATTATACCAAATATTATTATTTCACCAAAGTAGATTCTTATTTCTACTAGTATTTATAAACAAAACTTACCATAACATTGAAATCTAAAAACAAAAGTAATTTTTGAGCTACAGCCAGCTAAGAATAAATTTACAATATCATTCTAGAATATAATTTAAATGTACAGAAAAACATGTAATAAATATTACAAAAGTTTAAACTGTTTTAAAAACTGTGATAATTAAAAATGTTGTAGTCAGCAAGAATTTTCAAAGTGACTTTTACCAAGGCTGTTCCCTGTGTTTACCTTGTCATATGTTTAGTTTCTGAGATGTTCTCTGCATTGAGATCAAGTAGTTCATTACTATTCCTTCTCTCTGATAAGAACAGTACCACTTTCACCTGGTTCACCACCTTTTTGCTCTTCTATTTGCTAGCATCTCTGCTCTTACCAAATGGCTTTCCCCCACCTTGTCCAAACCAAAGTCAGAGAAGGAAGGGAGGCTAAGAAGAAGAAAAAATGAGGAGGTACAGGGTTCTCCAAGGAAGGTGTGGACAATGAAAAGGAAAAAAAAATTAAAAATCAGAAGTTAGAGATAAAGAAAGAATGAGAAAAAAAACTTAATGCTTGTCAGTACCTGAGAGAAATGAGTGCCTCTTTATTAGTTGGACATAGGATATTTCAGAAGTGTTGAAATTAATGTATATAATGTATATAAATGTATATAAATTAATGCAATAAAATTAACTTTCAAATGTCCATTTGTTTTGTTTTCTAAACAAGGGAGACAAATACCAAAGATAAGTATTGACGAATAGTTTATAGAAGCAAAATACCATCCTACAATGATTCAGAATTCAAAATTTGATTCCTTTTCTACTTTCTTCTCCTACTGTCTCACTAATAATTGTAAATCACTAAAAATGTACTCCATACTCCAAAGACAGACCATGTATACTGGATGAAGACCCCAAGAAACGTTTTCTAAATAAGAGGATTGCTTTATTATGAGTACTCTAATAGCTAGGCTCTAGAGCCCAAACTTACGGAAATGAATGTCTCTGCCAGCTAAAAATTTTCATCTTTACAATTTATTGAATTATTTTAAAATTAATCCACACTTACTAAGTGCCTACAACAATAATATTCCTGATAAATAAAAAAGGTAAAAAAATATTAAATTTCATTAAAATCTACTGTAATCATTCTACAATGTTCTAATACTTAAAATAATATACCGTTCATTATGAATCTAAGGAGGTGCAGGAAAACTAGTTAGGGGGACCTTATGACTCGTAAATACAAAGTCATTTTCACAAAGAAAAGAGCTAGTAGACGTTTTTACAGAATTCTAGATTTTTTTGGAAAAAAATTATTAAAACTTTTCTCCTGATTACCAACATAAGAACATGGCGAAAAGTACCTTCTACTTAAAACAAAACAAAACAAAACAAACAAACAAAAAGCTAACATTGACTCATTTAATAACTGTTATAATTTTATTTCCTTATCTCAAAACACCTATTCTTGAGTTATTAAATATTCAATCACAGAATCTTTTAAATCACCAAATACACTAAATTTCAACCAAATCTACTTGAAGAAAACATAACAGAAGTGATTGAGACCTCTAAGTGTTGAAGAGAAATTTCTTTTAGGTTGTCGGTGAATGACCAAATGCATGCGTCTGGAAGAAAAAAAAATCAAAACCATAAATACTAATTTGCTGTGAATTATTTAATTCATGTATTGTTCTATGTTTGTCGTTAATCAAAAACAAACAGAAAAAGAATGTCCAACCTCAGCCATCCACAGGTTAAAAATGTCAAAGTCCTCTTCTGATTATTTATAAATTACTTCGAATAATCCAGCATTAAGATTTGTGGTTCTAGAAACTTGTAATTATAGTTAGAGCGGGTATACTTTTTTAAGGAAATAAAAAGCTTTTTCCATTTGAGCATGGGTTTTGCCTTTCTGACAGCTCTAAGTCCACAGGATGTGGAGGGATGATTTAAATTTTACATCAAAATTGGGACTGCACTAGACTTTTTTCCCCCTTCTCAAGGGAGGCATTGTTCTTGCCTTTCCATAACCAGGCGTGACAGCGCCAGACTGGAGTCATACGGCTGGTCTCTGAGTCAGCGTGAAAGTGCTCACCTCCTGAGTTTCCCCAGATGCTCGGCTCCTTGTAAGTCTGAAAGCTGAGCACTGAGTAGCCACATACTCCATTCCAGGGACAGACAGAGGTTTGGAGAAAGGAAATCTAGGGAATCACAAAAATTCTCTCTTCCAGTACATGCTGTACAACTCTTGTATTAATTGTAAGAAGAAACAACAAAAAAACCCTGCATTTAACATGAGTACCATTTTTCTGAAACAAAAGTTGGGACAAAGAGTTTCACAGTAATTGCGTGCCTCAGAGTTAAAGAAATAAAGTCTAAAAAGTCAGAAGCCTTTTGGATTTTTCTAAGACACATGGTTACCACATGTATAAATTTCACGTTATAGACAACTGGATAGACGACTAGTGAAAGAATATTGTACGAAACGCATATCTATTCTCAAGATCTCTGAAAAGGTATCTTTAAAAATTATCTGTAGGATTCCCTGCAAAGGTACAAATTTTTCTGTTCCCCATCAGAACAATTGCTAGTGAAACAGGGATTAATTCAATTTTTATTCTATCCTTGAATGACCTTTCAGGGAAGCTTGAGAGTACCTGTGGCATGTGTGTGTCTGTGGGTGGGGGGGCAGGGAGAGGAGGAGGAAGAGAAGAGGGAGGAGGATGAGAAAGACAGAAGACTTTTACTGTATAATGATATGCCAGTCGGCGCTAATATACTTATTTTATGGAATCTCTCTATTAAGAATTAGACAGCACCATCTTAATTTAATCCTAATCATATGCTAACAAATTTTATTTACTATGTAATTCAAAACTATATCATTGAAAGTTTTGTGTATTTTAAAGGAAAAAAATAGAGAAGTAGAAACAAACTCCTTCCCATTTGCTAACTCATAAAAAAGAAAAGAAAAAAAGCCAAAGGAAATGTAATACATACTATTACTACTACAGTGACTAGTACTAATCTCTTAATTACTGCTTTCTAAAATAATGCCAGTCAATTTTTTCATGTTATCCTCTTGAGGACATATGCAAGACTACATATGTTCACATACATGTGGATATGTTTGTAATAACCTATAAAAATAGTTCATTTTCACCATATTCATAGTGAGAAAAGGTAGATTTTCATTCATGAACATCACTGGTCAGGTGAGGTGCATATGCAAAAAAACAGTTTTAAATAGGGAAGAATATCTACTTTGGCTTAATGCTATTGACCCCTCTGAAAAATATAATTTCATTTATTTTAATGACTTTGTCATTTTGAGTCTCCCAGGAGGACTCTCCCTTTGCAGAACTGCAAATAGAATATAAAATTTTATTTTCCAAAATAATACCCTTAAGTACTTATATTGAGCCTCCCTCCCTGCTCCTTAACTAAGCCTCTTTTTGTACTCCCCCCCTACCCCCGTGCTCTGTCCCCTCTCACATTACTGGCTAAGTCTAAATAAATAGCAAATTGTTCCATAATCAAAAGTGACTTATTCTTAGCATGGTGTACATCTTGAAATAAAATCTGTGGTGTGTTTAATTTATTTAGGATCTAATAATGATGACAAAAATAATTAAGTAACCAGTCTAGTTTTAATTTCTTTTGTTTTCAAAGGTCATTGTGAAATCAAGCAAGTTAAGCCTTCAAAAGCAAACCTCTAGAGAATGGTGTGTTGTTTTTCTTTGTTGTTTTTTTTTTTTTTTTCCTAGCAGAAATGAGAAAGGAGGCTCACAGCTAAAAGGAGTACTGAACATCAGCGTCAGATTTGTTAAGAATGACTAAGTAGTCCAATGAAGAAAAATATTATGACCCGTACCCTCTTTGGAATCCAAATAACCCTGACAAGGAAAAGTTTATACATTGCTAAATTCTGGCCAATTTAGAGGACTCACTCTTTCTTTTCATGCCCCATACAGACTTGGTTGCAGTCTGTTTCTACAACAGCTGTTGAAAAACGAACAAAGTAAAACAATATTTACGTTATATTCAAAATAGACAGCAAAGGACATATACACAGTGCACAAATCTTCCCTAGGACAACAGCTTCTAATGTGAGAGACAGGAATACTAGGCAAAGACACTTTTTCTGAACTTCCCGGCAAAATGAAGAATTTGCCATTATAATCATGAAAAGACCAAAAGTAAGGGTGCAGTGCCAAAGACGATGAGCATCTATCAGCCCAAACTCCAAACCAGCGGGATGCAGCTATGGCTGATGTTATAAGAATGCTGAGCCTCTTCATTGGTTCCTTTCATGCCAAAGCTTCTTTGCTTGGATGAATATGAATTAAATCCATAAGCTTTCTTATTTTTCTAGCTTGACCTCTAAACTCATTTAACGTCTTAACTGTTTATCTTCTTCCCCCATTAATCTTTCTGGTTTTAGCATATTCCCTGTTGTTTTAGGGGGGAAAAAACGCTTTAAAAGTATGGTTCATACTGCCACTGTCGACGAGTTAGGAATGTTAGCTCTTTCCTTTAAATGTGTAAAAACTGTGCAGTAGTAACTTCAATGCTACCAGTTTCCTGCCCCTGAAAGAAGAAGTCAAAGGGTAAGGCGTATACTGTAGAGAAGAAAATCATCCAACTCTTGCAAAGGTATGATGAAGATAAAGACACAAAAAGATCACCATACAAGGTTTATACTAGATTTCAAATGCAGGTAACAGTAATGTCACCATCAAATTTCCATTAATCTTTTTTATGTATGTCATATAAACTTTTTGAAGCAAATAGCTTTTCCTATTAGTTTTCTCTTTTTAATCAGTTCTATAGCTAAGTACACACAATGTGGATGTTTTTAAAAATACTGCATCACTACAATCAAAATGTCTAATTTTATTGAAATTTCAGTCAGTAATATAGCTGAGTTCTTTCCTGTTCTGTTATTAAAGTATAGTTAATAAGAACTTTTATGGATTAACACAATCAACTTACCCATATCACCATAAAAACTGACAGTACAAAAACCAAACATGTTAAAGATGTTCACTTTACAAATCCATAAAAGAAAAACTAATCAATCAAAAGCAAAACTTTAAAGATGGAATCTTGCACTCAACAGTGTTCATCATTTACTGTTTTGTAGATACTCTGACATATTTTCTGCTGTTCTGTAGCATTTCCCCCAAAGTTTAACAAAGGCCCAGCTGTATAAACCAGTCCTGTCAAAGAACACAGTTAAGCGATGGATAAAACAGGGAGGGGTGTCTAACATGCTGACCACTGTCTGAGCTTATGAGGATAAAGGAGCCTTGATGGAGAAAAGTAATCATCCATTGCAGTTTTTTTTTTAACCTCATTACCACATGCTAGAACATTTTTTTCCCAAACACCCCCATTCCGATCCCCCACAACTGAAAGACCTCTGTGTTCCAAAGGGGACAGAGTTCTCCCCAACCTCCCTCTTCCTCTTTTTTTTCTTTGTGTTTTTTGGGTTTTTTGTTTTGTTTTGTTTTTTCTACTGATGGCAACTTTATGGAGTCATGATCATTTAAAGACTTCTTAAAATACTGTTTCATTCTCCATTAAACAATCCACATATCATTCCCTAGAATATTTTTAATGGTTACATAAACTTGCTTTGGATTCCTTTTGACCAAAATATTATCAACATCTTTGGATTGTGAGATGGTTATTTCTTCTAAGAACTCTAGAAAATGACATATTCTTTTAAAAGACAGGAAAGTATTCATAATTGAGGTAGAATGAGTGCTGGAATCAAGGGTTTGTACCTTACATTTTAAAGAAGGTGTTTCCTGTACAATGCGTATTTCAAAGGGAGCTGGCTGTGTGCACACTCAGAGTGTGTAGCGACTGTGAGATATGGTTCTGAAGTTTCAAGGAACGTTTTGACCTAATTAATCCTTTCAAAACTTACTTCTCATGTGTCCAAGAACATCAAACCATGAGGATGATTTTCCAGAGATTTAAATACGCATTTCCTCTTTTCACGTTTGTTATTCTTACACACTACGCTGACATTGTTTATGAAGGCCTGAAGCCAATTTCCATTCAAAGAGAGCTACCGTACTGCATTGGTTAAAGAGTCAGTGAGACATATTAAATGTCTAAGGAAATCCCTGGGCAAGAGCCACCAGGACCTATATGGAGAGAGCTGTATCATCTGTAAAGTTCTATTTCAGGGTGTCCTTGGAGGTCGAGACAAATATTTGAGTGTTATAAAAGCCTCTATTTATCCAAAGACTGCTGCAGCTGCAGTGTAAGACTTCTTCATACTATCCTATCAATAATCTAAAGGACTTGTCCTTAGATGGGGTAAAATGTGATTCCTTTGTCAATCTGTACACTTTTCTATTCAACATGAAACATATATTTATAATACAAAACATAGGTTTTTAGAGTAAACTATATTGCTTTCCGAGTTTATCTTGTCCTATATCCATAGCTGGTGTAGGTACTAGAGCAACAGCCACTCATAGTTCAACTTGCTTCATACAGGTGGTCTACTTTCAGAAACAATTGAATAATTCCTTCTAATAAATATTTGGTTCTTATGAAACAAGCTGAGCATATTAAACTATATCAAAAACTACCTGCCAATGTCATTCAAATCATCATACAGAATAAAGCAGAATAGAGATAAAAAATTACATACTCCTTTGCAAAAGGGAGCAATGTTTAAAAACTCACTTCTTCACTGTCATGAACTTCCAACCTTGCTTTCCTTTAACATACTTAGGAATCTCTCCAGAAATATTTGTGGATAATCTATTCAACATTCATAAAACCCAACAAAATATTATGAAAAAAGAAAACCAAACCACTAGGGATAGCATAGTTCTGTGACATCTTAAGAAAATTAATAATAATTTAAATTATTGTATATATAAACCAAATTTCCTCAATTGAAATACATGTTCCAAAGAGAATATCTTCATTATACTATAATGTCTTCATGTTTGCAAACTTTTATATAAGTGAACAGTAGAATCTTAAATCTGCTCAAACTTGTCATCTCTTTTTCTTCCATCTCTTTGCATTCTTGTTATTTTAAATGACTTATTAGTAAATACCTATAATGATTCAAATCGCTATGGAAATGTTTCTTTAAAATAACAAGCAACTCTTGTTATTTGGATCTCTTTCCATAAGCAGTAAAAAAAATAGTGTTGGAAGAGAGACCTAAAGATAATTTCTAGGACAAATTCATTCACTTTGGTTTCAGAGGGGTATGACTGATTCTCATTAATTGTTCACTGATATGTGCTAGTCACTGTGCTAAATGCTTTACGTGGATATTTTTCTGGTTATCATAACAACTCTCGATTGGCCTATACTCTTGAATGTAAGAGCTAAAATCATAAACCTCTTAGAAGGAAACAAAGGAATAAATATTCATGACCTTGGGTTAGGCATTGGTTTTTTCGATTGACACCAAAAACCCAAGAGACAATAGAAAAGAAAAATAGATAAATTGGACTTCCTCAACTTTAAAAACTTTTGTGCTGGACATGACAGTATAGAGAAAGTGGAAAGCTAACACAAAGAATGGGACAAAATACTTGCAAATCATATATCTGATAAGGGACTTGTATCCAGAATATACAAAGAATTCTAACCAAGTGTGTATATGTGTATATACACTTATATATGTATATATACACATATATACATAAGCATATATATATATTTATGTATGTATATAAACATATATATATATAAAGAATACACACACGCGTGCGCGCGTGCACACACACACACACACACACACACACACACATACCATGTTTCCCAGAAAATAAGACCTAGCTGGACCATCAGTTCTAATGCGTCTTTTGGAGCAAAAACTAATATAAGACCGGGTCTTATATAATATAGTTAATATAATACAATATAATATAGCATAACATAATATAATATAATATAATACCAGGTCTTATATTAATCTATGCCCCAAAATGCATTAGAGCTGATGGTCTGACTAGGTCTTATTTTCGGGGAAACATAGTATATGTATAAAGACCTACTGTACAACTGTCATAACAAAAAGAAAAAATAATCCATTTTTAAATGGGCAAAAGATCTAAAGAGACATTTCTTCAAAGAATATACACAAATGACCAATAAGAACATAAGATGCTTAATATCATTAGCATTAGGGGAACACAAGCCAAAACCACAATACAATATCACTTCTCATCCACTAGAATGGCTGAAATAAAAAAGACAGTAATAAGTGTTGGAGAAGATGTGGAGACACTGGAACCGTCATAGATTGCTGGTAGGAATGTAAAATAGTACAGCCACTTTGGCATATTTTGACACTTTCTAAAAAATTAAACATAGAGTAACAATATGATCCAGCAATTCCCCTCCTAGGTATGTATCCAAGAGAAATGAAAACATATATCCATGCAAAATCTTGTACACAAATGTGCACAACACTATTACTCTCATAATAGTAAAAAAAAGTGAAAATAACCTAAATGTCTACCAACTAATAAATGGACAAACAAAACATGGCATACCCTACAATGAAATATTATCCGGTAATAAAAAAAGAATGAAGTACTGACACTACTGGTTATTGTTGAAGGCTGTGCAACATGAATAAACCTTGAACACATTATGCTAAATGAAAGAAGCCAGTCACAAAAGACACTTATTATATGATTCCATTTATATGACATGTCAAGAATAGGCCAATCTATATATAGAGGGAAAGCAGATTAGTGGTTGCCTAGGATGGGGTGTGGTGTGGATGAAGGAAAATGAGGAGGGACTGCTAAAAGATACAAGATGGCTTTTAGAGTTATGAAACTATTCTAAAATTAAATTGTGGTAGTTTCACAACTCTGAATATACAAAAAAATCATGAATTGTACACTAACTGGGTCAATTTTACGGTATGCAAGTTATATCTCAATAAAGTATTTTTTTAAAAATATCAACACCTCTATTTTACCTATGGCAACTGGCTGAGAGCCTTTACTTAAGTTAATAAAAGTCTTGTAGTGCTGAAATAGAATTTGGAGCTAGACTTGATCCAAATATTATGACATTTTTTATTACAGAACATCTTTTTATGAAGGAACTTATATTCTTTAAATGATTTTCTCTCCAAATAGTAATTAGAAATATACTATCATTTCTGCTTTGATTTGAATGCAAGCGTTTTTTGAACACTATTGTTAGACCTACACTAAGTAATGTTCTTTTGCCCGCTAATTTTTTTCATTAGGTTCTTTTTTTTGTACACTCTTTGTAGTAACATCATCTTTTTGTTTTAGAACCATGATAAGCAAATATTTAATAATTGTTATAAAAGACACCGTATATCACAACTCATCCCTAATACACAATAGGACAGACGACATCCTATTCTCCCATGATATGTTCCCAGAGGTAGGTTATCAATTTTCACTTTGGTTTTTACTAATTTCTTCATTTAAATGCTTATAAAGGCTAGTATATGTTATTGTACTGCCGAAATAGATCATTCTGGAGCAGTTTGATCGAGCATTTCAATCTTGTTAACACAGGTGAAGTTTTGGGAAGGTAACTTAACCTCCAATTTACCCGATGAAACTTTTAAATGAATCACCATCTTTGGAAATAATTTGTGGAATAATCTCCAAAATAATTATCATTAACTGTTAATATGTGTCTCTTCCATCCTCAGCTCAAGATGATTTAGTTTCCTATGAAATTAACTATTTTTGGTGCCAGCTGTATAATCAAGCATTAAAAAAAAATTATGGAGGGGAAGCGTACTGTATAAGCTGTGTTTTTAAAACTTTTTTCTTAGTATTAGGTTGGTGCAAAACTCATTGCGGTTGAAAGGGTTAAAAATAATTGCAAAAACCGCAATGATTTTTGCACCAACCAAATTGTTCATTTATAAATGCATTTCCACCATTATAAAAGTAGAAGATGGTACATAATTATTAACATTCCTTAATATATTTCCAAGATGCTTTAGTAGTTTGGATTTAGGTTAAATCAATACAGGCTTAGTTCAATATATATTGATTTACCTGGACAAGTAATTTTAAACAACTTTAGAACTCAGGATTTCCTTGAGGTATATCTAGAAGATGTATTTTAATTTTTATGTCTTTGAAAATACTTTAGACTCTATCATGGTGGAGAACAAAGAAATGAATTAGAAGGAAGTGGCACAGACATTGTATAACAATTAAAAATTTTGTATGTAAGAGGAATAAAGCAAAGGAGTTTAATGATTCCCAAGGACCTAGATATTTTAAAAACCAATTGCTATTATCATTATTAATTAAAGAATTGTTTTTCAAATCTGTGCTAGTAGTTCACATTTATTTACTTTCATCTTTGTTCAAATTTTGTGCAACTTTTGTACTACAGTTAAGTAATCTACTTGAAAATTCTAGATTTAAATACAAACCCTCACATTCTGGTCTTTATCTCTAATACTAAAATCCATCTAACAGGCTTTTGAATCAAGAAGAAACTTTGCAACCTAAATCAAAGTGAGTTTACTCACTTTGGATTTTGAAGTTCATGACTTTGTTAGTTATTCACTTTGAATTGTAAACTCTTTGAGTCACAAAGAATATTACTCATTTTTCAACCGAATGCCGGATTTTGTGTAAGCACAGTAAACCAAAGTGGAGGCATGCGGGTAATATTCAAGAGCATGAACTTTGATTCTAAAAACGTGGGCTGAGTCTTAGTTATGCTATTGCGTAGCTCTGTGACCTTGACCATGTTTCTCAACCTTTCTGAATCTACTTTCTTAGTGCAGTAAATATTAGTTATGCATTTTAAAGGAAGTACATAAGTAATGTAAAAGCATGTAGCTTTTACATACATATACATATATGTATGTATATGTATGTACATTACATACATATAATGTAGCTTTTACATACATATACATATATGTATGTATATGTATGTACATTACATACATATAATGTAGCTTTTACATTATATGTATGGATAAATGGATAAACACACTATATGTATGGATAAATGCTATTTATTATTATTGGTGTTATTTGGAATTGAATTAAATTAAATCTAATTTAAGCCAGTCTGTTGTAAAGCATAGTTAAGGTTAGGGTATGACACAATCTAATTAGTTATGAGAAGCCATCTGTGTTTAATATATTTGGACCTATGGAAAGAGCCAAGAGTTATTTTAATATTTATATACAGCCAAATTTTTTTTGAATAAAAAATAAAGATTTAGAATTTACTGCGCAAGACTAAGATTTCTAAATTTTGCTGGAAAAGTGAGTAATCAAGTTCTACTATCTGGCACTGAAACATGTGCGGCCTTCAAATAACTTTAGTTTCAAACAAAGTTAAAAGAAATCTCTCTTGAGTGACACCAAGAGGTATATGCCAGCAGTCTCCCTTCTCCCAATGTACCAAAACCTCATCCCATTGCTAGGAATTTAGAATATACTTTTTGCTGCATGACATTCGTTTCCAAACAACTTATATAAAATAGGTTCCTTCCACTCACTTTTGAGGGTAGGGCGAATCCCCTTAGGATAAAGGAAAGCAGTAGTACGTGTTATTATAAGATTCAGTCATTGTAAAAGTTTCATTAGAAATTGCTATTCATATAAACAATTTCCCCATTCTATGTATAGGACTTATGGCTTCCAGACAAAGAAATGGGTTTCAATTGTAAAGAATAAATGTAGAACCCAGGTGCATTGTTTCACTGGATTGCAGCACTGGCATTGTATGACACTCACAGTGTGGCTTAGATTGATACCCAGCATTTTGTATGACAGTCCAAAGACTGTGAGGCTAAACCCAGAAAGGATCATTTTTGACCAGAAAAATCAAGCTATCACAGAAGGCTGAAAGAAAAAAAACAAAACAAAACAAAAAAAAACAAACTAGTAAGAATTTCCTTTTCCAATCTCTGTAACTATTTAGCTAATGAAACAGTTGATTAACACTGTTCTTTCCCTATAAATTATCATCAGACATTTTAGCCGTACTCATTACCAAAATGACCATGTAGGTCATCTAAAAACATTTTGTACTTCTAATAAAATGTTTCAGAAAAAGGAATACAACCACAGACACTCAAAGAGAAAACAATTGAATTAGAATGCTCCATCATCATTTGGCATAAGAAAATCAATCTAAAATGTGCAGTTGCAGGTAGGTATCTTCTGGCTGTCACCAAAAAGCAGACTGAAATAATAGCTACTTCAAAACAGAGTGATGTCAAGATAATTTAAACATTACCAATTACATGCCATATGGACTATATCCCCTCTGCTCATGGAGTAGTTAGAAACTATTCAGAATTAATAAGCACTGCTGTCATGGTACTGTCAAGAAATGTAAACCTTCATTCATATTTTGGAGGTTGTGTGGACAAATAAAAGAAACAGTAAAGGGAAAATTAATATACTTAAATTATATTGTCTGTTGAACTTCAATGTTGGCAATATTGTCTTAATTGCAAACATTGGGTAAAATGTTTTATAATAAATTTTCAATGTTGTCTTCCTGATTCCCGGAAAGCCGCAGAGCACAATCAAGGAATGCATTATTAGAATTCCTACTTCAGTGTTGACAGGAGCGTCAATCCCAGAGCCTCTACTAAAGTTCAGATCTTGAACATTTTCATGAACTTGTGTGGCAATTTCTACCTATGGAATTTCTATCAGGGATTTTTTTAATATCTAAAAAATTGTTAACTTCTAAAATATTACACAAGGACATTTTTGTACTATATACAGCATACACAGCTCATTCTGTAGATCAAAAAAAATGACTGAAAAGTAACCAACCTTCTGCTTTGGCAGAAGTATATTTTGTATTTATTTTGCATGGTTTTAGAGAACAGTACCAGAACTATTCACTCATTCATTTAATATTTATTGAAGGTCTGCTATGTGCCAGGTTGCGCTATCTTGTGGAAGCTAGCATATTAATTATAATGCTATATAATATACAAAAGATTTACAAATAGTGATGAGAGAAAAAATAAATTTAAAAGCAGAAGTTAAGAGAAGGTACATTTAGATTCAACGTGAAAGAGAATCCTTTGTCAGAGTTAATCAAAAATGGAATAGATGGTCTCACGAGATAATGAGTGCCACAACACTTTAAGTATCCAAACAGAAGGTAGATCACATATCAGAAATGCTATTGAGAGGATTCATGCTACTTTTAAAAAGCTGAACTACGTGACCTTTATGGTTCCTTCCAATGGCTCGGAATTTTATTCTTCTTAAAAAGAAAGAGTATGATTTGCTAATATTTCTAGTATGGTATATGTTTTAGTGAGTAACAGAATTTAATGGGTCTAAGACGAAAGTGCAAAACACTGGAAAATGTAAATTATAAGGGTACAAATAAGAATTTCCACAAAACCCAATCAATTGTACATCTATTATGTAATTATGGGTAATTCCTCATGATACGGTAACTGATATGAATATTTTATAAATGACACAGTATACTTTCCTTCATTTTTAAAGATAATACTACAAAAACTGGTAATGGTTTATACGAGTTATATTCTAAGACCGATGGTATATTTGAAATGATTACTCTTCCCTCATTCTTCTTTCAAGCCATTATCATGCATTGATGTTTAATACAAACATAGGGAGACATATGAGTATATTTTATATGCATGTTTTATGCCTCCTAACAACGCAACTCTAGAATTTTCTTTGAATTAGTTTTTCTATTTCCTAATGAAATTTAGGTCTTTTATCTAGATTTTTTTTCTTTATTCAAAGTATTTTTTTCTTAAATTTCAAAGCATATGGTTCCTAGAGATTTCTATTTTGAGGTTACATGGGCATGCAATTTTAACACCTTCGCTTTTCTCCCTCTACATGTCATATAATCTTCTACTACAAAGAAAGCACTGATACTAAGTCTTAAATTGCAAGTTAAAATACCTGAGGCTAGTAATCAACATCTTGGGATCAACCAAAAACTCAGAATGAAAATTTACCCTATAACTCATTAAACATAATGAATCTGGTTCTTTGTTTGCTGACTATATTTTTAGATGTAAGGATTTGGTATAAAGTTCTGCTGTGTTTGATCATACATCTCAAATGTTTTACCCACTTACATTTCAGAAACGTATATACAAGGAAAATAATGTTCCATAAACCATCCATTTTAACATTTTGCCTAAAATAGTCAACATTACGTAAAAAATCAACTAAAAATCAGAACTGCATAATGGGAAGTCACAAAAACCTAGTAGCTGAGAGGTAACATCATGGAGGAAGCCCATGACTGTTCAAATGCCTGCATTGTTTTGGGGTGTCTGTGACAGGTAGACTGTAGAAATGTGTAGAGTATATGCTCATACTAGAGAGGCTGCCGTGAGATCACTCAAGTTCATGGTTTTCAGGTCAGATTGCTGGCTTAGTGTGATCAAAACATTCAATTATGAGGAAAAAACAAAAATCTGGATTTTTATGAGAAATCTCGAAAATTGTAATGCTAGTAAAATTTCTAAAATCAGAAGAAAAACAAACACTCACAGCCAGTCTATCAATTTGTGACCTTTAGTTTAATGTGAATCTAACAGTGAACGGAATATTTGATACTAGAACTATCCCAGAATCTTTCCATACTTGATGTCACTTTAGCTATAGCTCTTTCACTTAAATGTGGTATAATAACAACACAATGTGGCTAAAACTTACACGGAACTTAAAATATCACATTAGCTGAAGTGTGTCTCTATTATATACCTACCTACCTATTTACCAACCTACCTACCTATCTAATCTTTAAACTCTACAAGTAGTCAATATTCCTGACCCTACTTATGGCTAAGGAAGCCACGGGGCAGAAGTGGAATGACTTTCCCAAAGTCATACAGTCAGCAGGGAGCAGGGCAGAATTCAATCCTGAGCCTTTGGCTTCTGAGTCCATGCTTTTAACCACTACACTGTTACTATTGCAGATTTCTATGATGTGCATTAAATACACAAACTTTTACAAAAAAAACAAACCAGCCAAAAATTGACATATCTTCTGGCAAATATATTTGTACCACTTAGGAATGAGTAAGGCAGTCTGGAAAATATAATTTAGACTCCAAAATGCTAAAACTTTTGGATGATGTGGATGGTCCATTATATAATATTTGACATTAAATTGTCCCAAAAAAGTCCATTACATATGATTAGTAGACTCTATTTTAAATCTAATATATTGTCTGTAGCCCTGTAGCCAAATATCAGCATTTATTTAACCAGCACTCCTTTTACCTAAATAAATGTCTATTCACCTATGGCATATGCTCTTCCCTGAAGTAGTTTATCATCTCTGCAGCCAAAAGAGAAAAAAAAATGATTTAAAGCGATGAGTTGTAATAAGCTTCTAAACAGAAATTTTCTAATAGAAAAAAAAATATGATGCCAAAGCAATAGAAAAGAATCCATATTTATAATGAGTTGCCATTTATTTAATTTTAATTTACCTAAAATACAATCTCATAATTGACCGAATATTGCTTGTGTTTCACTTGGAGATGACCCTTGATGTATTTCAAGTAAGAGATGAACTTTAAGAGTGCCTTGCCTACTCTAGTAAGCCCTCGACAGGTAATTCTCTAAGATTAGTAATAGACTGGCTCTCTAAGACAAAATGCCCAGCGTAGATCAATGACATTTCTGCTTATGCCATCTAATTTCCCATTCTGATTTAGGTCTCAGTTGAGTACAGGAATCATCACTTTCACACAGATTGTATACAAATTGGAAGCAGAAACTTCTTGATATTGTTTCCATGAATCATCCCGTGAAGAGCAAACCAAAAACAAGAATGCCAATGGCCTGATCCGTGGACCAGCGCTTATGAGACATACCTGCCAAAAAGTGTCTGTAAGTGGAAGAACACGAAGTATACAAAGTACATGAGTGAAACAAATCTAAAAAAAAACAAATCCACTTACCTAGAACTAAATTGCCATACTGACTTTGAGGGCCTCAAAATAAGCACTTTATAAAAGATATGTACAATAGCATGATTCAAAACAAAACAAAAACAAAAATCTTGTTCATTAAGATAAGGTCTATAAGCAATGCTGATAATGGCTAATAACCTGTGCTATGAAAAGGAAATATAAAAACTTTTAATAGATACCCAGGTAGAGCTATTATTTAGACTGGCAATTTTATCAGCACAGAAACTATGCATATTTTCTCCATTTCTATGTACCCTGGGCTAACATAGTTTCTAACACAAAATATTTGTTGAGTGACTGTCCAAATACATAAAACAATTCTTCCATCTGTATTGTTTAAATCATTACTGGTACACAATTCACCTAAAGCACCCTTTCAAAGGGAATGTATGTTAGAACAAGCTCTGGACTGCTGAGGAAGCCTAGTAAAGAAGTACAAAAATAATCAACAGGAGTAGTGCATCAATCAGAGGAGGTCTGATCATGATTAAGTAACAGCATTTAAAAACCTCAAATTTCCGTCATAAGTAGAATTCAAAGCAGCTGTTCACTAGGACAACGTCTGCCCTACGAATTAAAAAATGAAAAAAAAAAAGAAAATCATGGCAGCAGCGACATCATTACTTTAAGACCTCAAAGTTGATATGACCTTTAAATTTTTTTAAAAATCCAAAGGGACAAATTTACATTTTCACATTGTGTTGCAGACAAAAAGAATCTGGTATTCCAAGATGGGGGTGTCTGTTTTTAAACATGTAGTAGAGGTGTTTCCCTTAGAAGCAAAGGTCTTAGGGGACATGTCTGTCACAGCAGTTATTTGCTGTTTCACTTGTTGGCAAACTTACATTTCAAAACAACAACAAAAACGAGCCACCCCAGCTCCCTGTAAACCAAGGAGGTAGAAACAAAAAATATTTCAAAGCAAGAAAGCAAACAGACTGTGAGGACTGAAACTCAGACCAAAGGCATCTGCTCTCCAACTCACACTCCCCACAACCACCCAGCCTTCTTACAATCTTACAGATTTTCCTAAGAGATGTTGCCATTTTAGCTTTGTTTTTCCCCAGTTCTGGCAATACCCATCACTGCAGGCAAGGCAGCAAAGCCACTAGCAGAATCCAAACCGGAAAACAGAAAAGCTGTTCTGTCTTTTCTTCCCTGCCACTCCATTACTAACTTATTTTTTCCAAAGTAAAACTCCTTCATTCTATCCAAAAAGGCAATCACTAGCTTCCAACATATAACAATTATTTCATTAGGAGCAAAGAATACAGCAATGATTGCAGTCTGCAGGACTGAAAAAATGGACAAGTTGACACACCGGACAATTTCCCCTTCAGCTCCCGTTTTTCTCAACAAGGAATAATACTATAAACTAGCTAGTGTGTTCCTCCTTAAAAGAAGACCAAAGCAATCTTTGTTTTCACTCCTTTTTAGTATACCTCCTCCTGAATCCCACCCAATGTGGTGGTTGCCAACACAGTTTCCTGCTGTTCAACCTTGATAAAAAAAAAAGGAAAGAAAGAAAATAATAGTAAAGAACAAAATGTCTAATGCCATATTGTCATTGATTATCAACATATCATTTAGAATACAAGTATATTACTATGATTCTTCAAAAGATACCAGTTTTGAAATTCTACCCACACACAGTGCTTATATTTTCCCCTTTAAATTTAGAATCAACAACCCACAAAATAAACCTTGGGTTCTGTGTCAAGAAAAGTATCTTTATTTGTGTGAGTACAAAGAGAAGAGGAAATCCGCCTGCTTTCATGGGTCACTTGTGCCTTACAAATATTTCTCTCTATGATTTACTACATTTAGCTTCATATGTATAGCTGAAGTTTAAATTAAGTCTTTAAATGATATTATTACAGAGAAAATGAGATAGATAAATGATAGTTTCCAAAATATTCATATGTAACATGTTAGATATTACCCTATGTTCAAACTGCCATCAAATTTATAGTTTGAAAATTCAATCCAATTCAAGAAGTATTTTTTGAGTGTTGATATTGTGTTTGGTGTGAGCAAATACAGATGAGTAAATCGTATTCAATGCACTCACAATTTAGTGACACCACACCTAATGAGGAGACACAACTGTGAGAAACACTATAAACAGATGTAGAAAGAAAAATCCTTTGAAAGTCCTGGAGTAGTACATGACTTGCCCAGTTAGTGAAAGGAGGCTCCAGAAAGCAGATAACACCCAAAGGGATACATAAAAATTGAGGTTATACACCCCTCTCTCCTGCCCCCAAAAAAGCACAGAATTGAAAATATAGAACAAAAACTCATAGACACAGACGATAGTTTAGTGGTTACCAGAGGGTAAGGGGGTGGGGGGAGGAAGATGAGGGTAAGGGCGATCAAATATATGGTGATGGAAGGAGAACTGACTCTGGGTGGTGAACACACAATGGGATTTATAGGTGATGTAATACAGAATTGTACACCTGAAAACTATGTAATTTCACTAACAATTGTCACCCCAATAAATTTAAAATAAATAAATAATAAAATTAAATTAAATTAAAAAAAAGAACGTATAGAATGATATAGAGAGTGGCTAAAGACTAGGGTACAGATGGGAACTAACAGATAAACAAGATAGAATAAATAGCCAGAAAGGCAGAGTAATGTCTGATTATTTCATGAACAATCCTTGAATACCAAACCTAACTAACACTGAAGCGTGAAGATGCTGCAGAGTTATCAGAAGTTACTAAATTAAGAAGTATCATGACCAGAAGCTACATTACCATAAAGTCCATCATGCAATCACTGACCCAAGCTCAAAAATCTTTTTCCATTGCTTACAGCGTAAAAGCCAATCCTGGGGTTTGGGACCCTCCAAAGCCTGTCCCCAGCTTAAGTCTTTATAACCTGCATCTTAGTCACTCAAGATTCTTGACATGACCAAAGCTGATCATTATGATAGGTTCAGGACAGTGTGCAATCTTTCAACTCTATGCCAGGTGCTCCAGGAGCCTTTACAACCTCCAGGACCCAGATCAAAAGTCAGCACCTTTATGTAACCTTCTTCCATCCTCATTGTTCGAATTTATTTTTCCCTTCTTTGAGCTCCCATGATAGTCTGTATCTGTCGTAGTTGTTACCGTATTTGCCGGCGTATAAGACGATTTTTTGGCCCCGAAAAATATGCCTCCAAGTTGGGGGGTCGTCTTATACGCCAGGTACACTTCAGATAGGCTGCCCATAGTTCTTGCCCCGTGCCATAGTGGCCTCCCGATGCCCGCCCACTTCATTCCACATACCATTCAGGCATCAGCAGCGCTGCTGGGTGTATGCTCGGCTGTTATGCGATTTTGCTGTTATGCGATTTTACCACACTCGCAAAATCGCACACAGCCGAGCATACACCCAGTATGATAGCACAAAATCGCGAATCGCGATACCATACTGGGTGTATGGTCGGCTGTGTGCGATTTTGCGAGTGTGGTAAATTCGGGTTACCGTATATTTCTTTACATATGCATTGAAGATTCGCGATTTTGCGCTACCATGGTGCCTGTTAGAATGTTGAAGAGCTCGCACTTGCGCACTAGTGAGGTCCCAGGGAGATGCTGATGCAAGGGTGGACCAGACTGCTATAGTGACAGGGCGGGCAAACAGAGAGCAGGGACCAATCAAATCAGGCTTTGTATACAGCCAACAGCCAACCACAATACTGCACCATTGTACAGTACAGCATAGAAAATGTCGACCAGTCAAACCCCTATCATCCCTATCATGGCACCAGCCAAAAGAAAGAAGTATGATGCAAATTTTAAACTGAAAGTTATTTGGTGTGTGGAAGGTGTGCGGAAGAGGGGGTAGTCTTATACGGCGAGTATATAACAAACTCTGTATTTTGAGTGGAAATGTTAGGGGGTCGTCTTATACGCCCAGTCGTCTTATACGCCGGCAAATACGGTATATAAAGTAGGTTTTTGTGTTAGTATACGTTCAATGGACTACATTAAGACTAAATATTTAGGTATGCTTGTTTTTCTTTTTAAAAAGTTAAAGATTTGTGAAGGTAACAGAAATATCAAAAATCTGATATGAATTTAACATCAGAGATGAAGTGACATCAATTGCTTCCTTTATATTAGACATACTATAGAGTCACTTCTGCCTTAGCCTGTGTAACTGTTGTGGTAAACCTTCCCAATTTTTTTAATGTAAAAAATTACAGAAGGTGACATTAAGAAAACAATATTTGAAACTAAATTCATAAATTTTATATAATTTGACAAATTAAAGTGAAATTTTAGTGAAAACACCAAAAATATTGAGTAATGTATTTGTTTCTCTTTCTAACAGATGTTCCTCAGAGTAAAAATGATACACATTTAAATCAGATGCAATGAAAAAATAATACATTTGTAAGGTCTATAAATTGCAGATTATTAATATCTTAACCTTCCATTCATCATAATTTTTGTAGGATAAATGAACATTTGTTCAAATGTTAAACGTAAGGGAAAGAAATTTTGGAAAAAAAATGTATCAAGGAATTCACAAAATGAATATAGCAGAGGCATTTTATTTTACATATTTAAATTATCACCACTGATTTCAGGACATCTAAAAATTCATAGTTCAACATAGTCAACGTTTTCAACCTAACAAAAGCTTGGTTAAGCTCAAACAGTTAAACCCGTATATTTCAAATTTAAATTCCTTTTATTCTTGTCTCATAAAACAGGCTAATAGAAAATCCAAGCCATGGGATATTTTCCATGTATCATGCCAATAAATTATCACAAATGTTACCATGAATTTGAATTTTTGCAATCATCATAGCTATATACTGTTTTTATAATATACCCACAAACCACAATTATAACCCCGTACATCAGCATACCACTTTGGCTCTCCATGAAAGGTAAAATTCAATGGAATGTCTCTTACACATCAAATGTGCACATAATGTTTTGATAATTCTATGTGTACTATAATTGAATTAATTTACTGAATAGGTTCAGAATCAGTGGAAAGCAAGTGGTACATCAGTGTGATTTTTAACATCTCCTTAATAGTCAAAGTGGTTCATAGTTGGCCACTGACATCATCTTCTTTAATACTCTTCTCTTATATAACAAGAAAGCTTCACATACAATTTCATATAATTGGTAATTTAGCGATAGGTGCCTGAAGCAGAATTTTCCTTTGAAAACTCCATCTCAAGGTGCAGTTAAATATGAAGATGAATAGTAAATGTAAATGATGAATAGTAATCTATACATAGGAAAGTAGTTACCATGATATCTTTAAATTTTGAGATTTACAACCACACTACATTGTTTCAAGGTGAATATTCAAAGCCATAAATGATTTTACCAAAATAAATCTGTTTCAAATCCAATAACATTTAATAAGAAGTGATATAAAACTTATTTGTTTCCTCCAATTTTCCTATAAAAAATGCATCTTGGAAACTAACTGGCAAATGTTATCCATGTGTGTGTTGTTCTGACAATATTACACATAATATTTTATTTCATTTAATCCTCACGACAACCTGTGGTTAAAGATGATAATTAAAATATCTTATTAGGGGGTATAGCATGGCAGCTACCAATCAGAATGTATTCTGGCTGTCAACAACCAATAGAGCCATAGCTGCTACATATTAGCCCTGCAACGTACTGATGAGGATACTGTCTCAGTAAGCATAAATAAGATGCCCGAATTTTCTATATCCATAATCAATGTGATGTTTCCACAAGACCAGGATGACTTGGTATTTTCATTAATAACTAACTCATATTTATTTCCTATGAAATTTTTATATTATTGGATTTGGTTGAATCAGGAGTCTTATTACTCAACCTCACATTCTATTTACATAGGCATTTTCAGTACTGTATTCAGTGTACATCTCTCAAGAAGCAAATGGGTGTTGTAAAAAAATGTTTCATCAAACAAATTAAGAGAATGTTATATTAAACCAATTTTTTGTTTTGTTTTGTTTTGTTTTGTTTTGTAGGACTTGTCAGAGACTTTAATACATATACTAGGAGGAGAGAAAAAAATAAACTGTGTTTTTCAGGCAAGGAATCATCTACATGGGAAAAGGAAATTTAAAGTTAAACAACTTCGCGATCCACAGGTTTAATCTACTTTCGACCAATGTGCCACTGAAGACAACCGAATATGTGAATTATGTATAGTATATTCAATATTCTATATTTTTTTCTATAACACTTTGTTACTTTGATTTAAAGCATTACTATTTTTCTCCTGTCAAAAGAAGCATCATTTTGATAATAGATTGGAGTAATTTTTTTAATAGTGTCAAAGAGTACATATGGATAAGGTTGCCTATGAGTTTTGCTTATCAGAAGCACAATTTTCAAAAACTTGAATTGGAAGATTCACCAACCTCAGAAATGAGATGCCAAGAAGCCTTATTTCAGAGAAGACTTAAATAGATCTGCATTAGATAATAGGATAAAGAACTTTATGTTGCATTCCAAAAAAGGACCCCCTGATTCTTATCTAATATCTTCAGTACAAAAACAAAGGAAAAAAAATGATCTAGCTAATACACATAAAGTAAAAATAAAAACAATCACAATGAATTTGATAACCTGGTTATTAAAATGGACATTCCTTTCTTTGTTTTTCCAAAAGGATGGTAGCCTAGATTACATGTGTCAATTTTATCAAAAATTCTTATAAATTAGCAAAGTCCCTTTTCACTGACCCTAGTCATCATAGCAACTACGCAAATTCACCTGAAATAAGCTGCATAACCTCTTTGGGGGAGGATCCTAATTCTATGGTAACTTCTATATGTTAGAGAAAGTGGGGTGGCCCTTTCCACTGGAATCATATCACTTCTGTGCAGAATTCATAGTATTTTACTAAAGGCACTCCCTCTCATTCTTTATCACTTTCTCTGTTTGTCTTCAACTTGGCATACCCTCTTCCTCCTCCCTCTCTCTTTTCTCACTCTTCTACTCTCACTGTCTTTCATTCTCATTTTATAGGCATACATACATACACACATACATACATACAAGTAGGGTTACAAGACCCAAGATCTGAGACAGTATACTTTCCGTAATTAGTGAAAAATACTCCACCTTGTTAAAATGATGATGATCCCTCAAATAGTTATTTTAATTTTCATGTTTTCTTCCCAAGTAATAATAGTACCTACAAATCACTGTCCATCACTGTTTAATGACAAGTTATAACTATATTTTGTCCCAAAGAAAAAAAGTTATGATGTCAAAATCCATCTTTAGCAAATATGCAAAATAGTTCTTTGTTTGATTTTGCTAGGTCTTCAAGAACTACTGGTAGTCTGCTATAAGTATCTTGTACTTTAAAGGTCATGACTAAAACCAATCTCTATTTACATCTTTTAGTGTGTGATATTATATTTGTTCTACAAAATGTAGAGATCCTTACAAAAATCACAGAGAAGCTCACCTTGAAATTCATTTCTCTCCAAAAGAGTGTTACATTTTCCAGAACCCAAAAGATTCAGAGTCCATTCGAGGGCTGCGAAATACACACCAAAGTAATAGGAACATCAAAGAGCAAAGGGAGAGGATGGAACCAGGGCATATAACAGTCATGGAGCTCCCCAGTGAAAATCCGTTGAGCAAATGAGGAAGGACACTGAGTTGTAGCTTGACTCTCAGGAGAAACAGGTAACAAAACTTGAAGTTGAAGTGAGATCAGTACCTCAAAACACAGAGTAAAAACCAGAAAGTCTGAGTAGGGCCAGATACAAGGGAAAACACAAGACCTGCTCTGAGTCCAAGCAGACAAGAAAAGTGAGATCTCAGAGATTCAATATCTATTAGCAGAAGGCCCTTTGGAGGCAGAAATGTGGATTTCCTTTTTGGACTTAATAGAGCTCAGTACTTGCGTGTGGCCAAAGAATTTTATGGGAATCGACAAATCACACTTTAACTGAAACAGAACTCCTTAATAGTAAAGCCCAACAAACTGATGTTGGAAAGTGGCATAAAGCTTTTCACCTTTAATATTCTTATCAGACATCTAAATTTCTAAACCTTTAAAAATAATTTTACGTATTTTAGTCTTCTCAAAGTCAAAATAGGTAAAGTATAGAAAAATACAAATTTATTAATAAACAATATAAACCCTTTCTCTTGATTTTTAAAATATTTGTTCCATATGCAAAATAGTCATTTATAAGTAAAATTAATGTTGGCTGCTCTTGGGTACACTAGGACAGATAGCATTTCCAGTTGCCTGACTATTAATTTAAAAAAATTTTACTTGTCCTTCTGGCAGTAATCTTAAATCATTCTAGCTCTCATAGCTAATAAAAGTGGCAAGTAATAGCTAATAAGTAAAAATTTCAACCCTTAAAAATCAGCAACCCAAAAGAAAATTATCATAGAGGTGTCTGGATTTCTATTATCCACTACTAGGTTAAAATTATCTATTCATAATTGATTAGCTGTGTTACTAATTTATGCAAATAAATATAATTATAAAAATAATATCCAAATTGGGATTGTAATAAATCGGCTTTTCTGGTAATATTTTTTAATATGCCTTGTAAAAAACAAAAACAAAAGCTCGACATTAAAAATGTAGTAGTATTTAAAACTGATACAGAAATTCAAAGTGGAACAATCAGTAGAGAATTTGGTATTACCCTACAGAGAACAGCTCCTTAGTTAACAATAGCCCATTTCCCCCCAAATATAGAATATTCTTACATTAAAATTTGTAAAATCAACAAAGTAATATAAAATCCTGTAAAAATCTTATAAAACGATGTTACATTATGGAAACAGGCAGTCATATGTTAGACCACGACATAAGTTAAAAAAGAAAAAAAAAGAAAAACCACCAGTTGAGAAACTGTTAAAAAAGTAGTTGCTCCTTTATTTCTTACTCTTTTTTTCTTAATGAAAGAAATGCTTAAATTCTGTATTGTGAGCTGAATAATACTGAATAGCTAATTAAATTAAGGGGACTTAAAATATGAGTCGATGTTCACATATCATGGGGCTAGCCTTCTTCTGAGCATTTAACAGTATCTATCCAATAAAGAAAAAGTGAAATAAAGACCGTTATGAAAGAAAACAAACAAACAAACAAAAACCCGAAAAACAACTTTTCCAAACATGAACTACAACTGGTCATAAGATCATAACAGAGAACATAGTTATATAGCATATGCATGGATAAATGTAATCTGTACTTGTATAACAATTTTTAATTTTTATGAACATACATGTTTTTACCTGGGGATATCTCATATCTTTAGAAAACATTTTTTAAAACAATTTTTGAGCCCTAACATGACAGCTTGTATTGTATCAACAGAAAATGTTATACTTAGAAATTCTGTAATTACAAAAAAAGCATTGAGGTTTATCAGACTCCATCAATGAGCAGGATAATAACAACAGTTTCATCAGATTAAATCATTCTTTAGTGTTTCCATTCAATAAAAAGGGACAATCAACAGGCTGTTCAAAACTAAAACTTCCCTACAATTTCTCTACTCATCCTCATTCTGACCACACAAGGTCTCTTTTCAATTCAAGCCATGCATTCTAAAGCTCCCTTTCTCACCCCTCACAAACCTTAGTGGAATGAAGGGCATTAAAAGTAAGTAAACAACCAATAAATGTAACTATGTTACTGAGTCATGTGGGGAGAAGGGCAACATGCCAAGAAAATGGCCAAGTTGTTCACATTGGTAAAGCAGACGTTGTTCCATAAACTTTCCAAGAACACTGGTAGAATGCTTCATTTTTAATTCATTCAAATCCTTTTAAAATTTACCTGACTACAGAAATTTGACTAGGTTATTTTTCGCTATCACAAAATGCCATTTTTATTAACATACCAAGGAAAAATAGAAATACGTTTGTTCACCTTGATATTTTGACATGATTTGAAGATCAGACTCATGTAAACCTATAAAAGAAAGCTGTAATCATTTATAGGGGAAGAAGAAGGAAAGCTGAAGGAAATTTGTAACAAAAGATCATGGCACAGTTACATCTAAGAAATACATTAAAGCACTTTAGTCCTTCAGTTTATCATACTGGTGTTTTATCAGGGCTTTGTGTAAGGTGAATCCTCAGATAATACAGCTAACGTTTATTGGGTACTTAACAATGCAAAGTGACAGTTCTTTTAATCCTCAGAACAACTCTATGAGGTAGGTAATACTGGTATTTTTATCTCCATCTCACAAATGAAGAAACTGAAGCAGGCACTGAAGGGTTAAAAAACTTACCCAAGGGAACCCAATATGGTTGAACCAGGCTTGTAAAGTAGGCAATCTTACTCTAGAGGCCACATTCATGACCCATACAACTCTAGGTCTGGAAAATTCTATTCTTCTTCATCTTCAATTCTCAGCCCTCCTCTAGAAAGCTCTAACACACAGACCAGGATTAGGTCTCCTTTTGTTCTCCCATAACACCTTGTACTTAAGCTTCTCCACTCACAATATTTACCTTTATTTATTACAATTGCTTGCTTAATGTTTGTCTCCCTTTTCAGACTAGAGGCTTGATGAGGACAAGAGCCATATGTCTCTTGTTCATTATTAAACCTCCCAAAACTACACAGTCTAGTATAGACAAAGTATTCAATAAATATTTCAAAAAGGAATATACAAATATTTTTCTAGTGCTTGAAAAATCTGTTGTCTCAAGAGCAATTCAGAAATTTCTATTAGTAACTATAAATATTGACAAGTCACCATCAATAATAATAGCTAATATGTATTCAGTGCTTACTATCAGAGGTCCAATGGCAAGTACTTTACTTATATTCAATTACTTAATAGCTTCAAAATTTATTTATTTTTACATAAAGGAAAATGAAAGCTAGAGAGGTTAAGTAACTAGCCCTATATCATACAGTAGGGAACAATACAACCAGGATCTGACACAAGCATCTCATCCTAGAGCCTATGCTATACATTATCCCTAAATAGGAGAAATTTTCAAACTGTTAAAGTCTCTGGTTGAATAACTGCTTCATGCCATTAGGCATTTAGAGAACTGGAAAATGCTGGTGACAAAAAAGATCTCTATTCCATAAGCTTAATATTTATCAAACTGTGTAATGGTAGCTCTCTATTCCATAAGCTTGCATTTATCAAACAGTACAATGGTAGGGTTAAAACAGACAAGAATAGCCTGTTCTTGCCTCTATTTTTTTCAATATTTACAAAATATTTTAGAAACTTTAAAAGTATTTTTGATTTTCAAAATATGGGAATGGTGAATGAAAAAAAAGGAAAATAACTGAATTTGTTTTGACTTCTAGCATTTTTTTCATAAAGAACAAACACTATATTTCTAAGAATTCCAGTCTAACAACATACACACACCTACAGTGTAACACTGTTACATAGAATTTGTAAACAGCCTCTTTTTTAGGTTATTACCTGCATATTTTGTTGCATTTATGGCCATCTTCAAAGTAGACAAATTGTGATGGTTTCTTGGATTAGGGAAACCCTGTGTCCTCAAATACTACCAAACAGCTCTCAGCAAGAGAAATCGCTGTGGCTCAGATAGCTTTCTGATCCCAGACTAGATCTCTTAAAATCTAACCCAAGCTAAAAAAAAAAAGTCTCCATGGACTTGGTACACCAAAATTTCAACTTGGTACATACCTACTTCTGACAGACATACTTATGATCTTAAGTGGTTTTAAAGAGGACGATGGTTTAATACCTGTCTAAAAAGTTTGTATGTAACCTGAATCTAATTGTGAAAAAACAATCAGGCAAATCCCGATTGTGAGATACTATATGAGACAAATGGCCTGAACTTTTCAAAAATGCTGATGTCGATGTCAAGAGAAAATATGGCAGGGTACTGTTCACAGTTAAAAGAGACCTAGAGAGATGTGACAAGTAAATGCAATAACTGATACTTGACTTACTCCAGAACTTAAACACGAAAAAACAAAACAAAAACAAAACAAAGAAAAAGCTATAAAAGGCCTTATTGGGAAAATTAGAAAATGTGGTTATGAACTATATCAAATTATATTACTATATTAATGTTAATTTCTTGGATGTGCTAATGTTATGGTTATGTAGGAGAATGTCCCAGTTTTTTAATGCTACCCTGCAACTTAGCTCAAATAAATCAGAAAAGAAAAAGAAATAGAGAAAGAAAAAGAGAAAAAGAAAACAAAGGATCAAAAGTTAATAATTAGCAAAACTACCTGAAACATATATGGATGTTCATCATACTACTAAGTCAAGTTTTCTGTAGATTTGGAATTCTTTTAATAAAGAGAGTAAAACCTTAAGAAAAATTCTATATCCATATAATTGTGACATATTTTAGATGACCAGAATGTTTTCAGTTGTAACAAATATAATGTCAAAAATCTTCTGGGCTTATGAGTTAGATTTGCCATCTTGATTTATAAAGTGCCTAAATGTCATAAAGAGCAGTTCTAAAATAATTATACCTAAATCAAAACCATCAGTTTTGACTATACAGAGGGTGCCAAAAAAGTGTATACACATTTTAAGAAAGGAAAAAATTATTAAAATTGTAATACTCAATATATACCGATAACAAAAGGTGAATACAAGTCACAGGTGACTTCTGCAATTACAAGAGGTGCTCAAAGTGGTTACCATCAGCATCCAGACACTTCTAATTACGGCGAACTACTGCTTGAGCAATGTTGACCAAAGCATCCATGTGTATACATATTTTTGGCACCCCCAGTACTTCAGTTAACAAATGGAAAATAGAGATACTTGTAAATAATATTCCCATATAGATTAAATGGTAAACTGTAAATATCTCTTTTATCCTGCACCTTTTCCTGCACTGTCACTCTCTCTTATTCCTTTATTCACATTGATGTGTACTTTCATATTGCCAAACAAAGTACTCACTAAATATTTTTAAATGAATAAATCAAGATGGAAATGTTTCTCTGTCCACATCCCTCTAAATGTACATGTAATACTAAATCATATGGAAGGATATAAAAATTATATGCTATTTTAGCTTCTTTAAATTAACTTAGTATGACTTTTTAAAGTTAAATCAATCCAGAGGACTCTATGAGAGGCTGTGTTGCTCAAAATCTGCAGAAACAACATTTATCAGCACAAATAAATAATGATAGACAGCCTTAATATCCTTCAAATGAAGATAACCCCCGCTATGTTGTATTATGCCAAACTCTAGGGTCTCAATGGGATGCTCTTCAGGTACTCAAGCAGATCCAAAAGTGTTTTCTGAGGAAAATTCTTGCTTTGTCTCTATGTACTCCTAAATCTAGAGTCAACGTAAGGATAGAAGTAGGAGTGCCCTAAATCTAGGCAAGAATACAACTCAGTCAAGAACTGATTGTTTCTCATCTCTTAGCAACAGCCCAGATATAACAACTGTTCTGTAAAGGAAATACTTTAAGGGACATACTAGCCTTTTCTTAGATCTCTGCCAGAAGTATCCTTTCACCAGGAAATCTGCATACCTGGCAAACATCAGTTTACTTATATTCTATACTTATAGAAATGCCTTCCCTCAGTAAGTTAGTTACCACTTAATATTCTTTCTCTTATCTGGTCTCGACTAAAAATGGCAATGTGAAAAATGCCTTATTAATCTTCTGTAATATTTCTATTAAAGATAATTTAAAGAGTCGTATAATAAATTACTGCCTCAGACATCAGGGCTCCCCCCCAACATTGTGATTATTGAGAAAACGGTAAGTTTTTTTAAATTTGAAATGATAACTATTAACCTTGTTATGACTATCAGGTAACACGGAGTTATTCTTCTCCATTGTTTTAGAAAAAATTATCTTCCCTTATGTTTTCTATCCATCTATCTATCTATCTACACATACTATATATATAGTATGTATAATATGTATAATATATAATTTTATTAAATATGTATTATATTTTATGTAACATAAATATGTGTATTATCTGTGTAATATGTAAAATAAAAGTGATTCTATGACATGAATATTTAATTTTAAATATTTTAATCCTTTTAGGAAGTACTTGAAGTTCTAATAAATCCTGTAAAAAACATGGGCTTTAACATTATGTACTAATTACTTGATATTTATGTATCCATATGCAGCCCAATATCATTTGCCATTTATGTGAAATATTCTTGCGATTTTTTCTACATGATTAAAATCTGTTCAAGGACATAATAATATACATTTCCTGAGCATGATAAGTTTCACACTCTCATTTAAGCAGTAAAATGACCTAAATGATGGGAATTATTATAATCCCTATTTCACAAATGAAGAAGTTAAGTCATGGAGAGTTTACGTAATTTGCAAAATTCAGATAGCTAATAAGCAGTAGAGTTGTAAAATAAATTGAAGCATGTTGACTATAAACCCCACTGGTAACTACAGTTACATGGCCTCTTCTTAGTATCAAGAAATCAGAGAAAGCATCAGAGACCAGCCATATCTACACAGGGAAAGCATTTCAAAGATCAAGACTTAAAACAGTGACTCATTGAACAATTCAAACCTATATTAAAATATATTAATCTAACAGTAGCATTTTTAAAATCCACAGAGTAAAACCAAGAGGTTCATCTTCATTCCCAAATGCCTTTTTGTTCCCAGGAACTGGCAGTCTTTTTATTAGCCACATTATTTTTTTCACACACGATTGACTTTTCTACTCAAAATTACCAACACTCCTGCCTGCTACCCAATAAAATCAATATGTCATGGCTACAAATTAGATCAAAGGATTAATATATTAATTGTATCATCATTTACCAATTCATCACAAAAGTTTTCTATATTAATATCACCATATAAGAGAGTGACACTGGCATTCTTAAAAGTTACTATACTCTAAAGAGGCTTCCTACCCATTGAGACAACAAAAACTAATTGGATAAACTTTTTGAGCAAAGACACTGTCTATCTATACAGACATTATTTCCATAGGTAGCCCACTGTAAAGGACTTAAGAGAGAGAAATTTGAGAAGTTTTACATTGTTACACTTCTTGTGCATTTGGACATTGGTTTCTCTCAAACACAGCTCCAAATAGCCTTTACCAGGAAACTTTTACATCATTGTCTACATGTCTGGATATCCACCTAGCACGTCACCTGTGCCGTGAATGAATGAATGTATTCAGAGAGGAGAAATTAGAACTTTATATCACAACCATTGTATATTATTTATTTATAGTGTCTGCATTTTAATAATATTTCTTCAGCAACTAAAATAATGCCTGGCACAAGAGGTTTTTGAAATACATTTGTTGAATGAATAAATAAATTTCTGCCACTGAAATAAACAATAGCCTATAAAGTTCTGGAAGCACTTTATTATGTGGATCGATACTACAATTTAATGATTCACAGTGAAGTCTTTGGAGCTGGTCCGTTTGGGTTTGTATCCTAGCTCTGCCGCTTGTTTCCTGTAAAAAATCAGGCAACTCTCTCTGTTTCATTTTCCTCATTTGTGAAATGAGGATAACAAATAAGATTTCTGTGAGGCTAAGGTTGGCACATCATAAGCATATACTGAATGTTAGTGCTATCTTTATATCTATCTCCAAAAGTATATCTCCATAGAATAGAGAATGAAAGAGCTTGTATCACAACTTGTGACTCAATTTTTAAAACTGTATGGAGTTTCAGCTGGGACACAAAAGGCGAAGGTATTCCCACTGAACCACAAACTTCTTTGAACCCAGTGAAGCCATTTCAGATATACATGGTGGCATTTCAAAACGTAAATATTACTGTCCCTTTCAAACCTATACTCTCTAAAATAATCTCTACAACCCTTAATCAAAGATCTTCCTTTCCATTGTAACTCCATCGAAGTTTGAAGAAACTGGCAGTATTCATTCAGTAAATGATATACAAATATGTGCAGGTCAGTGTGCCTCCTCGGGCTTTTTAAAATGTGAGACGATTTCACCTTCTTGTGGGAAGAAAGCTAAGAAGGAAGACCGTTAATAAAAACTTAAGCCTTTCTGACTCATTGCTACCCTACTGAGCTGTGAACTACTAGAATCTAGATACAGATAGAAGTTTTCGCTGTCCTCCCTCCACAGAAAGGGACAAAACAGCACCATGCAATAGAAACAGAACGTGAGCCACAAGTACAAGCCGTACGTGTAATTTCAAATGTTCTAGTTGCCACATTAAAAAAAAGTAAAAAGAAGCAGGTGAAAATAACTTTAATAACATTTTATTTAAGCCAGTGTATCTGAATATTATGATTTCAAAAATATAATCAATATTTAGATATTTTACATCCTTTCTTTCAGAAATCCAGTGTGTATTCTATATTTACAGCAAATCTCAATTCAGACTTGCTACCTTTCAAGTACTCCAATAGTGGCACGTGGCTAGTGGCTACAATACTGGAACGCAGCATAAAGGGATGCTGAGAGCATTTCTTTATACTTTTCACTAAAGCACATACTTCTTCCTCAAGAGCTAAAAGGTTCTCAATATATCTATGGTAAATTATACAGTCTAGACACATCAATAAGCTAACGCATTCTAATAGCTCATTTTTCCTAATATTTAAAAATAGAAAATAGACTTCAGCTAAGGAAAATAAAACAGGTGAAATTACTTAGTCAAAAATTTATTTTTTGCTTATGTTGTGCTAAGTAAACAGCCTATAATAGCTGTTACCAATTACTCTATAAATGTAAAAGCTTCTACTATATGCTATTTGCCAATATCCTTTTATTGAGGATTTCTCCCATATCTTTAAGACAAATGAAATCGGTGAAATACTTAGATTTTGCCTATAATTTACTATCTAGAGCATGATTTTCCTTTACTGAACTAGTGATGAAACAGCACTGGTCTGATTTTATACTATAAATTCCGAACAAATGGGAAAGCATTAATTTCAGAAGTGCTTCTGGACCATTAACTTCCATGCTGATTTGACATGCACCATAGTACTCAGGCAACAGACTCAGGAATATAACCTATTCCTAAAGCAAACAATATTTTATCTCATAACCATCTGGGGTTCATGTCCTTAGGGCCACTTGCATAGTGCTGTCTGGTATATTTTAATATCCTGAGGTACAGCACGAAGACCTACTTTATTAGCGCAACCCGTTTTGCTAGGAAAAGAAGACTGGCGTAGAAGAGATTATAGAGAGAACAAATTTTGGGTGAGGCCCTTGCCTGCATTATTTTAGCTGAAGAAAACCGTTGGTTCTACATGCTTTCAAACCCTATGGTTTTTCTAAGGTACCAATAAAAGTGATAGCATTCATAACGTGGACAGTGGTCTCTTTCACATTTCGCCTATAGTTGCAAACTTAAGTGCCAAGCAGATGGTTGAAATCTGTTTTGTATAAAATGTGCGCTTTTCTCCCCCAACTGTGTTCTTTGTATTCATATTCATCCTAGGTTTTAGCCATCAAAACACTGGCACTATGTAGATCATTAGCAGAATTTTAGACAACTGGCAACTAAGGTATTCACTGTTCTCCACAAAATGTTCAGCTAATATTTCCCAGATGTATAATTAAGGCAAAAGATCATCTTCTTCAATTGGTATCAGCACTTTGGATGGCTTCTGGCTTTCAACAGATTAGTTCAGTGGAAAACAATTTTACATCAAAAATAAGCATCCTTTTTCTCAGACGTTTTTGTTTGCTTGTTATCCAGCTGCCCCTAAAAAGCAATCTATAAATTTGCCCAAGCTTACCTACAGTCTAAGGAATAGGTAGCTAGCTAATATAAAAACCTCTCATGCTACTTTTACTATGAAATCCATGATATACTGTGTTTGTATAGGTAAGCTTCTTTAAGTTATTGAATATTTTCTAATTTTCAAAATATTTGTACAAATAATACTTTAAAAAGCAATAGCATGTGACAGTTTTTACCCTAACAGAAAATCACTCTTTTTTGTCGCCCAATAATTTTTCCTATAAAATGATTAAGTTTTATGATTATACACAAATAAATGAATTTTAAATTTCATAGGTTAAAGCACAGGGACATGTTAAATCAGCAAATTCATTATTTTAATATTTGATATACTACTACTGATACTTCCAAAAACAACATTTAGTGTATCAGATTTCCTATATATAAAATGGGAAGAAGTGTGTTTTTAGAACATTTCGTTATTAGCAGTCAGCAGTCAGAGGAACTATAGCTATATATTGGTGCTATTTAGGTGCAAGTTAGTTGAGATCAACAATCATAAGTGCATTTAAAACAATTACAGTTGTATTAACTACAGAATTAAAAAAAGTAAGTCAATAGATTTCTTATAGGTATTATTTTATATGCTAAAATAATTTCAACTATCAGTTACTATGTTATCAAACAAAAGTATATAATTTTTATTGATGGGCTGCTGATCATTTTATATTTGCCAAAAATTCAACCTAATTTTCAAAGTTTGAATTCAGTGGCTTGCATTCAGAAAGATCCAAATATTTTTCTAAATTTTCTGCGTTTAAGATGACTCATTAGCACTGAAGGAAAAATAATGTTATACTCATTTTAAAGCCCATTTTATAGACGCATGGCTGAAACCCAAAGAATTTGAGTACCTTATACATCACAAAGTTTTAATTCTTGATTGAGGAACTGTAGGATATGCCAACTTTGTGTATCACTAAATGCTGCACGATAAAATATATTAGCAGTAAGTTGTCCAACTGAATGATTTCCAGAGTTTCTTTTTTGTTTAACAGTAGGATATTTGCACATTTCCCTTTGGTCCTAGTTCTAAATGTAGTTCTGGTTCAATAAGGCTCTTTTCTCTTTGTTTGTTTGTTTATTTTTTATAATCTTTATGTACTAGGAGAATAAAAGAGTAGCATACATTCTTTATTCCTAAATGAAAAGTGGCAGGGAATACAATTTAAAATGTCTGTAACATAATTATTAAGCAAATAATTGATGTTAACATATATCTAATTCTTATGTTATCCCAAATACATAAACTAATATTTAAAAGCGGAAACTCATTTGTACAAAGCCTTCATGATACCATATTCATATTTTCAAAGTATAGAGACTACAGAAGGTCTGGATACATAGTCAAAGATTATGTTGCTGGTGGTATAACTGTACTTCTTTAGAAGCCCTGTGCTTAAAAGAAAAAGAATGCAATCTGCCGGAATTCAATATATTAAAAATATGTGAAGCTTCTCCTCTCAGATAATATAGCTTTTTAAAATACATATTTCATTGGTTGTTCCTTTACTCCTTGCTTCAGAGGGCTTAGCAGTTCTTACCTTGAAATTGCCAACTACCAACTAATGCATGTTTGGTTGGCTGGCCAGATGCTAATGCTAATAATTGTCTAATTTATTTTGAGAACCACTTAAAATCTCAGTTGATCTTGCCACTTTCTCGCCCAATGTTTCATTTATTTATATAAAGACATATGCTATTTATACACCCCGTGTTGTCTTAATGCTCTACTGTCTATTTTTTCTTTTATCTTATCCTTGCAAATACACTTTCAGCACTTTGACCTAAAATGTCATTTTCACGCTTTTCATATTCCCTCACAGTGTCTTGTTCAGTAATCCATATATAATTTATTTTTCACAATATTTGTAATAGTTGAGGATGGTGACCTGATGCACCTGAGAGTTTCAAATACATAAAATATGAATCTTATCTTTTGAAACATGTAGCTTCAAAATAGTTCATAGCAAACTTAAGAACTTAATCCTAAAGAAGAATTATACATGATACTTAGATTTCAAACTCCTAAAATATACCATAGTTACTTGATTCTGCACACCACCACTCCATTGACAGGTAAATTGAGAAGTGATTCCACATGTCAGGGCTGATTATGTGCGATACTGTCTCCAAAGAGCTGAATAAATTCAAGAATTCTGACCACTAGAGTAAGGAGTTAGAGATCTTTCAAATGTAGCTCAAAGTGATGAAATTTTAGAGTTGAGAGATTTAAAAAACTATCCAGCCCATCTCCACATTTTACAGATGCATACACAATGACCCAAAACCTCTTCTCAATCTGTAAGAAAAAGCTAGCTAGAGATCTTACACCCAGCTAGTAACACTTTCTATTACATTATGCTCCCCCCCAAAATTAATGATGATAGGTAAATGTATATTTTTACCAAAAAAGAGGAAATTGTTCTATGCTTTAGGAGTAAACACTCAAAATCCACACAAAAAAACTGTTCATTTGATATGCATGCCCTAGGACTTCAACACTCAACTTTTTCTTCGCAACCTGAAATCTCAAATTTTACTCAAGCAGACCTTGATTAACCCAACTTTTTGAATTCAAATCTTCCTTTTAATATGCACCACAATACCACCTTAAGATTTTTAAAGTTGGAATACTATTGTATGTCCCTATAGCTTATGTCATAGGATTCTATGCTGTAAATGAGAAAATGGGAATGGATCTTCTTTGTATTTCTACAAAACAGTTCTTCTTTCAAGATTTTCTCCCCCAAACAGTGGCTTCATCAGTATTTGGTAGGATTTATTCAAAATCAATTTATTCAATTTTCAATTACCCTATAAGTGAAAAAGTTTCTCCTGAATTCCAAACTTTTGTTATATGCATGTGTGTACAACTATTATATTACACAAAATAAATTATTCTCGTAACTGTTAACTGACTCCCAATTATCCTTTAATTTACTTATAAAAATCTATATAGTCTACTCCTTCACTTTGACTCTTTAAATTGCTCTCAGGACTTCTGCATATGCTTTTCTTTCTCTAGAAGAATGCTTTTAAAACATTACACTTTCCTAAACTGTTTATAGGTCAAATTAGATCCATTTTATTTTTCCAGTAATGCTACATTTTTAAGAAATAATTACACTACAATATTTATACCCCATAATCCTTAGGGCTGTGAAAACAGTATCTTTCTTTTATTTCCCAAATTCTAGCTATGTGTAGGACTGGAAGGAAATAGAAGTTCTCGCCTCACAGACAGCATTCATTATTGTTATCTGTGTTTTTCCATTCCTAGGTGTTCTGTTTTATTAATGGTACTTAGAATATTACATAAAACTTATCTTCATATCCTGATTATACTATGGGAGAGATAACCATCTGAATCTGATATTGTATATTCAGTTATCACGCATTCAAGTTTGAATCAGTGAATGAACCAGAAATTAAATAGTTTAATCACCAGTGAGTGCAGTTCTTTCTTTCTCTTCTAAAGAATATGAACACTATACATTATTTTAAAGAATCTTCAACATTTATCTCTCGTCATACAGATAAAGAAGAAAAAAATATTAACATTAGTTTGATGGGACATCTTCCTGCAAACCCTTGTCAAACATATTATGAAACTCAATAGCAAATAAAAAAAACGAGGGTGGGGGGAACAAAGGGACCTCAGGAAAAGAGTAAAAAAAGTCTTTGGACTTTGTAAATTATTGCCCAACAAACTCTAGCTCAGGTAAATAAACCAAAGGAAGACTTGTGGGCAAACAAGTAATACCTGAACTCAAGAATTAGAATAAACATATTTTAGAGCTTTTTCAAGCAACCTATATTAATTGTGAATCAAAAATTAATAGCATAAATAAAACATTACTTTTTTCATTTGTGTTCTCTCATGTTAATGCGTATTTCTCATTTTAAGTGTTTGTATTTCTTTCTCATTAGGATGTCCTTTTATTAGATAAATATGAAATTGTTTAAAATGAAGTCAACAGATCATATGAAAGTTCCCAACCAGTTCTCAAACAATTTCCCACTTCAGCATCTTCATCCCAATTAACAGAAAACAGAAAACAAACCCAAAATCAGTACTAAAGTAAATGATTTACTATATTGTATAATGAATTTTGATTAAAAATGTACCAGGAAAACACTATTTGGGCCATGTCTTCTTTTACTTCTAGATTAAAAAATTATCAACAAGCAAAGCAGGTTAACCCTTTCCTTTCTTTTCTCAATAATGTTCCTGAAGCCCTAAAGGAGAGGACATATCCTTTATGAAACTGCTGCTTAGAGTCCCAACTGATCTAACTCTTAAACCGCCAATATAAAAAATGTATAAGATTTGAGGGTACCTTTTTTTTTTGGCCCTATATAGTGAATTTCATTTCTTCTAATTATAATTATTCCCAATGCATCTGATTCTTAGGTTTCAACGTGACAGAAATGATTGGGATAGGTAGAGCAGTCACATATACGCAGACTATAATGAAACCTCTGCATCTCCCCAATAAGAAATATTAAAAAAGAAACTACTAATATATTTTTAAGAAAGATCATATCTTGGTTTTTTTAACATTTTCTAAAAAAAACACACCACATTCTTTCAAAGATGTGAAAAGCAGAAATAGAAACGCTGTTACATATGAAAGTTTCAACGGATTTGCTGCCAGCAGCTTTTCTTTATAGTTTTCTTCTTACCTACAGTATGTGTTGGCACTGGCAGGTAGCCCTAATTCGTTAGTAGCCAAATTATTTTTGTCCCTGAAGTACGAGAAATCTCCATAGCACATGAATGAGACATGGTTTACTAGTTTACACACATCTTTATAACTCCAAGAAACCAAAACTCATTCACAAATGCTTTCATTTCAGCGATGAGAAGGGCTACAGAATACCAGAGATAACTACCTTGAATTCCTGGTGCCCATTCTCCATGATAAAATGAAGAGAAAAACAATCTTATTAACTTCCATAAAGAATTTTCATCCTTAATGCAAGAAAAATAAAAGATTTCTATTCACCACACTCTACATTTCATTTAAGTCAAAATAGTTCGGTATAAAGCATGAAGAAAAAACATCATTTACTAATGAACCTAAATGTCTCCACATAAAAATTCATCATGACGGCACCATAGTTTTAGATAACGTGGTTCACAATAACTAGCATCCTCACATTGCGTGATCACCAACTACATTTATGTACTGTTATAACACCTTCACTGAGTTATAGAGAAAAATAGGAAGATGAAATAAGCAACACTTAGAAATAAACATATAACACAAGTGATGATATAGCCATACCAAAAAAAAAAAAAAAAATCTCTGCGTTCTAAGGCGAGACAAAAGTAAATGTATTAACACTAAAAAGCCAAGTGCCTGAAATGTTACTCAGATAAAAGAAAAATTTGAAATACAATGAGCCCAAGTTCAGGTCTGAATTGATTGACGGTTAGACACAGATTTCAAATGTCTATGAACATCTACAAGCTTTTGTCTTTAATTTTCCTTTTGTCATGTTTTCTGGGTAAAAAGTCCTTAAACTACCTTGTAATAGAGTAATTGCTTTCAAGCTGGGTGACAAAAGGGCATAATGACCGGAAAATGATACAAAAGAAACAGAAAAAGCATGTTAACAAGTTTATCAACAAACCTGGGTAATTCTCATGAAGTACAGATTAAGGTTCAGTGGTTCCAAACTGGCAGCATTCAAGTTGGGTTCATATTTGGGTTTTTTGTTTTGTTTGTTTTTTTAAACCACCTGTCCTAAAACGACATTGTTTATGCTAATTATCTTTGTTTATGCCACAATTCTGTTTGTTTACTACATTCTTTTAAAATACCATATCCCTATAAACAGTTCTCACCAGAATTCTTCTAAATCTTGTGTCGGTCTGGTCCTTCTCGGCAGCCCAGTGAGCAGAACGCAGCTCTACAATGAAGGCGCAAGAGCTGGGAACAACTTTGAGTCTCTGACTCCTCAGGCTGGCAAAGGCAGGGAGCACTGCTGAGGTTTTACTCAGGCTCCAACGGAAAAGGATACTGAATGTGTAGAAATGCAACACCCCCCTATTGGACAAGCAGAACCATACGCCACAGCCACAGTATCTCCAGAGGAGATGTATGAACTCTCAACTAGTAAGTGAGGAGAAGCATAGATAATTTTAAAGGGAAGGGAGTGCCTAGCTTCCAAACTGCAGGAGAAAACACAGTCAAACTGCGTTCAGAAAGGAATAAAAAATGTCTACTGAACCATTATCAGTTCCTGATTTAAATGAAGGAATATTCTCCTAAAGGATGCCCGAAGAAACACTGTTCGCTTAAGCAAAAACAGTGCCAGTCTTTAATTTTTTTTCTTCTCTAGCAACACCACTTGATCATCTATATAACACTATATGTTAGTAATCCCACTATATATTCATGTATATAACACTTAAAATTTACATCTAATATAAATGACGATGATGTCAATCAATGAAAAGGAAAGAAAGATCGAACGAAGCAAGGAAGAATTTGCTGTTTTACTCTGTTTCTTGCTCATCAAAATATTTCTATTAAGAGAAAGATAATTCATATTGTGTTGAAATCTTTGAACATCTTTTTATCTTATTGCCATCGTCGGAGTCAGTGACCTGACATATTAAACTGTATGTGAATTAGTACAAGATAAATATCTAAGTTAGTTTATTTCTCATACTCTCAGTTAACCTCATTGAAATTATAAATGAATAACAAATTATGGAAGAAAACAAAAATCCATCAGTTATACTTATTTAACTAATCTATAAAAAGGGTGGTGTTCAATCTACATAATACACATCTGCATTATACATATACTCATTAGGTGGCTTGAGAATTGACAGTAGAAAGAATGAACAATAAAAATCAGATTTTATCCATAAATGTAATTTTGTTTTCTAAATGCATTATGAATGCAATTCATTTGAAATAGCTTCCAACTCTATGGAGAAGTAATGTGCTAAAGTATTAGAACAGGTTTTATATTTGCCTCTCAGGTATGATGCACACACATACAGATTTTAGTTAAAAGCTCCCCAAGAACAGATAAATACTTTCTCGTATGATTATTATATTTGAGAAACAGAACCCACCAACATGTGAAGTAATAATAATATTCACACATTTTTATATTGATCAACCTGCTAAACACTGAGGAGTATATAATGCCACCTGACATTGACTCCTTAATTGTTCTTGGTATCAGTCAGGTCTCCTGCTAAGTCTTTGGGACAGTACTCCAGCATGAATGTGACAGAAGTGTAGTTTGTCCATTGCTTCACACAAGTTGTATTCCAAACTAATATTTTAGATCACTTAGCTTGCAACTTATTGAGATGTAATTAAAATCTGTAATCAGTTATAGTTTTCCTTTACAAAGTATTAGTAACTAAAAAAACAATAAAATTAACACAGGCAGATATCAAAACGTCCTGAAAACATAATGTCAAAATTAGAGGTTTACAGTTGCCATTAGGTGACAAATGTGAACAGGTACCTTTCCTTTGATTCACACCTAGAGATTACCTGCTAACTTGAATGTACTTATACCATGAGCACAATGGTTTAAAATTTGTTCTAATTAAGTTGAATAAATCTGTCTAGATTAAAAAAAAATTATTACTATAGCCAAACTATAGGTAATTAAAGTACTACTAATGTCAGAGATATTCTTATAGACTGCTAATAGCAACTTTTCATAGTCATTCAATAGATTAATTTTTCACAGTACCTGATGTGTATTTCTTTCTTCAGAAAAACACTGAAAAGTTTCTTAATGTGAAAAAATTATTTCTTTAGTCAATATGACCACAAATAAATTTGATGGATAAATAAGGTAAATAAGTTAAATTTTCATTACAGAAGGTTTTACTCTTGTAGTGTTACCTTCAACATGTAGAAAATAAGCAGTCTATTGTCTGCTCCCGTTTTGAGAGAAGCAGTCAAATAGGTGATACTATAAACTTAATTTGCTTCATCTCACTAGATTGAAACCCAATTTTTTTTTCTATTTATTACCAAATTGTCTTCTTAAGGAATCATCTTGCTTTTTACTTAACACTCTAACATAAAGCATTTAGAAAGTGTAACAAGTTGCTTAGGCATAAAACTATTACATTATCAAATAGAATACATATAAATATAAAGGAAAGAAATAGAATACAGTATTACTGAGAGTATCAAAATTGTTTTTTTTTCATTCATAAGAAACAAATTAATGTTGATATTTAAGGCAAATTTTAAATATTTTCAATCTATGAATATGAAAAAAGTAGATGGTATTCCTAAAGGAAAAATCCTAAGTCACAATTATTTTGTTATTTATTTTCAGGTAAATACATAATTTCACTGTCTTCTTTTAAAAATTTTTCGGAGAGTTCATGCGTTCATTCTAATGATGCTATTACTTTTAGACCATGTTGCCAGTTATGTTTCCTCTAAATAGCATGACTTAAAAGACTTTGCTTACAAACAATTCCTTAGAACATACTTTGTCTCTTCATCCCCCACCTGAGAATTGTGCTTTTCATTAGTCATAATCAGTTATGACAAGGATGCATGAAAATAAAAAGAAAATTTTTCAACTTCTTTACTGTTTAGAATCATTGTTTAATTTGCTCTACCTTGAACATTTTAACAGACAATGAAATTGTTATTACTTTTGAATTATTTAAGAATTGTTTATTAGTCTCATAGTATTGATCATGTTCATTTCTGAGGCCAATAATACAGATATAACAAACCTAAGTATTAATTTTGATCCTGATATTTAAGTTTTGAATATTCTTTAAAGTTCCAAATAGTCTACAGGTTGCAAAGAATAACAGATGATGGACAAGACTCTACCAATGCAACTAGAAAAAAAAAGATCACACAAAACTTCCAAAATACATGAACCCCAAACAAATCATTTACATCCTCTAGAGCAAAATTTTCTATTTTATAAAGAAATTTAGAAGTCTCTTTTCAGATTTCTGACTATGTTTTAGTGAATAACTCATCTATAGCAGGTGAGTAAATAGAATCAAATTTAACACTCGATGGAAATAACCTACTTATTCAGTGAAAAATGCAAATATTTAAAAAGGCAAAAATAGCTGACTACATATGATAATGTACTTATAGCATATACATCCCCTTTGGAGAATATAAATATTCCATATTGAGTCTGCAAGATATACTCTATATAGGTGACTGGAGACACACTCACACACATAAATTCAATGTAAACAAATAGTGATGATTTACTGAGATTTTTCTATGTATTACCAAGTATAACCACAGGGGAAATTATTAACAAATTTTATATTCTATGACATTTTTCAAAATTATTTCACTTACTAATATTTCCAAATATGCTGTCTATACTAACAACTCTATTGATTACCACTTGCTTATTTAATTAGTCAGTTAGAAAAGCATGCCTCTGGGTGACAAAAAAAAATGAAATTCTCACCAGGAAGGAAAAAAAAAAATTGTTAGGAGATTTGAGAATCAGAATAGGAAAGGGAAAAGTTAAGTTTAAAAAGAGATAATTGAAAACTACAAATAAAGTTCACAGCAGGAAAGCTCGCCTGTATAGAGAAATAGGCTACAGCCTGTTAATATGTAACTACCATTTTATAAGAACAGTCTTTTAAACAGGCTTACAAATCAGACTCTGAGTTTTATTTTCAAAAAGTATACAGTTGAAGAATATTATTATTTAAGTGCTACTCTGCACACATGCTAGAACACTTATTCTGAGATATTAAACTGTTACAGTAAGCAACAGTATGATCCAATATTAATAACTTCAATATCTACATATGAAATAGGCTATATTTGCAAACAAAAGCGATTTTAAAAAGTTAATATATAGAAGTTTGAAAATATGAATTCAAAACTAATAAGCAAGCTCAACTACTCACTTGAATTATCTAGTGAGGATTCACCTTCATTTGAAAAAAAAAAGATGAAGAGGAAATGAAAAAAAGAAGACAGTATCAAAGTATATATGTAGGCTATTTTACTTTCTTCCCTGATCTAATATTGGCTTCTCTAATATTTGGCCGCATTCAAGCATTATTTTATTCTCAATATCCTTCTCTTCCATTGCTTCACTTCTAGGATGTTTTAATCTTTGTCCTTTCTTTTTTCGTCTTTTCATATCAAATTCAGTTGTTTGAGCGATGAACAGCTTGACTTAGCATATTTTTAACCAGCTGGTCTAGCACCTAGCTTGCATTGCATAGTCAGATACAACAAATGTTTATACAGAAGGTAGCTTTCATGAAAATGAAAAAAAAAGCCTGGGTATCATGCATCCTGGCTTTTTTTGGCTTTTAAAAAAAAAAATTCACCACACAGAATACAAAGTTTGAATTCTTTTTAATGGCAAACAAAATTCTATTTATAGTTCAAAAAAATGAACTTATGCTGGGATAAGAACTCAAATTTAAAAATTGCAATGTGTACTTATAGGAACACTGAGGCTAAAATTCTTTCAAAGCCCTGCTTTACTTGAAACAACATCAAATGGAAGGATATTGCACATATTTCTCCAAATAGGACCCAATTAATTAGAAATACACTTATTCTCCTCACAGCAAAAGGGGAAATTATAGTAAGCCAAAATTTAGTTTAAGACAGCCTAGTGCAAAAAAGTGGCCACTAAAACTTAGAAAGGGATCATCCTCATTTCCCTTTTTTGACATTTCAAAAGTAATATACCAATAGATTTCTGTAATGTTAAATATTCTTTAAAAAAAAATCTCCTCTCTTATATCAACAAAAGGTCATGTGCTTTACTGAGTAGCTTCCAAAGTTTTACGGAAGGATCAAATAGGAACTTATAGCCTCCGTTTTAACCACCACTAAAACCTTCTGTCACCCCAGAAATTACCAGACAGAGATGTTGAAAATGGTTAACACTCTGCACAAAAGCATTTAAAAAGGTGTAGAAGGGGAGAAAAATATCAATGAAGAAAGAAAGTAAGAAAGTGAATGAGAAAGAGAAAAGCAGCGAGTGGAGGACAGAGAGATGCTTAATGTTCATTTAATTTCCTGTTATAGGACACAACCTAAAAACATTAGCAGAAATCTCGGAGACTTTACAAATCAGTTCAATTTGGTGCCGACAATCACCACAAAAAAACAAGACTGCAGAAAACACTATCTACAAGCTTTTCTAACAAACAGGGGAGCATCTTCCAATTGATTCAGAGACCACTGTAAAATGGGAGAGTTGTACTTCAATATATTAGGGGGAAAAAACTGCACTCACCTTTCAAACTCCTGAGGTAAATCAGGGTCAGTAAGCATGCTGGAAAAGCACAATTTCCCTTTGTCACAGCAGCCACCTATGATCGTCTCCAACTGAACCTGTCAAGTGAGTCCAAACCTTCTAAACCAATTGATTTTCTCTCTCTCTCTCTCTCTCTCTCTCTCTCTCCTCTCTCTCTCAATCTCTCTCTCTCTCTCTCTCTCTCTCTCTCTCTCTCTCTCTCTCTCTCTCTCTCTCTCTCTCTCTCAATCTCTCAATCTCTCTCCCCTTCTCCCCCCTCCCTCTCCTAGGACTCCTTGACCAGTCTCTTAAAGGGGTAGCGCACTTCCAGCAGCGGGGTCTGGCCGCTCCCCCCTCCACGGAGCCGCACGTTAGCTCAGGCTGCACCGCACTAGACAACCTCAGGGTGCCTGTCCTTTCCTTTTAACTCTCTCTTCTAGACATCACCGAATGTGAGAAGTCAACTCATTTAACACATCTCCCATACTCTCTCTCCTCTAAATAATAAAAGTCACACACACACACACACACACACACACACACACACACACACACACCAGTGTGATTTTTTTAAATGCATTCACTGCTGATTAAAAAATACATATATACTAACAGCACCCCAATTAAACTGCATTATTAAGTAATTAAGAAAAAATGATAGTAATAGCATTTATACACAAAGAATTGTGATTCCTTCTCACCCCTTTCTAGGCTCTCCGTGCGCACACGGAAACACACACACACACACACACACACACACACTCTCACACACAACAATCAGGCATTGTTCTGAGGGAAGAAAAGCAACTTTGACAGATTGAAATATAGCAGAGGCCCCTTCAAGGAAACCTGTAAACAACTTGTCACTCACTCTGTCGGTCTCACTGTTAGCTCCTGCTTTCCACAAAGTGGTGCGAACGTCCTGGCAACCCAACCAAAGTTTCCTCAGCTCCAAACTCCATAAAACACGATGTGCGATGTGGAGGGGAATAGGTATCCAGATGCCAAAATAACACATACATGAGGGAACAAAAATGCAAACCCAACTCGAAAAACGAAAACAAAAAGATGGTACTAACAAACTGTCCTTTTGGGATTGCTAGGGAGGTCAGGGGTAGGAAGCGCTCCCCTGGCTCTGGATCTCTTTAATTTCCTCTGCACAGGCAGCCACAGATAACAAGGTGGACAAACTATGGCTTTACAGATCCTAAGCTGGCTGGCAAGGCACAGCCTCCATAGCAGTTTCAATTATCTAGATAAAAATCTGGCAGGCGAGGAAGGTAATCAGGTAATGCACCTTTGACATGAAATGACAGAGGCACACACACACACACACACACACACACACACACACACACAGACACTTACACAGACATGCATGCAGAGATGGTGGCTGCCCCGTGCACCGTAGCATCTGGTCAGGGAGTAAGCACACACTCACCAACATGAGATAGTGTGCATTCTTCACACACACACACACACACACACTCAGTCACTCACACATGCTCTCCTCTCCTACTGGGAGGGTTCATTCTGCACAAAAGGCTACATTACAGAGCCCGCCCCAATAAGGGAAAGAGAGAAAAAAAAGCCTTCCATTGTTGAGAGGGCAGGTCAGTTGATTAGATTTTCTGTGGAGAATTCCACGAGGAAATTCCCTTCAAAGCCGAAGTGATTAACTGGGGGCTATTCTGGAAATGGAGCAGACAATGGCTCAATAGTCTGCACAGCCAATGTCCAGGCTGGCACTGAACTCACTTTAAAAAAAAAAAAATAAAAGCCAGACTCCCTGTTCTTTTCCACACATTCCCCCCCAACCCCCTCCACTCCTTCCAACTTCCCCTCCCAATTCCTTTTATTTTGCAGCTGGACAACATTAAGGGCCTTTAAAACCACAAGGGTTGACCCCACAGCAGTTTGATTAGGTCCCACTTTTTTTTTCCTGGCGACAGGCAGACAGTAAGTTTACTTTCTTAGACATACACAATGTGACACTATACACATATTCTAAATAGCAAAATCAATTATTAACCTTCTCATATTAATAAACGTAGTCTTCATCCAAAGCTTATATTGTTTTTTATAAAGTTGATAATAACTTATTAATGAGATCCATCATTCACAGGGTATCCTAAAAATAAACGTAATATATATACTAGAAAATCAATGTGGAATACGATTTAAGCATGTCACTATGGAGTTAAGGCACTAACAAAACACAGAATTATGACCCACCCTGAAAAAGCTGTTAACAAGGGATGTGGCAAAAATGACTTGATGCTGACATGATTTTCATTTTCAGCAGTTGAGGAAGGGGGAGGGATATTACTCACTATTCTTTCTTGTCGTTAGCCTCAAATTATTTTTTTTATTATAGCAACAACCCACTCTTATATAGAAAAATGAGAAAATTGTTGCATTTCTTTTAAATATCTATTTTTCAGCCCTTATGAGACCTACTATTTGATAAACTCTAATTGATAAAGTATACCAAAAAAAAAAAATCTTTTTTCTATTGTTAACAGTAGCTGTGGAAATTAGGGAATGGTAGCTGCATGGCTACATACAATTTAAAAAATAGTTTTTTAAAAATTTTCCTAATTAGAGAATCTTGTTTCCACTTGTATAGAGTAAAATGAAGAAGGTGGGAGGGTAAGTTACAGAGGGCAATGGGAGCTGAAGTCAGGAAGAGGAAGAGGCAGCCAGGAGAGAATGCAGGGAAGAGCACAAGAAGGAGACATCGTGGCAGCATAAAGATAGAAACAAAGATAATGGCCATACGGCAGGATGCTGAGATCCGTATGGTCCCAGCTGCTGTCTTGCTACAGCTACTACCTCTGGTTGTTCTGTGCAACTCTAATCCAGAAGGTCAGCAGCGCAGGTAAGAAAGAGAGTATGATTGTTTGAGGGCAACTACAATATAAAGGAAAGATGCTCATATCAGAATCTTCCTTGTCTTTGGTTTTGTTTTGTAGGCATTTAATATATGCATGTGTAAGTATGCATATGTCAAATAAACACAAAGAATGTGTAGGAACATGTTAAATGGTTTGGAAGTCAGTTTAAGATCTCAACATATTTCTATAAATGTTCCTGTAGCCATTCGAAAACGAATTATTTCTTGAACAATCATCCCTGCTGAATGAATTGAAATAGACTAGGAACTAGACAGAAAATTTGCCAAATATAATAATGATCATTCTAAGAATGATATTTTGAACAAATGGAACCCCCAAACTCATAAGGAATTTTGTTGACGTGGATTAGCTCATGAATCACATACAGCATAGAAAAGAGGGGGCATGTATAAGTACATCCCTAAGTTTTCCAGTATTTAAACTTGGTGAAAAGGAATTTAAAGTCATACAACTAGTTAGTGGCGCAATTGTTACATGAAGCTGGATCTTATTTCACTTGTGACACCATAATACAGAATAAAATAAAACTCCAGAATTTATAGCTGACTGAAAATCCCAAGATGGTACTCACCTTTTAAGTGATCTAAAAGGCTTTTAAATAATTGGTAATGAAATCTAACTTGATATAATCTCATTGGCAATAAGTTAGTACTGTATCTGATGGCTGAATGAAATAAATATTTTTAAATGTACCTCAGTAGGCCATAAAAGTTTTCTTTCATTTGAATTCTATATTGCAAATTAGAATTTCTGCAAGATTTAGAATGTCAGCAAAAGAGAAAGCAGCTCCAAATTGTTATCAAATCCTGTCATTGGTAATTTCATTAAATGATTGAATTGATCCAATCAATCCAATGTTTAAGAGTAAATTACTAAATCTTTTCATTTTACGTTAAATGTTAAATGTCTAAATATTAAATATGTTAATGACTACAATATTCTTTATCAATTACGTGAAAAGTTTAACCATAATCAATTGGTTATGTATCTGGTATTCTCTACATAGAAATTAACATCTGAATGTGATTTTGCTATACTATTATAAGTAGGTCTCCAGAAGGTTTCATAATAATATGTAGATTGAGACGCACTTTAGTATTCACTGAACATCTATTAAATTCTTACCAATATGTTAAGTGGGAATGACTTTAAAAGAAGAATTCAAGAAAAATTTGTAACAAATCTAATTAAATATATATATATATGACCAAAACTCAGATTAATTATTTCATATCCAAGCCCTCTAAGGCAAATACATTAAAAGTTAAAACCAAAATAAATAAGCAAATGAACAAAAAGCAATGACAAGAACTTAATTGAACAATAATTAAACTGATGGGAAATATAAAAATGATCTACAAACATAGATATACAAACATAAATACATCTTCAGAGAAGACCAGAGCACAAACTACAATAGAAAACCATAAAATACAATTTTTCATTTAATGAGTCTCTTTGACACTGCTGCAGCAGTATTATGGAAAATGGAATGAACCCTGAAAAAGTGTGCTTTTTAGCTCACGTTGTTTCCATTGCAAATATAAAAAGGAGACTCACACAAGCTAAGGAAATGTAAGATATGCTAGTGAATGCTGCTGGAAAATTCTCAAAGAGAGTATCAAGAACTTTTAAAATCACAAACAAATTATTTCCTAATTTAACCCCTTACAGGCAGTGTTTCAAGCGAGCATTTCTAATATTTCTCTCCTCCTTTTAAAAGAAAGTATTTTTGACCCCATATTTGTAGAACTATTAAACATCTATTTTAATAACTGAAATTGAAATATGTAGTCATAGGTACAGATTACACGTTAATATTTGATATGTGTTCCTACCAAGCTTCAGTTTTCACGTTTTATGGAATTTGGAAGGCTATTTTTGACAAAAAAATCTTTTGGCGTTATAATCACAATGAATTTACAGCAAATCAGTGTCAGACACAACCAACATTGTATTGAAATTAACCTGACACAAGAGGCATTAGGAAAATATTCACCAAATATTTTCCTACTCACTGTTATTTACTTTGTCACAAAAATATTTAAAAAGAACCTTCCCTCTTTCAAAAAGTGGAACTTCCAACCAATGCATATATCTAGGAGCCACATACCAAATGAATGATGAACTCATTATTGACCTATTATGTGCAGCTTAAAATTTTTAGAGTAGACTAAATTCTTGCAATTGGACCTCTTCAGAAAAACAACTAAGAATTCAACAGTTTATCTTCTTTTTTAAAGACCTAAAATTCAGTTCTCCATAACACATTTATTCCAGGGAATTGGCAATAATAACCTACTTATGGTATTGTCAGTTGGTTAGTCAGAACATTAATATGAATTGTCCCCAGATTACATGTTTGACCAACTATTGTTCTTCAAGAACACACTAAGAATTCACGTTAGAAACTCTTGACTCATACTTCTGTCAGAGATGAAGCCGTTCCCAGTAATAGCTACCACTGTTTGACACCAGGCTCTTGATCTCTTTCAGAATAATTTGAAGAAATTTAAAAATGATAGATTTTATTTTTGAGAACTTCCTACAAGTCACTGTGACACATGTAAAATAAAATTATCTCATTTAATATTTAAAACAACAATGTGAAATACGAGTTGTATTATCCCAACTGAAAAATGAGGGAACTGTGGCTTATAAAAAGAAAATTAATTTGTCCAAGGTCCAAAACTAGTAAGTGCAGAGATGGGCAACACCAAAGTTATAACATCTTTCCTCCAAAGTTCTCAAAAGGCACCAAATGACAATTTATTTCAGACATAGCCTAATAGCAATTAAATATCAAGTACACAGAAAAGTGCTTAATAAGAATGCTTTAAAGCTGAGTGCATGTCCAAACTTTGGACAAAGTTAGATTGAGTGATGAATGGCCCATGTTCACAAATAACTTGATATAAAGGATGAATTTTATACAACATTAAAAAGAGTTAAAATAACAGTATCTCTATCCTATTTGTGGTGATAATAAAAATAAGAATTAGTAGAAATCACATAACTTGGCTCTCTTTTAAAAAATAATTCCTGGAGCGGTCGGTTAGTTCAGTTGATTAGAGCGCAGTGCTATTAACAAGGTTGCTAGTTCGATCCCCACATGGGCCACTGTGAGCTGCACCCTCCACAACTAGATTGTAACAACTACTTGACTTGGAGCAGATGGGTCCTGGAAAAACACACTTAAAATAAATAAACGTTTTTTAAAAATCCTAAATATTGCCTTATTATAATTGCAATTTTTAGAATCCTAGGTAAAATACCTATTTTTCTTGTCCCCATGTAAGTATTTTGTAATGAAATTTCTGTCTTACAGAAATAATTGTTTCAGGCAAAGTGTATCTATTAGGAAGATAATACCAACTGACCTTATACTTTTATTATTTTTACTTGTTACACAATCATCTCTCCCTGTGATAAGTAGTGATGTCTAATGACTCTCCGTTCATGAGGATGAGAAAGACAGGAACTGATCATTCTGGTGGTAAAAATCAGACACCTACTGAGAAAAAATCCATATTCTCCACGAGAAGAGAAGCCATTCAAATGGGACCATACGTTTAAAAAGTGTTCCTGGCTACCAAAGTGTCTGTATTGTAATTCCTCAACCAGGAAAGTTCAGGGAACGCACTGCACTGACATTTTAAAAGAGGCAGCCGCAAAGTGAGAAGTAGTAGCAATAACAATATTGCTACAACATGTTTTTGATTCTTACTTATTAGATTATTTCTGCAAAATATTTTACTACACACCTTTCAGAGAAGTTTTTCCACTGTAGATGTCGTATGTATTATATCTCTTCGCACTAATTAGAGCAGAAATAAGAGTTAAAACTGAGTAAAGTATGAAAACGTTTGAACATTACACTTCACTTTCAAGTCGATGACACTTGTCTACCCTCTATTTTCTCCTTTGATAGCATACTAAATAAATGACAAGTCTTATTCATAGGACATGAAACCCCTTCACAATGTATAATCTACTTATATCTAGAACAGCACAGAATGAATTATGGCTAACCTGGAAGTTAGGAGGTCTGTAACGTAAAAGAGTCTCTATTCCTTCCTTACTAGTGGTGGGGTATTCCTTAAGTATTTCACATCTCAGGGAAGATGAGTTTTAAGGGCTCGACTCTCAAATTCTGGCTCTATAATCTCTTCTTTGATAAATCAGTTTATAATTTGCAAAATAAAATGTCTTACCCTTCTCACTCTTATCCCTGCTATGTATCCTTTTTAAAAGTTGCAAGACTAGTCCCTATAGTTTATTTTAACCCTTTAAAGTATGTCACAATAACATTCACACATCAATACGAGACGATGAAAAAAATAAATCTTTTATTGATTACTGTTAATTTGGCTAAATTTAATTCAGTTAAAATGACCAATTGGTCACAGAAAAAAATGACCATGTTTTCAAAAGAACTAATTTTATAACAGAATTCATCTATTTGTGAATCTAAAAATGTTTTGTGCTTGAATTTTCAAATCACATCTTTTATTTTCTCTAATAAGTACAGTTACATTTATTAGCTTTACCTAAGTTGATGGGAGAATTAAAAGTTGTTTTTTACTACACTGAACACATCACATGTGTGAAATGTCTGTGACTGCCATGTGGGGGGAAATAAATACATGGGGTCTCAGCGTTTATCCAGAATTTCAAAACATCAAATGATAAAGTCAAACACAAACTAAAAAGTTGAAATGTCAGAAATACTGACAGGTAAATTATGTTTAAGAAAACCTAGTTTTTAAAATGAACTTTGTGAACACTCTGTAGAACCCCTGCCAAGTAGCATTTTTTACACATTATTGTTAAAAACAAAATTACTGCCATAATAAAGATATCAATTCAGTCAGGCTATGCACAGGATAAAAATTCAAGAAAACACACTTTACCAAAAGTGTATTCATTCAATTACTCAAAAAATATGTATAGAATCTTTATACTTGTATAGTAGACCATCTATATATATATATATATATATATATATATATATATATATATTAAAATTTTAATTTTTATACTGCATACTTTCATAAAATGGGAAAAAAAGATAAAATAATATTTGTAAATTCCCTTTAAGTTGGGGAACTATTTAGGTATCAAATGGTATATTAGTATTTAAAAACACCTAACTATTAATTAACTGAACAAATCATGGGCCTGTAATTGGAAACATTTATTTTTAAAACTTGCTTCAAGTCAAATCATAGACTAAAATACTACAAGCATTTGTAAGATATGTCAGCATCCTGTACACATATTTAAAAATATAGAAGTATGTGTATGTCCTTCCTGGTTTGTGGACCAATTTTCAGATTTATTAGTCTTTATAGGTGGACCACTATTCTTAATAAATCCAATCATATAAACACTAAAAACTTTTGAATGACAAAATGTACTATAAACAAATCAAAAGACAATTGAGAAACATATGCAAACCATATCAAAGGAAAGAGCTAGACTCCATGATATGAAAAGAGCTCTTTGAAATCAATGAGAAAAAGATATTCCAATAGTAAAGCAGGCAAATAATATAACTGGTTCAAAGAAAAGATAAATGGGATAAATGGGATAAAAAGATAAATGCTCAACATCCTTTAATGAAAATTCAATTTACAACTACAATGTGATAACCATTTTACAACCTCTCAGCTCAGCAAAAAATCAATACTTTAACATTTGATGTTAAATTATATTATTTATTTATAAGTAATGTATTCTCTTCCTTGCTATATTTCTTTACTGATAGAGTTTACTTCCTATCCCATTGACTTTATCTTAGACATGTGACTTGCTTTGGCCAGTGGAACATGGAGCTTTCTGTGTGAATGTTTGATTTAGCTAAGTCACCTTATCTTGTTTCTGCCTTTCACCATGAACATAGCATAACTCATATAGAGACTATCTACCAGCCTGGATCCTCAAATGAAAAGAAACCGGAACATTCAATTTTGAATGTGAATCCATTGCTTAAGTTAAAGATACATTAACTAAATTATTTAAATACACATCTAACTAAAATCTCTCCAGTGGTTGCCCATCAACTATACACAATATTTCTCAAATTCAGATCTGCAGACCCCACACAGACACATTTTCAGAGGCTGGTGATTAATGTTTAATTATTTGTTATTAAAAAGTATTTTACCTATTATAAAAACCAAATTCCCATTTTTAATGATAATCTTCAATTTACAGATACAGATATTTTCATAGAATATAATTTTAGTTTCTAAAATGTTTCTTTAATTGAAATTAAAGACCCCAGTGAATATATTCTTGAGATATAGAACTTTTTGCTTCAAAAGAGTCTTGTATACAAACTCAAGCTTGAGAGGTAACAGCCTTATTATAAATCATGTGACTCTTCATATTCTGTCATGGTCTCCTTATCCAGCCTTCTCTCTCCCTATATGCCAAGAACTTCATGCTCCAGCTCCAACAGACAGGTATAGCTGCAGGCAAGCAGCCTATTGTTTTATCCTTCAGTGATTTTGCATGAAATGTACATTATTTTCCCGGAATATCTCCCACACTCCCTTATCCCAATTTGTCAAGCTACTTTCTACATATCCTTTAAGATTTGTTGAAACATCAGACCCTACTGGAATCTTATCTTGATCCCTCACCTGTTATCCTTTTTGGGACTCCCATCACACCAAGTATAACTTAAGTTCCTACTACTTAGCTCTAAGCTCTATAAAGACAGATGGCTCTTGTTCATTATTGTATCCCCTAGACCAACCATTTCAAGTTCTTAATACCCATGGCATTCTCTATCTGAAGCAAAAATCCAAGAACTCAAGACCCTAAGTTTGTGTGTACTAGTATCACAAGGCCATTGCACAATTTGTTTCCCAAGATTGGAGCACGCTCCCCCACTCCATTATCACCTTTACATCTAGGTTTATAGATTACTTCCTCAAAACCAACTTCCCTAGAGTAGGATTGAATGTAAGAAACAAACAACATGTGGTGGAGTGTTAAAGTTCAACAGAGTGGTATTAACAGAAGTTTGGAAGTTGGGATTCTTTTGTGGGAAAAGTGATGTTACACTGAAGATGATAAAATGGCAGAACATATATGCAGAAGTTTCCAACTTAGAAATGGAAATATTCCACTGAATTGTATAAAAATATCACAGAAAAAAAATGATTTTATTTTGTAAGTATGAAAGTCTATTTTATAAGGTGAGTAAAAACCACTAAACTAAAAACGTTAAAAGTTTCAAGAAAGGAAAAATAATATAATGACAATTTTTTTAAAAAAAGGTCTATTTAAAAAGTCATTGATCTGGACAATTAGTCACTAGTTAGAGATACTCTGAAAATCCCAGGAGAACAAGCAAATGAAACCATAAATTCTACAGCGTTCCCCCCACCCTTCCACAGAAAAAAACTGGGGAAAGAACATAGGGTCTCCATATTAGGAACTTCACCAGAAACAGAAAAGCATCACCTGAAAGAATACTCTAGGAAAAAGACACCAGTGAAAATGTTGAAATCAAAACATGTCTAAAGTTTTTGAATAAAACATAATGAACTAGCCACTGTTTTCATAACTTAATGGACTTCTTTATTAATTTCATAATGGCAATATTCCCTGTCAAATACAACTGCCATTGCATTTTTTCCATGTGTCCAGATGCTATTTTGGCAATTAGGCAGTCACTGCCATTTTGATTGCATTTAAAGTGATCAAGTATGCAATTGCTCACTGTTGTCCTTTCCTTCCAGTACAAAGATTGTAATCTTATTTTTGATCTAAAAATATTCCATTTATATCTCTTTGTTGATAGATTTTCCTGTTGCTTTACTTCAAGGTCCTGTAGAAATCATTAGTGACATTATGCCAAGGGCTGAACCTCATGAGCAACCTGAACAGTTTGATTCACTGAAAATACAACCCACAATTCACTAAAAGAAAATGCAATAATGATCCTGTACCATTAAAACTGTTAAATTAAATGGAGGGAATCTAATGATTTCCTCTTATCATTCCGATATTCTGAAAGCATGGCAGGGGAACGATAAATACGAACACATATGTTAAAGATCACCACTCTATTTTAGTTTAAGGAAAGCAAGCAACTTCTTTTAAAAGGAAACTACACTATTACTAAAGGACATTCTAATGGATGCATATAAGTACAAAAAAGGGCAAATAACCTCCTCTAAATTAAAACATATTTAAATAAATTCTTAAGCCAATTAAACAAATAGGAGGCTGTCCTATTGTCATGCTGAGTAAGGAGAAAATACGCAATGCTGCCTGAGCATAAGACTAGTTATGAAAAATACAAATGAGATACCATTTATGTTCTATTAGGTCAAAAATAACAAATTAATCTCATTCCTATTTTTCTATACTTCCTGTCGAATGCATATAATCATGCTTTTCGGTCATACACATGCAGTTCTGTCTACATATCTACAGTTAAAAAATTTATAAAATCAGATTCAGAATTCAAGGCATTGTCCTTGATCCCTGAATCTGACATATTCACAGAAGAGCAAAATTCAGTATCAGGGAGAATTAGACTGGTTAATGTAATGACCTGACTGTAAAAAGCTTTCAGAGATGCTCAACAGGGCTACAACTGACTATATCCTGAGTCTAGCATGTATACATGCATGAAGAAATGAAGTACAGAAAGTTGGAAGACTATAAATTTTATTCAGGGACTTTTTTTTGCATTTGAAGTGCACAGTATTTAAATAAGCATTGTGCAAATAAAATCAGGCTACTAATAAACCAGTTATAACTGCTTAATAAACATTTAAAGCTAAAAATTCAAACGTTTTAGCCTTGGAACACTTTCTCAAAAACAAAAACAAAACTTGAGGAGAACTGAAATATTAAACTGAAGAATAGGGATGAGTTTGTGTGGTGGGTGTTGACAGAGTATTCCATTACACCCCTCTCACTTCAAAGCATAGTTAGAAAAACATCACACCAAAATAATTCTAAATGTCTGCAAAAGCAAATTAATATATATTATGAGAAATTACTATTGGAATACTAAAAGAATGTAAACTAGATACTTATAAATCTTTTATAACATGCACTGTAAAATGCCTTATTTTATGTTTGCCCTTTTTTCAATATCTATTATTTTTTCACTATCCCAATATACTATATGACTGTAATTATTTCCTACCATTCACATGTGTTCCTCAGAAACACTCATTTATTATGCCCTTTATTTACATTGCAAAGGATCCTGAGGCAGAAAAGACATATCTAAGTTACTAAGTATTTTATGCTTTCTTTAAAGACCCATACTGTCCTGTTAGCATAGGGATTCCAATACAGGATATCCAAGAGACTATAACATTTTCACATCTCCTTCTAGGCCAACCTTGAAAAGGAAGCTAACATAATATACTCCTAGAGAAGATTGTTAATTATTTTGATGTGTAAAATCCAAGATAGCAATGAATGCTTCCCTAAGTGTTTATATATATATATATATATATATATATATATATATATATATATATATGTATATATACATACATATATATAATATACGTATGTATATATTTATTTAGATATGTAATATACCATGTAACCCAATACAAAACACCTCAAGGTTTTTCCAAATGCTTCAAGCACCTCAAATAGAGCAAAAAGGCTTTATTTGATTATTTTAAATACAAATGTATGTTCATACATATAAATACACATATATAGGCATCTGTATATCAATAAAATTAAAAGCATATTTACATGCTCCACTAAGTTTGGCCCACCCAACAGAAGGCTGGTAGGCTGTGCTTGCGAAAAACTAAACTTGAAGAAGCAGCCACTAGAGGTGCTGACCTCGGCCAGCGAGTAAGTAGACCAGGACTAGGGCGAAGCTAGCTGGTGGCCGGTGGCCAGTTCCCGGCAGCCTCTGGGCAGGCTGGGCCGTGAGGGGATGAGCCTGGTGTGCGTAACCCCGTCCACGATGTGCCCTGAGCACTATGTCATCTACCATGGGACAGGACTTTCTCCGTGGTTGCACTGTCTGTTAACTGCCCTTCTTGTGGTGCCCATGCAACTTGTCACCCAATATCCAGGACTGGGGCTCACTGGCATTCACAGTGGCCCGAACACTAAGAATGGCCAGCGTCCAATTAGTCTCAGGTGTTGTGTACCACTATGTTTGAGGCGAAGGCTTACCTACCTATCAAATTGCCCTTTCATTTTACTGGTGACTTACGGTTCAACTCTGGTGGCCATAGTTTGTTGGACCATTGTCAAATCCTGCCTTGAAAACACCAGCCACCACAGCTAGGTGGTGGTGGTAGTGGTGACTTCAGACAAAAAGACCAGAAGTAAAGCACCCCAGCACTGTACAACTTCCTGCACAAATTGTGGACTGACCCACCACATAGAGGCTTACGTACGATCCCCTTATGATACTCTACGTGTAACAACCACAACCACCCAGCAGATGTGCAGACCTAAATGACAAATGTTTGCATTCTTAAAATTGGCTTTGTAGCACCTTGAGACCAACTGTCAGACCACTGTGATATTCAACCTTTGAAGTTTTGTGTTGTCCATTACTTGATGCAGATTAGTTTGCTTGTTACTCAAGATTCCAAAAAAGCAGCACAAATGTCCTTTTGCATAGTCTTTTGAGTTGAGCGGTAATGGTGTAGGGGAAGAAGGGATGGGAATCCAGCACCTTTTTTCCTCTCCCTCTCCCCTCCATTTCTTCCTCTACATTTCTGAGGAAAACCCAATATCAAAAAAAAAAAAAAAAAAAAAAAAAAAAGCAAGTGAATGTATTAAGAGGTTTACTTGGGTACATGACCTATAGTGGACTTTTTTCCCCCTCCCAGACAAGGGAAAGGAACAAGTTTGTTTCTATATAGGCAGAAACTGAAAGGCAGGAAATTTGGGGCTGTGATTGTCAAAAACACTGAAGTAATAAGTTTTATATTTCAATGTATTATATATGTTGAAAATAAACATATTAAAATTAAATTGATTTAAATGAAATATTATACTTGACCAGAAGTGAGATTATAGAAATGCAATGAAGAAAAATATATTGGATGGCCCAGTAAAGTTAATTAAATCTTATTAATTTATTTGCATATAGGCCAATTTCTGAACATTGACACTTTATGTACATGATAGCCAGTCCAAATTTTATGTAACATGCATACTGAGTACATAGTTAGCGATAATAGATATGCATTGATTGAGTTATATACCAAAATCTCAGAAGCAATGTAATATAGTGAATAAATACAAACAATTATTATGTGAAATGAGAAAATCTAGGTTCAAGTCGTAATTCTGCTAATACTTCTCTGATCCTCAGTTGCCTTATTTGTAAATTGGGAATGATAGCAATACCTATGTTGCAAAGATGATATAAATATTTAATATTACAATATACATGAAAAATGCTTTGTAAACTGTGAAATGTAATATAACATTAGCAATTATTATAATCAATAAGGCATTGTTTATAAACTTAGAAAAGTAACTCCAGTGCATAAAATAAATCACACAAATTCTTATGTAAAATGACCTCTTTCAATAATACTACTCTTCATACCAGTGATTATATTTTCCTCTTGAGTGAATGATGCTGAAAAGAGCAGTAAGATGCTTTCTAGCAGAGGCATGTTTAACCTATAGTCAATTATTTTCAGATTGTTTACCTTGCATACAATGCCTACCATAAGAAAGGAAACAAAAACATTAAGACTCTGAAATAAGCTTTAAATGTTAAGATTATTTAAACATTTCATTCATTATATGATTCATATGCTGTTTAACGTAAGCATATGCACACAGTAAGGAAATGAATTTGAAAAGTCGACACTAGGTGGGTCCATAGTAATGAACTGAGCATTTTAAATTGAAGTGTGAGAAATATCCCTGTTTAAAAAAGATGCATTACAGCTCAAAAAAAGCCAATTGAAATGGAGGAAAATGAAAAGCTCAATTTTTTAAAAGGCATATAAAATATACATAAATAGGAAATATAAAAAGTAACTAGATATGCATAATATTCTAAATTATTTTTAATTTAGAGATTTAGGATCTGCCAAAACAACTTCTTTCCATAAAATTATACAGACTATATGCAACATTCCATAGAAATAGGAAGATAATGTATAGTCTGTAAATTATCTAGAATAATAGTTCCCCAGATAAATGTCTTTTTGGTTAAAAACAATAATTTTTAATTTTTTTTTAATTTCACAATAATTTTAAACCAATGGATGTAACAAAAACACTGTATTTTATCTCTTCAATAAAACATTGTAGGATAGTAGGAAACGTAAAAATATTTGGATATAGAGAAAGGGAAGTTGGAAACACTTTGTAACCAAATATTAGTAATAAGAAATTAAAATTAGTATAAACAGACCTTAATTTTTTTTCTATCTGTCTTTATTATCTGACTGTCCGAGCTTTAGTGTTCCTAACTAGAAATTTTTTGAAGACCATAAAGTTTAGTTTTGTGGTTGAGAAGATCCCTAGAATATCAAGGATCTTATAATATCTAGATCCAAGATAATCATAGTTTACATTTATTAAATGCTTACTAAGTATCAAAGCATTGTTATAAACACTCTTTGGTTAGTATCATCCCTATTAGAGTACAAAATCAAGTATATTAAGTTATTTGCCAATGGTCAAATAGTAGATGACAGTACATGGATTCTATACACCTCTCTAGGACATACTGGTTCTTGAACTCTTTCAGCTAAACTTCCTAAAAAGCGTGTTTACACTTGGCTATTACCATTTAACCACCTTACATTCACTTCTCAATGAAATACAGTAATTGCTTTTACCCACACACAGTGCTAGCAAAACTGCTATTTGTGAGATTTAAAATGACCTCCGTGTTACTAAATCCAGTGGAAACTTCAATTCTTATACTACTTGAGGTTGGCCAACTTCCTTTATTCCATATTCTCTCTCCTTTAATTCCATTCCAGCAGGGCCCCTGTTTTTCATCGTACTTCTCTGTATGTCCCTCCTTGGATTTCTTTGAATGTTGTTCCTTCTATGCTCAACCTCTGAAAATTAGAACTGTGTGGTCTGAGCACCAATTCTCACTATTCTCTGTCTTACTGGGCAATTTAATTTAATCTCTTGATTTTAATATCTACATGTCAATATTCCAAACTGATATTTCCATCTCAGGCCCCTCTTCTAATTTTATAACTCCACTGTCTTGTAGGCATCTCAAATTCAACATGTCCCAAAAGTAAGCTCTTCAACTTGCTACTCTTTATCGCAATTTTTCTATCATGATAAATGGAGCTAACATCTACCCAATTGTTTAGGCCCCAAACCTATGATTCATTTATGCTTGACACTTTCCTCTCCCCCTGGCTTCAGTATCAATTTTGTCTCCAAGTCTTTCTAGTTCTATTTCCTAAATATATATCAAATCATTTAATTATCTCTAATGTCATTGTCACCACAGTAATCCAAAGCATTATCATCCCCTGCTAAAATGCTACAATTTCCTCTTAGTCTCTAGCCACTCTTTTTCTTTTCAATCCATTTTTTCCCACACAATACCCAGATAAATGTTCTTCAAACAAAAATATGATCATATTATTTCCCATGATTAAAATCTTCAAAAAAAAAATCTTCTGTCTTCACATTTCCACTTAAAATAAAATCCAGAACCCTTCCTATGACCTACACAATACTCTTAATTGCTACCAGCTCCAGTCAAAGCAGTTTTATCTGTTACCGGGATATACTAAATCATTTCTGAACCAAGGTTTCTTTCCTCGATTTTCTCTGTTTGTAATAATATTTATCCAATTTCTACTTTGCTTATATCCACTTACACTTCATTTCAATTTAAATTCTACTTTTTCTGGATAACTTTTCTCTACCGCTAAGCTAGCTCAATGTAGTTTTCATTGTTGGAGCATCAGCTGTTGATTATCCCACTTATTTTCAAGGTGAAAAGTAATAAAAAAATAGGAAAAAAAAAGTTCAAAATGTAGTAAACAATACTAGAACTAGAGTAAGACACCATTTCAGAGATGGCTGGTATGGTTCTAGATTGCATTCTTTTGATTTACTATCAAACTTGAAAACAAACTGTACAACTATTTTACATGAGCTCAAGGATATAAGCGGGAGGACAAATGTCTTTCTAACAAGAAGGACTCCAAAGTTCAGTGGTCAACTATCCCCTCCCCAAAATTAGTGAGCAATTCACCAAGTTGGTGAAGCCCAGAGCCTTTTATAGCGTAATAGCATATCAACGTGCACAAGTTCACTTTATCAACATAGAACATGTTCTTGCTGTGCAACCGACAATCACAGTAGCATTCTATTTTACAGTAACATATGAATTAGTATGGTCTATCCCACAGCCTACCATAGGGACAGAAAAGTGACTTCCTTCCTCCTAACAAAAGAGCACCTCACGGATTTTCAGATTTTCAGCATCTTCAGTGAAAGATAATTCAGTTACCATGCAATTCACCCATTTAGAGTGTACAATTCAATTTTCTGTGGTATATTACTTTATTATTTTTTAATTGTGGATAAATATCTATATATGTATCGTAAAAATATATATCATAAAATCATATACCATAAAATTTACTATTCTACATGTATAATTCTGCACATTAGTTACATTTGCAATGCTGTGCAACTATTATTACTACTATTTCCAAAATGTTTCCATCACACCAAACAGAAACTCTGTAACTATTGAGAAGTAACTTCCCATCCTTTCTTCCCCTCCAACCTCTGGTAACCCCTAATCTACTATCTGTCTCTATGAATTTGACCATAATAGTATTTAATATAAGTTCAATCAACATTATTGTCTCTTTGTGTCTGGTTTATTTCACTTAGCATAATGTTTTCAAGGTTCATCCATGTTGGAGCATACATCATACCTTTTTATGGCTGAACAGTATTCTATTGTATGAATACATCACATTTCCTTATCCATCCATTTATGGATGAACACAGGATATTTTCACATTTTGCCTATTGTGAACACTGTTGCAATGAACGCTGATGTACAAGTATGTGTTCAAGTCCCTGTTTTCAATTCTTTTGAGTACAAACCATGAGTAGAATTTCTGGATCATATGTCAATTCTGTTCAGCTTTTTGAGCAACCAAAATACTTTTCCATACCATTTCAACCAGCAATGAAAGAGGGTTCCAATTTCTCCACAACCTTGCCAACACTTGTTATTTTCTATTATTATTATTATTATTATTTAGCTATTATAATAATAATAATATTATAATAACAATAATATAGCTATTATTATTATTACTATTATAGCTAGTAGGTGGGTCAGCTGATTTATTTTTGTGCAACTAATTCAAATTTATCCAGGAAGATTACCACCACAATTACCACTACTACTTCTTCTACAGTGGAGATATTTAGATTTAACTAACTATAAATTAAATTCTACACAATAATCATATAATTGATTCACAGATGGCAAAGGGGTATAGATTTTTTTCTTCTCATTTCCTAAAGTCTAGGAAGCAAAAAAAAAGTAAAATAATCAACTGAATGTTTTTTCAATAATTCTGATATTTTGAAAGAGAACTAGAATCTCTGTTAAATCCTTTATCTTCCCCAAGTCTGTTAATTATTTTGCCAATTAAAAGATTTGGGACTGGAAAATACAACACAGATTGAGAGCTAGTTAGTGCAAAACACTGTGTAAGCCCCTTAATACCCACTATATTATATAGCACCTTAATACCCGCTATTTTATATATTCCTCAAAATAGATTAATAATATGTTGTTGTTTCCCACTTTATAGATGAAAAAGTGGGACCATTAAAGAACAGTATTTACAAAAGGAATAGATTAGAGTAACAACGGTTTTCAAATTATTACTATAGTTATTCATCTCTATATTCAATAAATATATATTAGGCACTTAATGAAATCTTACATAACATCTCCAAATATAAAAGGGATAAAAATTACACTGACTTGGTTAAGGGAAAGGCCTGGAGATGCACCATGAGACCCTGTCCCCGATACCTGCCCATAGCATTGCAGTTTGACATAAAAAAAATAATAATAATAAAAGATGAGATGATATTAGTGTTTCTCAAGCTGTAATGTCAGTTGAGTATTTCTACCATGTTTCCCCAAAAATAAGACCTAGTTGGACAATCAGCTCTAATGCGTCTTTTGGAGCAAAAATTAATATAAAATCCAGTTTTATTTTACTATCATATAAGACCGGGTCTTTATAATGTACTGTAATGTAATTAATATAATATAATATAATATAATATAATATAATATAATATAATATAATATAATATACCGGGTATTATATAATATAAAACCGGTCTTACATTAATTTTTTGCTCCAAAAGACGCATTAAAGCTGATTGTCTGGGTAGGTCTTATTTTCGGGGAAACATGGTATATAGGAGTTAGAAACAGAGCATAAACACCTCAGGGTAATACCGATTATAAAACTAAAAAGCTAAGACACTAAATATATCCTGGACAGATACATAATTTTTTTCTTTTTCTTTTTCTTGCGGGGGGGGGCTACCTTTTCATTTTGTGTAGCTAACACTAACATTGTTTATCTTAATGACTCAAAAAAATTCTGTACTCTTATTCCAAGTTGAGAGAAAACATAAAATGTCACCTAGATATGATCTAATATTAAAAATGATGGGATCATAGGGAGAAGAATTGTCATAGATAAATTCATAACCAGCCTATCATCATTCTTTTCAAAATCTAGATTATTATCTTCCTGCAAAAAAATAGGTCCATGCTTTAGTTCTCTGAAATGACTAGACAGAAATGATAGAGAGTACAGACAAGAGAATGAACCATTTTGCAAGAAAATGAAAAAGAAAAGTGAGTTGTGGAATCATAATCTTAAAAATGCATTGTTGTATAAAGGGAAAAACAAATGATTAAGGATGAAATTTTGGTCATATGAAAAATAAAGAAACACTCTGGTAGAAGAAAACTTAGGAGAATTAGAAAAAAAATCATAAAATAAATTTTCTAAATATTTTATGAGAAAAGACAAAATATTGTGGAAGAAAATACTCTAGATATGTTTGGAAAAATCTACTAAATCATGTTGACAAAAAGAAGCTAAAATATCAATCTAAAAGTAAATCATTTCTATTTGAAGATTAGGTAAAGTAAATCACATCTATTTCAACAAATACCTACTTTGTATTAAATTTGTCAGTTATAAGAATAAAATAAGTCCATTTCTGTTAGCCTTTTTTACTTATAGATAGGCATTCTAAATTCCTACACACTAGAAATAGACACATAGTAATATGTCTATGGAAAAAGCAATGGAAAAAGTTCAAATATTTTATTTAAATGAAAATAAGTTTTCAAAAATCTTAAAATGTTATGTAGGTAACCAGTGAAAGAGCACAATCTAAAACATCCTTTATTGTTTTTTTTCTTATTGACAACTTAGTATAATAACAATAGAGCTAAACTAGACCCTAATGCCCAAGACAAATTCGATGCATTTAAGTATCAAACATGAAGAAAGACCAAATACCAAGTTCATTGATTAGGGTCCTGTTTATTCTTCATGTATCGAGGTCTAACTTTTTTTTTTTTTTGGTTATTTATGTTTGTTAGTTGATTGGTTGTTCTGAAGTGTGGTTTGTTTTGCCTTTTCTGTAGTCATTAGTGCTCTGCTATCACTCATTTGTTTGTGTTACAGAAGCTTTGGAATGTGATGTATTTCCTTCTAGTGGGACAGTGTGATGCCATGATTAAGACCATGGATTTAGAGCCCAAAATATCCAAGTTCACATCTCATTCCTGCCACTCATAAGCTACTCTCTGTGCCTCAGGTGTCCCATCGGTTAAGTGAGGCTGAGGCTGATAGTAATAATGCCTACTTGATAGGGTCATAGTAAAAATAAAATCAATGAACAAGCCTGTGCCTTGCACATTTATTCACTATTCAAGTTTTGCTAAGACCAGAAAAGAAGTCAAAGTTTTATATTCTGAGACTTGTATTTAATTCACTATGTCACTTAACCTAACGAAAGGTTATCCTTTTCAACTTACTTGTGAGCAAAATTATGATGGGTAAATTAGAATTAGCACGTTCTTTCCAGCTATAGACATCACCATCAAATATAGTTATTATAACTCATTTTAACTACTAAGCATAACAGTGAGTAAAAAATACATATTTTATATATATAATGTAAATCTATAAATTTAAAGAACAAACCTTTTTTTTAAATTTAACTCTCATGAAACAGGTGATTTTAAAATAAAAGTGGAGTAGTTTAAATTCCTTCAGAGTCTATGGAATTTAATGAAATCCTTGAATAGTCATAAAATACTATTCTCCAAGCTGATTAAAGAAACAAAGTTCTGTCTGGAATGAAACAAACCTAAAACCTACTTTGTCAAAATTGCTAAGAAACTGACACCACACAGTTTAACTAAATCTTGGGGAAATGATTGAACAGTCTCTCCAAAGAATTCCAGTCTCTTACAGACTATGACTTTAATTATTTCTATGAGGGCAACACTATTAAAAAAGAAAGTGAAAGATGAAGAGTATAAACAAGAGAGCAAAAGTAGAAAAGTAAAAGTAGAACCCAAGAAACGAATCCAGGGATTCGTTTGAAACAACCTGTTCACAAGTTTGCCATAGCATGCATAGTGTGTGTTTTGGATTAAAGAAGTTCAATGACACCTTACTGGATAAAAATGTATTAGGACATGTGATTTAAATAACTATTATTAATTTTCAATAAATTCAGCGGCAGTAAATACCCAAAGGTGTGGTAACATAATTTAAACCTCTGCAAAATCTGGCTAGTAAATTTCTAAGAACTGATTGACTCTTGATATTTTTAATGTCCAAAAATTTGTCTTTCAGTCATAAAGTAAAGAAGACCATGTTGCACATTTCAACACTTAAGTCTTCAATCTTACGTAAAAATGGAGTCTAAATGTAGCCCAAATCAAACGCTAACCAAACAAGAATATCAAATTTTTAAACTGTTGCCTTTGATTTATTTTTAGTATATAGAAGACGAATTCTTGGAATTAATAACCAAAAGCATTCACAGTATTATACATAAAATCTAAAACATGAGACTGTAAATGTGATATCAAGCTTCCCCAAATACCATCGCCTGTTTTTTGCTATACATCATTTTTCTGAGCTGCTCAATGTCCTTTGCCATCATCCAGTTCTTTTTTACAATATGTGCTAGAAATTATGTGAAATATTTTCTTCAATCTATATGATAAGGAATTTACTGCTTTTATCATGAATCAATCTAAAGCCAAGCCAATGAGAACATTTAGATTTTTCTGATTCTGTGTGCCATACTTAGCGCTAAATTATGTTGCTCACTTATTTGAAATTTAAGACTGGTCACCTTTAACATAAAGTTATTTAATAATTGTCTGATTTTGTATCCCTATAAAAATTAAATAAATTTCCCCATATATTCTATTAAATGATTTATCACCTTTAGACACTACATATTAAAAAAAAATAAGTATTTAGGAAACATACTGTCATGTCTCTTTCCTCCTCCATTCCAATAAGTTCTTAGATGTATTTTTTACCTTAGTTTATTCATTGCCTTTCTAAACTTAATATATTTAAACGTCAATTTTTAAAATGTATCAATAAAGGCACTACCTACTTTTTATTTTGAGAGATGAGGTAATTAGTAAATCTTTACCTCTCCCCTTTTCTCCTCTCAAAAAAATTTAGCTATTATTATACATTTATTTTATTAAGGTTTGTCATTCATATGCTGTTCTGTCACATCACTTAGGACCACTTTAGGTTGATTTGAAAAATTCAAGAGAGACACAATATTGTTTTTAACTGTAGACTGGGAAGTATTATTGACCTCATTTAAAAAAGGTAATCTTATGTCTTGGTTTTTTGGGGTTATTTTTTTTTAAAGTTGTATCTTCCAAGTATCAGTATCTAACAAGTGATTTTTCAATTACTCTCTATTTTCCTTCCCCTCATATGGCTACAATTAGCTGCCACTATTACCTGTATTTCATATATATTGCTTTTTCATAAAATTTCTTTTTTATTGTTGTTTTCCTAGTGAATCCCCTTGAATAATCCTTTCATATAGGGCAAGAGAATAGTAAACTAAGTTATTGCACGATTGAAAGTGTTTTTGCATAATAAATATAAAATGCAGTTATCTTTTATTCTTCCTAATTTTGAAGGCATTGATTCATTTTCTTTGACTATTCATTGCCACTGATTAAATTTTAATGTCAATAATATTCTTGTTCTTTTAAATGTAATCTCTTTCTCTCTCTCTCTCTCTCTCTCTCTCGCTCTCTCGCTCTCTCGCTCTCTCGCTCTCCTCTCTCTCCACATTTACATATAACATTTGGGGAGAAGGATGAGTTCTAAAATGTGAACAGAATGTGTTAAGAGATGGAAATATCCTTAATATGTCCTGTTTATAAAGTGACTACCATCAATATTGAGACGTAACATCAACAAAGAATCTAAGCCCATATTTAAGGAAGTGTTTCAAAATACTTTTTAATAATTTCCATTTTGTGGTTGTCTTATCCCTAACACATCTAAAATATATGCCAATATGGCAACACTTCCAGTCTACTCCTTATACTATTTCCAACAGAAAGAGAGAGAACACTCCTTCTTTTCCTCCCCAACCCCATCACATGCCATGCTGCATTTCCTCTTTTTCCCCACCTCTCTTCCCAAGGTACCTCATTGCTCCTGTATGAGCCCCTGGGCCCAAGAGTGAGGACCCACATCAACAAGGCCTTCGTTGGGAGGCTCAGCTGGGAAAGACCTGCGCAAACCTTGGCAGTGGTTTGGTCTGTTTAGGTAACAATTCCTGCTTCTGTGTCTTTGAATTATGGTATAGGAGAGCAAGAAACGGCGTCTTAGGTCTGCATGGGAATACAATCTCGCCCCTTACATTTCCTTGTAAAAGAGTACCATGGTCAAAATAGGGCCAATGTGCCAAATAGGGCCCTCTAAATGTGCTGGTACTCTAAGTCTGAAGTTAGTCTGAAGTTGTAAGGTCCACTAAGGAGTTTCAAAACACTCTTAAATTATGTCTCTATGGTAGGGGTTCTCAACAAGTAGCCATGATGCACTAATAGATCTCCTAGTAGCCAGGATCTACTAATAGATCTACTATTCGATCTCTAATAGTACTATCGAAATGCTTCCCTTAACGGTTTGCCTAAATGGAAGTTGGTAGCACTCCCTTTTGGGATTTTATTAACACTTTCTCCCTCCCCAAAGCCCTAGTTTAGATAATTGCTAAATCTTTCCATTCTGAGTAACTCAAAATTTCAATGAAATGAAAAATAAAAATGTAAGACTTCCTTTAACTGAAATTCCAGAACAACAACAACAACAATAACAACAAAAATCATGAACTCATCAAAATGTGTTAGGAATGATGATCTGAAATAGATTTGGATTTTATCTATTAAATTGGATTTTTTTCAGTGGTGTTTCCTAATCTTTAATGGACAATATTATAGTCAATGTAGGGCCTTGGTGCAGATCAGGACATCCCCTGATAGCCGTGACTAACTACTCTTTGGCTATCACCATAGTATATTACTTTTCTATGTACATCTTACACACACACACACACACACACACACACACACACACACAAACACTTGTTAGCAACATAGGTTTTAGATCTAATTGATTTAGTTCATTCTTTACTTTTTAAATGTGGCTTTAAAAAGTATTTCTGAGTGAAGAATGCTGAAAATACAAGATGAGGCTTCTTACTTGTTTTTCTTTTGTTTGTTTATTTGTTTACTTTCCAAGATGTAAATTCCTAGGTATATTTCTTCCAGAGGCTCAGAAATGTGATCAAATCGATGTTCATTTTTTTTGATAAATTCTCAATATCAAGTAGGTATTCTTCCCAATTCATAAAAATGATTCCTTGTTTTCTACTAGTGCTCTCAATGATAACTAGGAAATTTAACTACAGTTCCTAGTCACTGATACATGAAAATATTCTGTCAGTGTAATATTTATGGCAATACTCTATTGTATTATATAATACCGATTTAATAATTTAAGAAGCCCTATAGTGTACAACCTAGAGGGCAGGGACCATATTGTTTTCTGTATGTGATCAGCATCCAGAATATTCAATGGAGTATGACTGATGATATGATTCATGATAGTATGATCTCTTTGAGAAGAAATTGAGCACTTAAGAACATTTTGAACTAAAACTTTAATTCTAAGTCTTGGGAAATGTATTTGGAAAACGTCTTTTGAATGAATAGAAATATAAACTGCCTGCTTTTCATAAAAGCCCATTTTTATGACTTATAGGGCAATCCCTCTCCCTACTTTACAATTTCCACCCTCAAGGTAGGAGAGATACCACATCTACCTTTGAAGTACATAAGAACAGGAATTCTTGTGACAGTCAAGTAGGTGTAACTTTTCTCCTTCCTTTATATATAAGACACAGAGAACTGGACAGTGAGAGTGGACAATCATTGCTGTTTTCATTTCATAGGCTGATCAATCTCCCAAATCTCCATTCAGAGATGTGTATGGATGTATCTAGAGCCCCACAGAGGCTCTAGAAAGCAGGAAAGCATCCTGCTATACAGGTGATGGGAATCATGGTTTGGTGACTCAGAGTCTTGGTAGAGGTCACAGTCTCCGGAGTTTTGAATCTTACCTACTCTACTCCTTAAAGGTGCATGGCCCAATAAAAATATCTGTATGCATCACTTCTATAATTTTAACTTTTCTCTAAGTAGTCACATGAAAAAAAGTGGAAGAAAAATATTTAAAAATTTTAAAATTTATTAACCCATATGTCAAAACACAATCAATTTGACATGTAATTTATATTAAAAAATAATACATTTTAAATTTATATTTTCTTACTAAGCCTTTGAATCTAGTGCATATTTAGCGCATTTCAATTTGAATTAGCCACATTTCAATAACTCAGTAGCCACAGCCAGTGGTACCCCATGGGACAGTGCAGCAGATGTGTCATTTTATGCCTTTGCCAGACCTTTTCAGGTTCTTACAACCAGCCAGCCCAGCATGATCAAGAACCTGAATTAATCTTAGAGTCCAAGCACCAGAAAATACTTAGGTTTGCCAACCACTTAGGATCTGGAGTCCATTATGCTGAAAAAGCCCTGATACGCAAGGTCCCTAAGGGAAGCCGTAAGCGTCTGTGTTTAGAAGTGGGCAAGTAGGGTCCTTGTCTTCACTTTATGTCAGTGATGGGGCACTGGAACAGACCGTGGTGTGTCAGGGGTTGGTAAGCATCCCCTCCTTCCCTCACTCTCCAACCTGTGTTCAGTAGCTCCGAAGCTCAAGCCATGCTTTCTGCTTAAAAGCTTAGTTTTACCAAAGTATCATTCTGGTACAAGATGAACATTCGTGGGAACAAAAGGTTAGCTTTTGAAGTTTGTGTCTCTTATCTGAGATCACCTGACCAGTGACTGCAGAAGAGGGAATCGATTTTCCTCATTGGTAAAATCAGCAGTTGAGCTAGATGAGCTGGAAAGTTCCTTCCTATGCTGAAATTGTATGATTACTATATAAATTAAGTCAATATCATAAAAGCATAAATCTAAAATCATTTATAAGTGCACTCAAAACTTATTAATTCAGAATTATAAGTACATTCCAAATCTATGAAAAGCTGAGTTTATGAAATGTGATTGCTGAAAAGCGGTTTTTATTTTAACAGAAAATAAGATTTCTATGGGTTAGGTGGTCATCAAGACTTACAAACCAGATTTCCCTTAAACTGTGTCTTATTTATTAGTTGTCAAATTATTTAATGTGGACCAAGGGAAGTTATTTATAAAGATAAAAGTTTACATTAGTGTCATTTAAAAATATTTTGAGAGAAAATGAATTAAAACAAAAAGTTAGCCAAAATTTTAAAAAAATGAAACAAAGTAAAGCTCAATGTATAACTTGGGAAATCAGAATCCTCAAGAATGACCTAAGGCAATAGCAGAAACATCATAAATTCTAAATTATTTTCCAGCTCTGAAACTATGTGCTCAAAGATTTTTGTTTTAAAGGACACCCTTTCCTCCTTTGATTTCTCTCAATGCTTCTATCTCTGCATGTTATTTACATAGTCATTGCTTCATTTAGTTAGTAACTGCTTACTAAAAACCTATTCCATTCCAGTACTGTGCTAATAAGTATCAGAGAAATAATATACAAGGCACAGCCCTTGCCTTAAAGAAGCTACAGAAATGGAGGGAGGAAAACAAGTGAATAGGCAATTTCAACATATTGTGTAAGTACTACAACAGAAGTAAATTTGCATTACAATGGCCTACAAAGTGCACAAAGTAGCAAAGAAGAAACATTTACTCAGTCTTGGATTAGTCATGGAAAACTTTCTAGGAAAGAGACTTCTGAAATGAAGCTGAGCCCTAAGAGCCCACCAATGGGTTCAGGGGCTGGCTGAAAGAACTCTGCATGTTTCCTGGAAAGGAACAATGTGCTTCAGAAGAGAGAATGTGGCCCATTTGGGAGAATAGCAGGGTGTCCAATATGGTTGGATCATCAACTATAGTGAAGTAGTGAAGAGAGACAGGATGGAGATATATAATCTGTATCCTTATCAATGTCTGATACATGAGTAAATCAACAGAAATTATTTGAATGAGCAAACAGATGATAATATCAAAATAAGGGTAACTTTCAAACTACATACATTTTCATTCTGTAAAACTGCTGCTTCCATTGAATTGGCACTCTATGCTTAAATTAGTCTTTGCTATACATCTAGCAAATCAAAGTTTGAAAATGTTGCTTAGTAAATATTGAGTAGGCATTTGATATAATGGAAAAATAAGAATAATTGTAATTAGTACATAAATTGCTTCTTTTAAAGTAGTTCAAAATGCTTTCAAACCATTCATTTTCATAAATATTTTAAGCGCCCTCCTGTAAGCTCAAATACAAACTTCATTTGCATCATTTTTGTTTTGTTAAAGACAGTATCTGCTGCCCAGCCTTTGCAAAAGGGTTAATCTTCTTGGTGAAATCAAGACGTTCAGTTGTTTTTACTGTATATTTCCTTCTCCAACTAATAATAGGTGGATGTGCATACTAAACACAGATAACTTAATGTTTGTAATTAAATTACATCATCCAAGTTTGTTTATATTGTCTCACAAGGTGTGACCTAAGGAAATACCACTGATAAGTGAAAAGCCCTCAAAGATACACATAGAAACAATCTACTCCCCTTCATTGAAATACTCTTTTTGTTTGTTTCTGAGAAGAAAAGCAAAAGGGAAACTGTATTAGTTTCCTGATGCTGCTTCCAAATTGTCATAAACTTAGTGGCTTAAAACAACACGAATTTATTATTTTACAATTTCGGGGTCAGAAGTCTAAAATGGGTCTCACAAATCCTTCAGAGGTTTGTGACTAAAATCAAAGTGTTGCCAAGACTGCATTCCTTTCTGGAGGATCTTGGGAAGAATTTGTTTTCTTGCTTTTTCTAGCTTCCTGCATCACTGTCTCCCAACTCCCTTCCATGTTCAACGTCAGCAATGTGAACAGGAGTCTTTCTCAGAATGCCCTCTCTCTACCTCCATTTAAGGAAACTTGTGATTTCATTGGGCCCATCTGGGTAATCCAGTATGATTTCCTTATTTTAACTAATTGGCAATCTCAATTTCATCTACAACTTTAATTCCCCCTTGCTATGTAAAATAAGATATTTACAGGTTACAGGTATTAGGATATGGATATCTTGGGGCGGAGGGGAGGCATTATTCTGCCTACTATGGAAACGATCAGAGGAAGATAATGAATCCATTTTTAACCTATACTGTATGTGAACTATGTTTTATTTTTGCCCCTAAAACTTAATTGGAACATAATGGTAGGCTTTCAGGCAATTTCAAAAAACACACAAGACAAAATCCCTGTCCTCATGAAATCTGCAGAGAGAAAATATATATACACATGTACGAAGTAGAAACATTTGGGGACAACGACCTTTCATCACTTTAAGTGCATTATTAAGTACAAAAATCATCACTGTTATTATCAACATCAATCAAATTAATGTGATAATGTAGCAATAACAATTATATTTCATTATATGAATCATGATATGCTATTAAAAGAACAAAATATGTCTCTTATCAATTGGGTGATTCATCAGTCCATAGAGAAAGTAAAAAATTTAGCCAATCAACCAACTGAGCTACATGATACTAAATAACTGATATGAATGATCTTTTATTTCATCAACATCAACATTTTTTTTCCATTATACTGACAGACCATTGCAGTATCAAGTAGGGGTGGCACCACTTTTTAAAAATATCTATTAATACCTCCTTTTTATATTCTAGGAATGAAAAAATAGTCTGGGGATCATAAAAACCACTTGTAATCCTTCAGAGGTTTGTGACTTTATCAAGTTAGCCAACCTTTTCTTTTATATTCCGTTATATTCTGGGGTGGAGGGGAGGAAGCTTAAAATTCTACTCTGAGTTTCTCTTCTTTTTATGCTAATCAAAGACTCACTTTAAAATCACTCTTGGCATTTTTAGAAAAAAATTATTTACTTTCTTCTCTCAACTACAATGAAGTTGAGTTCAATTAGTTAACAGATTTTACTTGCTAATATAGTTAATAACACTAACTTTATTGGTTTAACATGCTACTGAGTATCTACTAAGTGTTAGTACTATTCTACAGGTGTGGACATAATAGAAAATAAGACAGACAAAAGGAGACAAAGATCCATAAATAAGAGAGAAGAAAGATCAAATGGTGCTATCTGCTATGCAGAGAATTAACATGAGTGATGTGATCTAGAGTGACTGCGTGTCTAGATTGTGTGGTCAGAGATGTCCTCTCTCAAAGGATGACATGCAAGCTGAGATCTTAATAACAAGGAGAAGCCAACGATGCATAAATTGGTAGAAGTGCACTCCAGTGTTCCAGTGGGACCACTAATGGAAGTAAGCATTAATGTAAGCTTGGTGTGTTTGAGGTACAGAAGACAAGTGAAGCCAGAGCATAGTAGGCCAGCAGACTAGAAGGACAGTCGTACAAAATGGTCCCAGAGAGGCAGTTGTAACACATCTAGGGTATTCTGAAGGCCATGGTAAAATAGATGATGGGAATTCATTGAAAGGTTTAAAACAAGAAGGTATTATTTGACATACATTATAAAAAGACCATCCTGACTTCTAAGGAGGAAAAACTGTAAGTAGAAAAACAAACTAGAGATTTTATTACAGTAATCCAAGTGAACGACAATGGTGTTTTGGCCAAAATAATGTAAAAGAAATGAAGAAAACTGGCTGGCTTTGTGTTATCTTTTGGAGGTAATACAAAGGATTTGGTCACGGAATGGATGTAGAAGAGTTAAAGGTAAGAGTCAATGATAACTCACAGATTTTTGAACTTAGAAAGTGGTTGAAAAATGTGTGACTTATAGTGATGGAGAAGACAGAGAGAGGAGCAGGTTTGTGGTGCAGATGAAGAATTCTATTTTCGGGAAGATACATGTGTCTAAGCTCAGACAAAAGGATTTAAGAGTGATGCTGGAGAGAGGTATGGGAAGGACTCAATTAAGGAAGAAGACCCTAAATTAGCAAGCACTAATAATGTGATTATATGATTTCCTTCAAAAATGCTTTACAGTCAGGTATAGAAACAGAGAAGGCTGTTTAAACCAAACTGGTTGTAAAAGAGCGAAGCAGGACTTTGAAAGCTCTCCTAAGAGTGAGAGAAGTGATACTCAAATGGGTCTGGAATCAACAGGGAATTAAGTGAAGTTGAAGTAACTGATGGGTGAAAAGACAAAGAAAGACTCAAAGGATTGAAGTTTTATAAGACTGAAATACAAGTCTAATTGGAGCAAGAAAGCTTTCTTTGCACTATTCCCGGGGAAGTCATTCATATTAAATTATTTGATTGTGCTCACATAGAATGCAAAGTGAATAGTGTTTCCTAGAGTCCTCCTATATGGCATCCTTGGAAGAAAGTTGGGAATATAGAAGATTGCAGTCAGAGTCTTGAATAGGAAACTGTCATTTCAGATGTGGGACATTTCTGAATGATGATAAGGAACAGTGTTTGGTCATTTAAATAAATGACTGAACAGACAGTAAGATTGAGGATACTAAATGGACAGTTCATGAACAGTAAAATCATCCAAGAAAGAGGCATGACAACTGTCACAAAAGATGACATTAAAAAAATCAAAAGGGCTTAACTTTAGAAAGAGAAGACAGTGAGATACAAACAAAAAGTGTTTAAACAAACATTAATTAGATTTAAAAGTATATGAAGAGATAGTATCATTATTAACTGTAATATAATTTTAGGGGGAAACATAGAAGAGAAGAAAGGAAAGAGGGGGAGAGAAATGGAGATAGGGAGTGAAGGAGAAAAAGGAAATTAATGAAAAGGAAGGAAGATATGTTTTGACAAAATAGAACCGAAAGACAGTGCTATAAATTAAGGCATCTGTTCCCGTAATTGCATTATTCTCTTAAATGGTCTCTGTTTTGTTCCCATCTGGTTCATCTTTACAAGGCTTCACAAGAGAGCTTTTAAAAATATCAAATGGATCACAGCACTCACCTCCATAAATCCTTTGAAATCTTCCCATTATCCACAGAATGATGTCCAAGCTCCTTAGTGTGATAATCAAGGACCCTGATGATCAGATCACTGTCTATTCCTCCAATCACATTTCCCACCACATTCCCCATGATTCCCTTGCAATACAATTACTTATCCTTCCATGCAAATGCAACATCCCTTTTCATATCTGTCTTATACGCAGGCTATTCCTTTCAACTTGAAAAGTACATCACATTCTCTTTGAAGCTTTCTCTAATTCCCCACTTGTACATTCGTCCATTTCCTGCCATCCCTATAACAATCAACCTGTCACCTTCTACTACACTTCTGTATCTTCTACATGCTTCTATTGTTCCATATATTCAGTTGTATTCTTTTAAAGCAATGTCTAAGCTTTTAGAGGGCATAGAAAATGTCTCTTTTTTTTAGGACCAAGCAAAGTGCCTAGAACATAGTTGGTTTTCAGCAGCATTTGCTGAATAGATGTTTTCTAATATAAGGTGGAAAGCTTGACAAAGAATTAATGAAAGATGTTACATAACGTAAGGTATAAGATTTGAATAGTAATCAGACCACACTAAAACATTTTTTACATTTTTCTAAGATACTTATTAGACTTACATTTAACTGTTAATATTATAGGTAAACGATCCTTATCCAAAACCCCAGAGGCCAAATGAGCTTTAGAACACATTAAAAAATCAGATTATAGAAACATAACATGGTATATACACCATATATTACACACCTCTGGGGCAATATCCCATAGTCAAATATGTTGATATTTCTGCCATAAAATATATGAACATCCATACTAAGTAGCCTCTTGTCAGGTCCATTTTTGTTTTCTATTACATGAATTACCAAAAATTTTATAATGTAGTTCCAATTTTCAATTACAAAGTGATCTACAAAAAAATTTCAGAAATGCCAGTAAGGAATTATAAATCTGTATTAAAATGCTATTTTGTAGATACAGGAAATTTGTAGTCAACATTGTCATAGGAGGTAATACTGTAACTACTTCAATTTCCTTCATTTGTTAATAAAATAATTTATCAAGAAAATGAATCAAATGCAATAACCAGACGGATGAATATAGGAGATTCTCTCTCGCCCTCTTGGTCTCCCTCTGTCTCTCTCTCTCTCTCTCTCTCTCTCTCTCTCTCTCTGTCTCTCTCTGTCTCGACTTTTTGTATGATGATGCACATTGAGTACTTAAAACACAGTAATATAGACCTAATCATCACATCCTCAGAAAAGACTGCCTGGACCAATCCCATAACCCTCTGGTAACATTTAGTCTGGTGTAAATACTACCTTGTCAGTAACTTCCAGGTATCACTTGCTAGAATGTCTTTAGCTCTTTAAAGAAGGGGCAATATAAAAACGCATTTTCTACTATGCAGCTTTCCAAAACTTATGTTTCTTGAACACACACAATGTTATCAGCCTTCATCATCAATAGCAAAAACAAAACATTTGCAGTCCTACGAAACAAAGATCAGTGCTGCTTGGAGCTTCTTAAACAAAGAAATCACCTTCCTTAATATTAATAATTTCCTTAAAATATGCAATAGTTTCTAATTAGTTTCGAAGAACTTTGATGCTTGGTCTCGCAACACCTATAATAACACATTTAGTTAACAATGAGACATTCTCTCCTATTATCTTCAGGTAGAATATTACTTTAGAAAATTTGCACAGAAACTGATGTGACACACAAAACAGATTACTTCCCTAATCAATTTACTAGTTTGAACATATTTATAGACATTGTTTCAAAGTCAAATTATGTAAATACACATATTACTAAAATTCAAGATTTAATATACTATTTGCAATGCAGCCATAAATGACGTTTTATATATGAATTATTAAAATAACAACTTACCCAGAACTTTAATATATTTTCTTTATCTATTCCATAAATGAATCTAATTTTCAAAAAAAAAACAAACAAATTTCCATGAGTTCTTTCTCATTGTCTAGTAATCATTCTGTAGATTGTTAACAAAAAATTTATCTCTGCAGTTGAAATGTAATGGCTGTGTGTGATGTCAGAGGAATAGTAAATTGGGGGAGGAGGGTTATCACTTTGGGAGGGATATAAATGATAAATGTCTAACTATTGCATTGTTTTGTACACAAGAAACTAATAAAAATAATTGTCTCTAGAATATTTAAGAATACAGGTATGGATGACCATTCAAATATATACATTTTTTCATAATTTCTTGTTTAAAGTCTAAATTGTATAACACAGTAACCATTTAGACCCCAAAAGGAAAAGAGAGTCTCCTTTCATTATATAACGTTTCTCAAAGCCAAAGTGAACTTTCTCTGGTCCACTGAAAATTGGTGAAGTAACTCTATATCACAACCATAAAAGCATACGTGACAAGAGAGACAACTCCATCCTGGTAACACTTCTATTGAATCACTTTGTACAGGAGGATGTGGAAAAAAGACATAGGATAACAAGGTTATTATAATATCTTAGTTCTCATTCTTCTCCTTTCTGTCCCTTCCTTAACAATGGGCATACTGACAATTAAACCTAGGCAGAGGATTGCCACAATTCTACAAATAGTTACTACATTCTAGTGCTGGACTTTCAATACTCAAAATTTGTGATAATCTATACTCTGGTCCATAGGATAGCTATCTCATCAATGTGGAATTAAAACAGCATAAGGCACTTCACATTTATTGACACATTTCAAATCAATAAATATAGTAAGATCAATTAAATACTGAATGTGTCTTAACAAACTAACTTCACAGTGACACCAATGCATATTTCAAATCACTTCCTTTTAAATACAATGAATAAGCTATATTAAAGAATAGAACTGTGGTAAATCAGAGCTCTAATGCTAAAAAAAAAGAAAAAAGAAAAAACAGCTAAAAAACCCCAGAAACCTACATACATATTTCACTATTTACCTTTTTTTAATTAAAGTTTATTGGGGTGACAATTGTTATTAAAATTATATAGATTTCAGGTGTACAATTCTGTATTACACCATCTATAAATCCCATTGTGTGTTCACCACCCAGAATCAGTTCTCATTCCATCACCATATATTTGATCCCCCTTACCCTCATCTACCACCTCCCTCACCTCTTACCCTCTGGTAACCACTAAACTATTGTCTGTGTCTATGAGTTTTAGTTTCTCATTTGTTTGTCTTGTTCTTTCGTTGTTTTTGATTTATATACCACATATCAGTGACATCATAGGGTTCTCTGCTTTTTCTGTCTGACTTATTTCGCTTAGCATTATACTTTCAACATCTATCCATGTTGTCACAAGTGGTCCTATTTCATCATTTCTTACCGCCGAATAGTATTCCATTGTGTATATATACCACAATTTCTTTATCCATTCATCTATAGAAGGACATTTTGGTTGTTTCCATGTCTTGGTCACCGTAAATAAAGCTGCAATGAACATTGGAGCACACGTGTCTTTATGTATAAATGTTTTCAGATTTTTGGGGTAGATACCCAGGAGAGGGATTGCTGGGTCATATGGTAATTCTATTCGTAATTTTTTGAGGAACCTCCACACTGCCTTCCATAGTGGCTGCACCAGTCTGCATTCCCACCAACAGTGTATGAGGATTCCTTTTTCTCCACAGCCTCTCCAACACTTGTTGCTATTTGTCTTGTTGATGATAGCCATTCTAACTGGGGTGAGGTGATATCTCATTGTGGTTTTCATTTGCATTTCTCTGATGAGAATTGAGAAGTCAGAAATATAACCACATAAATATGGACAGATAATTTCTGACAAAGAAGCTGAAAACATGCAATGGAGGAAAGACAGCCTCTTCAATAAATGGTGCTGGGAGAATTGGAAAGCCACGTGCAAAAGAATGAAACTGGACTGCTATCTGTCACCATGTACCAAAATTAATTCAAAATGGATCAAGGACTTAAGCATAAGACCTGAGACAACAAACTGCACAGAAGAAAACATAGGTACTACACTTATGGACCTTGGGTTCAAAGAGCATTTTATGAATTTGACTCCAAAGGCAATGGAAGTAAAAGCTAAAATAAATGAATGGGGCTATATGAAACTTAAAAGCTTCTGCACAGCAAAAGAAACCATCGACAAAATAAAGAGGCAACCAACCGAATGGGAGAAGATTTTTGCAAACAGTGACTCCGATAAGGGGCTAATACCCCAAATATACAAGGAACTCATGCAACTGAAATACAAAAAAACAAACAACTCAGTTGAAAAACGGGCAGAGGACCTGAAGAGACATTTCTCCAAAGAGGACATACAAATGGCAAATAGACATATGAAAAAATGCTCAACATCACTGTTTACCTTTAATCTAGTTCAAGAATATTCAAGGAGATTTAGTCCCCAGATACAATGTTTATTTTTTTCATATGGAGCAGCAAATCAAGTCAATACTGTCAAATCAGACAAGACTCTAAATTGTCATCATAACAACTTCATCTCAGACTGTCAATGTACCACATATTTTTTCCCAGATACCTCAGTGGTCCAGACTCAATAATCTTTCCCTTTATAACCCCCAGTCTACTCCCTCATTGTCCCAAAGCCACAAGGGATTCAAAATGAGAAAGTGTTTTTCAGAGATCTTTTAGTAAAAAAAAAAAAAAAAAAAAATTCATTTAAGTTATTAATTGAAGTAAAAAGAGTGAAAGAAAAATTAAGAGACAAATACATAAAAGAGTGTTTCTGAAAGGATACAGCATAAAGAGGGAATCTGAAATGAATAACATATGGGAATAATGAAATAAGTGATGTAGTAAAGAGAGGACATTTTAAAGCCAAATGAAGAAAGAATAGCCATAATGAACAAAAGGAATTAATATAGGATGAAAGGGGGTTGCCAGTAGAAGGAGAGAGATCTGTAAATTAAATAAATAATGAGATTTTTTTCCTGATAAGCTAATACATCCACATTTATGGTCACTGATGAGGTTTAGTAGAAAATTGTTCACTCCTTCATAGATAGATATGGAAAAGTTGGAGTGAGCATTTTTGAACTGATGGTCTAATATAAGAAAACAAGCTGTTATTGTATACATCTCTGTAGATGCTCATGATTTGATGGACAAATTTCAAGAACAATTGGACAACAAAGTGACATAAATCCCACAGTATAAAAATGTATCATTACCTACAGTATGTCCAGAACCAATCTGGATGAAGGATGATTATGGTTTGACCTGAGATCTGTCAAGTCTATTCTCTTCCAAGGAGTCCCTGGTGCTTCCAAGCACAGTCCCTGCTGGGGATACAGTATAGGCTCCAAAATGAACAGAATGTTATAAACTAACAAGATTTGTAAATGTCTTTTCTTGGCAAATTTGACAACAATTAGTGTCTATTAGGTTTTTATTAGCCACATAGTAAATTAAACAGAGGACATGATATTTAAATATATACATTTAACGTTTACAAAGAAAGATTATGAATATAAACACTGATTGCAAAATAAATGCTGGCGGGGGGTGGGGGGAGAGGGAGAAGGAAAGGGAGAGGGAGAGAGACAGAGAGAGAGAGAGAGAGAGAGAGAGAGAGAGAGAGAGAGAGAGAGAGAGAGAGAGATCTTTATTAGCCCACCTGAACCAACTCAGACCAAATCTGCAATATAAATATATACTCTAATGAATCCAGGGGTGGGCATTTTACCTCTTAAAAAAATCTCTATTCCAAATATGTCTCTTCATGTTCTCCATCTAGCTCCATGTCTAGGAACCATAACAACTTGTTTGGAACACTATAATAGTCTCTTATTTTGTCTATTCTTATCCATTGATGCTCCACCTCCAATGTTTATCCAGAATTACTTGTTAAAACTGAATCTGACCATGTCATCCAGGATCACATGCACCATGATAAGAGCCTACAAGGTGAAATATGGTTCTCCCCCTCTACCTCTAGTCTGAACTTGTACCATGCTCTCTCTTACTCTATGCAACAGTCATACGAGTTTTTAAATTCAGCAAAATCCTCCTACCATGGGATTTTTGAAAATATTATCTTCTCTATTTGGAAAGATCTTCCTGCCCTCTCATTGCCTAATAAACTCCTTGAAGGTTTCAAATATCACTCAGACAAGCCTTCCGGTAGCTCTTCCCAACAGAGCCAGGACTCTGAAACTGCTTCATAGCACACTGCTACAAGTGCATTTTATTAGATTGTACAATTATATGATTAATATATATACTCTCCACAAACTGAATGTTCCACGAATGAAGGGAAGATCACTCTTTTGTTTCATAATTGTGTTTCTAGGGCTAGTAGAGGACCTCGCACATATTAAATACACAAGAAATATTACTGAATGCCTGAATAAATGAACAAATAAATGAGATGATGCATTCACTATCTTCCTCAACTTTATGGTTTGATAACATATGCTTTCCAGCATAAATAGTCAAAGAGTAATCACGTTCAAGACCTGTTCTCATCCCTTTAAAAAACAAATTCTTTTCCTGTGACTTTCTTTTTTCTTTTTTTTTCTTTTTAATTTATTGGGGTGACAATTGTTAGTGAAATTACATAGATTTCAGGTGTACAATTATGTATTACATCATCTATAAATCCCATTGTGTGTTCACCACCCAGAGTCAGTTCTCCTTCCATCACCATATATTTGATCCCCCTTACCCTCATCTACCACCCCCCTAGTAACCACTAAACTATTGTCTGTGTCTATGAGTTCTTGTTTGTCTTGTTCTTTGGTTGTTTTTGGTTTATATACCACATATCAGTGAAATCATAGGGTTCTCTGCTTTTTCTGTCTGACGTATTTCGCTTAGCATTATACTCTCAAGATCCATCCATGTTGTCACAAATGTTCCTATATCATCTTTTCTTACCGCTGAATAGTATTCCATTGTGTATATATACCACAATTTCTTTATCCATTCATCTATCGAAGAACATTTTGGTTGTTTCCATGTCTTGGCCACTGTAAACAAAGCTGCAATGAACATTGGAGCACATGTGTCTTTATGTATAAATGTTTTCAGATCTTTTTGGTAGATACCCAGGAGAGGGATTGCTGGGTCATATGGTAATTCTATTCATAATTTTTTGAGGAACCTCCACACTGCCTTCCATAATGGCTGTACCACTCTGCATTCCTACCAACAGTGTATGAGGATTCCTTTTTCTCCACAGCCTCTCCAACACTTGTTACTATTTGTCTTGTTGATGATAGCCATTCTAACTGGGGTGAGGTGATATCTCATAGTGGTTTCTGTGACTTTCAATGTGCTAAAAGTATTGGAAGTTAAATAGAGACCATTCTAAAACCATCCTCTTCAAACAGACAAAATAACAAAAACAAAAACAAAAAAGTTTAGAAAAAAAGCTTATTTACATTAAGTACTCATTTAAAGTGATCTGTATTTGTGTGGTAGCAGAGTACTACAACTATAATGACAGAAGGAAAAAAAGATAATTTTTTTCTTCAAATATGAAAGAAAAACAGCAACGCTGACTACCTGAGTTCCAAAAGTGATCAGATCTTATTGAGAATTTCTTCTCATGAGGATAGTGGCAAGTAACTCAAAGGCTAATACTCTGCCCATAGTGGTTACACATTATTCATCTAATAAAATTTTCCAGGTATGACTATTAAGGTGGGTGTTTTCCTTATATTTGGTTAAGTTTGCTTTTAATAGATAATAATGTATTTTTTAAATGTTTTTATGTAACTTTATTTCAAAAATACATGTGTTTTCATGGTGTTAAAGGCAAACCTACAAGAGTAGTTTTTTAGAGAAGTCTAACTTCTACCCCTGCCTATATCTCTCCCCCCATACAAAATTGCTAAATATGATTTTCCTTTGATTTTTAAGTAAAGGGGATATCTAGATCTATCTTTAGATAACTCAATATATTTTTTCCTTTCTCTTAGATACATGGTGGCATACTATACAAAAATTTCTCTATCTTGCTTCTGCTTTTTCTGTACTTAACAATACATACATGAAATATAATCATATAAAATACACACACACACACATATATATATATATATATATATATACATATAATATATGCATTTAATTGTAGATATTTTAATAGATATGTAGTGATATACCAATGTGGTTTTAATCTCCATATTACTAATGGGTAATAATATTAACCATCTTTTCATGTGCTTATCTGCCATCTTTTTTATTTGATTGTGTGTGTTCTAAATATTTTGCCCATATTTTTAATTCAATTATTTATATTTCTATTGAGTGTTTTTACATACAAAATGCTCTTGATAATTAATATATAATATAACTTAATATACTTGAAGATAAGTATATATTTATGAAACCATCATCACAATCTATATCATAATCCTATATAGCACCTCCAAAAGTTTCTTCCCTCTCTCTTATTTATTAGGAATATTATTATTTTTATAATAAGAACACATAACATAAGATCTACCCTCTTAAAAAATATTAAGCATATAGTACATTATTAACTATAGGTACTATGCTGTACACAAGATCTCTAGGACTTGTTCACATTGTGTAACTAAAACAAAAATGTAACTGCATATTTCAATAGCAGGTTAAACCCCTGTGTGGAACCAAGTCCAATGTGAAGTTTTCAACCATGAAAGTTCTTGTAGTATGTCATATCTTAGGGTTTATGGTACCCACATATACGAAATATATGACTATAAATACAGAGAGAAGTTTAATTTATTTTGGTTATTAGAATGACTCTATTTAATTCAATAAAGATAGACCTGAATTATTTGTTGTTTGGATAAAATAAAAAAGTTCAAGACAAATTCAGGACATTAAATTATATCATGTAACATGTAGTAGAAGACGTTGTTGTACTGAGAAAAGACCATTGAACTTAAATTCCAGAGACTTGAAATCTAATCCAGGGATTGTTCTATAATTTTCGTTTAAAATTTGAAGAAGAGTGAAAAGAAGCTGAACATTACTAGTCGTTAGGGGAATGTAAATCAAAACTACAATGAGATACTGCTTCACACCCTCTAGGATGAGCATAGCAATTTTAAAAAATGGAAAATAAGTGTTGGTGAGGATGTGGAGAAATTGGAACTCTCATACATTGCTGATGATAATGTAATAAACTGGTGGAGCAGTCACAGGACACAGTTTGGTGGTTTCTCAGAAAAGTTAAATATAGAATCATCCAGCAATCCTACTCCCGGGTATATGTTCCAAAGAACTGAAAACAAATACTCAAATAAATATCTGTACACAAATGTTCACAGTAGCATTACTCACAATAGTCACACACACACAATGTGTGTGTGTGTGTGGTATATATATATATATATATATATATATATATATATATATATATATACATATATATGTATGTATATATATATGATATATGGCACAAGGTATACATATATGTACACACATATACATACACACACACATATATATACCCCCACAAACACACATACGAATACTACTTAGCCATAAAAAAGGAATAAAGTAATAACACATTTACCACATGAATGGGTCTTAAAAGCATTAAGTGAAAGAAGTCAGACACAAAAGGTTACATGCTGTATGATTATATTTATATGAAATATCAAGAATAGGCAAAACCATAGGACAGAAAGCAGATTTCTGGTTACTAGGGGCTGGTGGAATGGGAGAATAGAGAGTGACTACTTAACGGGTACAGAGTTTCTTTTGGGGTGATGAAAATGATTTGAGCTATGTGGAAGTCATGGTTGCACAAAACTGTGAATGACTATGCTTCTGAATTGTGTACTTTGAGATGGTTAATTTTTTGTTAAATAAATTTCAACAAAAAATAATTGAAGAAGATCTTTCCTAAATGGCCAAGTAAAGAGCTCAGCAATTCTTCTTCATACAAGGCAACAATAAAACTGTATAAAATTGCCAAAATCAACCATTTCAGAGCTCTGAAAATTGACCAGAGGTGTACAAAAATGTACTGAAATGTTTATTCAAGAAAAACTACTAAACCTCAAGAAAACAATGGGAGTCTTTGTAGCATTTTATCCTGGGGTTGCTTCCACACTCTTATTGCTGTATTTCTACCAGGGCATGGCAAGCTTTAAGAAACATCACCTTTCCTGCCACACAGAGAAAAATTGCTTTGGAGCAGAAATTTAAAAGGCTTATAACCTGAGGTGTTGTCGAAACCAACAATCTCTGTGGTAAACAATCAGGGAAGGCCAACATCATAACTTGTATGAGATTGCAATACTGGTTGCGGTAAACAACAGACCTGCAAACAATCAGAAATTTTATGAGGAGATCCAGTGAAAGAGATAGCCAGTGTAGGCCTTGGTATACTTCCACAGAACCTTGGGGATCTGGAAGGCTGTAAACATGACTGAGAAATCATGTAGATAGCCCTAGCAATTTACTCATGCTTATCTGAATGTCTGGCCTTGCACATGCAGAATGTAAAAGGTGGGGCAGGTTTATAAACTGCCTGAATTTTGTGTTTCTCAACTCACACACAATCCATTGACAAAGAGTGGAAGACTTACTGGCTCAAGATATTTAAGCAAAACCAATCATTGTCTGACCACTACATTGATCCAGGAGAAAGCCAGACTTAAAAAAAATAAATAAATAAATAAGAAAAAAAGAAAGAAAAAAAAGGTTAAATAAATTAAAAATACAGTAAGTGACATTAATGATGTATATTGAGGGTGAGATAAAATCCACAAAAATTAGTCCAGGGTGATTACTAAACAAATTAACAGTACCAGCAACAACTCTCAGTGGTGGGGGGAGGAGTGGATTGAACCAAGAATTACTATAATATGCATATATTATCAAATTATCTAGTTTTCAACAATCAAATAGCTAGATATGCACAGAAATAGGAAATTGTAACCCACACACTGGGGAAAAAGAAAAACAAAGAAAACATTTAATAGAAACTCTTTGAGGAGACCCAGATGTAGAACTTGGCAGAAAAAACTTCAAAACAACTGCTATAATTATGTTCAAAATATTAAAAGAAACCATGTTTCAGAAGGAAGAAAAGTATGGCAACAATGACCCATCAAATATAGAATATCCAACAAAATGTTAAATTCTTTTAATGAAAATTTTAGAGTTGGAAAAATATAGTAAGTGAAATGAAAAATTCATTAGAGGGATTTAATAGTATATTTGAGTATTCAGAAGCAAGAATCAGCTAATTTAAAAGAGGATCAATAAATATTATTTAATCTTAAGGAGAAAGGAGAGAAACAAAATTGAATAAATATGAGCAATGCCTAAGAGACCTGTGGGGAAACTTCAAGTACACCAATATATAAATACTGGGAGTCCCAGGGGGAAAAAAGACAGAGGGAGAGAAAGACAGGAGCTGAAACCATTTCTCCCATTATTAGGAGAAATAATGGCCATAAACATGGAAAATTTGCCAGAAAACATAAATTACATAAACACGAAGTTCAAAACCTCAGTAAAATAAACAAAACATATCCATATCTAGAAACATAATGGTCAAGCTATTAAAAGCTAAAAAACAATAGAACATTTAAAAAGCAGTGAAGGAAAAATGACTCATCATATACAAGGAAACCACACTAAATATAACAGAAGAATTCCCAAAGAAAACAATAGAGGCCAGAATGCAGTGGATAGGATATTAATATAAGTAAATACACAACTCTGTGTGTGTGTGTGTGTGTGTGTGCGCGTGTGCACGCACATGTGCCTGCACATCTTTGCTTTTCTTAAGTGATTTAAAAGAAACTGTACAAAACAGTAATTGTAATACTATACTATAATCAAAATGGTAAGGGGAAAAAATCCTGTCAACTGAGAATTTTATAAACAGCAAAACTATCCTTCAAAAAATGAAAAAGAAATACAAATATTTCCAGATGAACAAAGAATGAGACAACTAATTACTAGTATATATTCCTTACAAGATATACTAAAGAAAGTCCTTGGGGCTGAAAGCAAATGACACCAAATGGTAACTTGATTCCACATAAATAAAGAGCACTGTAAAGACAGTATAGTCATGTTGTTTTTTTCTTATTATTAAATCTTTTAAAGAGATTTTTATAAAAGACAATTTCATAGAACAATAATTATAAAATAATTGTAAAAATTATTGTTTCATAGTATATGAAAATTATATTAATGTGGAGACAATTAAGCTATAATGGAGCAAGAAAATGAAAGCAGATAAGCAGATGGTAACTAAAATACACAGAAAGAAATGAAGAGCAACAGAAAAGGTAAATATGTAAACTGATATGAATAATTTAAAATACATTTTGTCCTTTTTTTCTTTAAGATTGAATGAATCAATAATTTTATAATTGATTACATGACATAGATACATAATGCATATTGTAATAATACCGTGTTTCCCAAAAAATAAGACCTAGCCAAACCTTTAGCTTGAATGTGTTTTCTGGAGCAAAAATTAATATAAGACCCAGTCTTATTTTACTATAAAACCCAGTCTAATACAATATAATATAATATAATTAATATAATATAATATATAATACCAGGTCTTATATTAATTTTGCTCCAAAAGATGCATTAGTACTGATGGCCCAGCAAGGGCTCATATTCTGGGAAACAGGGAAGAACAAGGATGAGGAAGAAATGAACTGTACTTGAATAAAATCTCTATATTTTATAAGAAGTAGGCTAGTATTAATCTGAACTGGACTGCGATCATTTCAAATGCATAACATAATCACCACAACAACAATAAAATATAGAAAAAATACATATACTATATGTATACAAAAGAATTTTATAATACACTAGAAAATGCGTATTTATCACATAGAAGGAAATAAAGGAGGAAAAGAAGAACAAAATACATAAGATATATAGAAAACAAATGGTAAAATGGCAGTATATATATATATATACTATATATAATAGTATATAACTATTATATTATAGTTATATAATAACTATAATAACGGCATTAAATTTAAATTCATTAAACACTACAATCAAAAAGTAGATATTGTAATGTGGTATTTTAAAATAAGATTGAATTACATACTGTCTACAAGAGACACACTTTAGATTCAAAGACACAAATAGGTTGAAAGCAAAAAGATGGAAAAGTAGACCATGCAAACAGAAATCATAAGAGAGTCAGACAGAAATTAGCAGGAATATAGAAGACTTGAACAATACTATAAAACAGTTTCCCTAACTGATATCTACAGATAACTTCTCCCAGTACAATGCACATTCTTATCAAGTGCACATGAAACATTCTCCTTAATACACCATATAGCCATTTAAAAAGTCTTAATGATTTTTAAAAATTTGAAATTTTACAAAGCATGTGCCCTGACCAAAATGGACTTAACTTAGAAATCAAGAACAGGAAGAAATTTAGGAAATCAACAAATATTTGGAAATTAATAACACATTTCTAAATAAACCATAGACCAAAGAAGAAATCATAGAGGAAATCAGAAAATGGTATGAACTAAATGAAACAATAAACAAACAAACAAACAAACAAACAAATAAATAAAATGTATGGGATACCACCAAAATAGCACGTAGGAAAATTTTATACCTTTACTTTCCATCTTTAGAAAGTACAAAAAGAACAAACAATCTCAAAGCAAGCAGAAGGCAAGATACAATAAATATAAGAGTGGAGGTCAGCAAAATAGAGAACAGAAAAAAACAAGAGAGAAAAACCAGTGAACCCTAAGTTGGTTCTTTAAAAAGATCAATAAAAAGGCAAGACTGTAGCTAGAGTGAATGAGAAAAAAAAAAAAAGTGAGAAACCACATATTACCAAAATCAGAAACGAAAATGGAAATATCACTACTGGTTTTATAGAAACTCGGTGTTATAAAGGCAATTCAATCAAAAACTTAACGTCAAAAAATCAAACACTTAGAAAAAAATGTACAAATTTCTAAAAAGACACAAAATATCAAATATGACTCAAGAAGAAAAAGAAAAATCTGAATAGACCTATAATTATTAAAATTTTGAATTAGTAATTAATTTAAAATATTCCCACAAAGAAAAACTCAGTACCTTGATGGTAAATTCTATTTTCTAGAGAGTAAATGATATCAATCCTTCCCAAATTCTTCCAAAAAATAGAGAAGGAGGGAGAATCAATTAGTAATCTATTTGTTGAAGCCAATATTACCCTGGTTCCAAAGCCAGACAAATGCATTTCAAGAAAAGAAAACAACAAACCAATATTCATCTTATATAAAGAGACAAAACTGCTCAACAATATATTTGCAAACTGACCCAGTAATACGTATAAAGAATCACATACCGTCACAAGTGGAATTTATGCCACAAATCCAAGGGTGGTTTAATAACTGAACATCAATTACTGTAATACACCATATTAGCGGAATAAAAAACAAAAATATACATGACCATCACAATGATGCAGAAAAATAAATTGACTAAATCCAGCAACTGTTCATGATAAAAATTCCCAACCAACAAGGAATAGAGGGAAACTTTCTCTACATTGAAAAAGGCATCTGCAAAAAACCTACAGTTAATATTACTTAATAGTGAAAAATTGAATGTCATCTCTCTAAGACAAGGAACAAAATTAGAGATATCTGCTCTCAAGATTTCCAGTTAACATCGTATTGGAGGTTCTAGCCAGTGCAATGAGTTAAGATAAATAAATAAAGGCCATTCATATTGGAAAGCAGGAAGTAAAACAGTCTTTATCCACAGATTATTTGATCATATATAGATACAGAAAATCTGAAGAAGTTTGCAAAAACTGCAAAAATAATGAAAAAGTTTAGCAAGACTGCTGAGTAAAAGATCAATATACAAAAATCAAATATATTTGTACACACTAGCAATGAAACATCTAAAATGAAATTAAGAAAATAGTTTTATTCACAATAGCATCAAAAAATAAAATATTAAGGAATAACTTTAACAAAAGAAGTGCAAGACACATGTTGAAACCTACCAAATATCACTGGAAGAAATAATAGAACTAAAAAAATGGAGACATTCCATGTTCACAGATTGGAAAGTTCAACATACTAAAATGGAAACTCTCCCTCAATTTATCTATACATTAAACACAATCCCTATAAAATGCCAGCAGGCTCTTTTCCAGAAATTTACAAGCTGATTTTACAGTTTATATGGTAATGTAGAGGACATAGATTAGCAGAAACAACTGAAAAAGAAGAACAAAGTGGAGGAACACATTTTTTCAGTAAAATATTCAGGTTCTCTTCCTCACTGCTAAATATCAAATTTATGCTGAAGATGCAATCTTTTTGGTCACATCTAGCCACATTCTAAGGCAAGGTGCATGTGAAGCCTGCTTCTGTTTTTGCATATGCAATCCCCTCTGTTACGGCATGCAATTTCAGAATTAGTATGATATCTTCATAGCTCATCCCTTCACTTCGCTAAGTACTCTGGTCAGTTGTCACCCGGAGATAGACAGATTTCTCTATCTATAATAGGCCTTCTATCCTCTCTCATTCCCTTGACATATCTTTTCCTCATTACATTTCTTTAAAGTCTATTATGCAATGACAGAAATTATTATGGGAAAGTATCTGGCATATATTAGGATCTCAGTAAATATTTGTTGAATTAATGAATCATGTCACAGATACAGCTATTACCACGAACAACAGATTTTTTTTTTAATTATAAAATACAGAGCAGCTAAACATAAGCAAGAATGTACATTTGTTTCACTAGCTATAACATAAATTATCAAAGGTTGGAAAGATTTACTATATATTTATCTCAGAAAACTGTCCAATGGGACCAAATATGGAGGGGAAAAGTCCCCTAAATGGTGCATGAGCCCTCTATTTTCATCTGAAATAGTTTTGTATTGACATCTATTCTGGATTCTCTCCTTTGGCTAGGTTTATCATCGGCTTATTTAAATAGGTCATTGATGCCAAAGTCCTTTGTAGTAATCATCAATAAAAAAGAATTATTATCCTCAGGCAGTCAGTGAATAGGAAAGCTTTTGTCAGAGCATCCTATCGTCACCGTTGTACACATGAAGAGAATCCCCCTCTTTTTATTAAGAGTATAACAGAAAGAGTATTAAAATAAAGAGTCTTGAAACGGAAGGTAAGAGAACTATTTTCATATATTATCTTGTCAATGGTTTAATAATTAAGCCATGTTAATAGGTGTTCACAGAACAAAAAAAACTGGAAAAAGTAGTGGCAAAATGCTTTCCCTATTGTTCTTACTTGTGGAGTCAATCTCATTATCATGTACTGGTTTCTCACTGTCCCTTCTATTATTGCTTTTTAAGGGAGTGTGTGTGTGTGTGTGTGTGTGTGTGTGTGTGTGTGTGTGTGTGTGAAAAGAGAGAGAGAGAGAGAGAGAGAGAGAGAGAGAGAGAGAGAGAGAGGTTTGGTAGGGGAAAGTGAACATAATAAGTTCCTGAGTTCCTTCCTCTTCTTTCTCTTGAGAATTGGCTGCTTGCAGAGATCACAAGTCCTGAGTGGTTCTGTCCCTGTGGGAGAAGGCCTGTCCCTATTCACACCTACAACTGAGTGGGTAATTCTGCCTACTTCTGGCACTCAGTATTAGCAAGACTCCCTGTCCACAGTCTCTGATACCACCTTTATGTAATGAAGGTAACCTTTTAGCCTTCATCTGTCTTATTCTTTTGTATAATGGTTGGTTTTCAAAAAAGTCAGACAGAGAAGATCTTTTTATTAGGCTTCCTCAAACAACTCCAAATAGGTCTTAACTGACTAGCATTAATATCTTCACTAAAAAAAAAACAAAAAAAAACAAACACACACACACACACACACACACACACACACACACACACACAAAGAAACAAACAAAAATGGAGGCAGTGAGAATTAGGGAGTACTTAAGTCCCCAATGTTGGATATTTTAAAATTATTTTATATGTCAGTTTCCTTAGTTACTAAATGGTCTTGCAAAGTCTTCCTAATTAAATTTAAGGAATGAGTTAAGAGAGAAGATATCTTTTCTTGGTTTAAACACCTTCAATATTTTTAAGTATAGCTAGCTATCACTCACTAAACTGTAAATGATTGTGGAGAGGAATGACTATAGAGACCAGAAAATGTCTGAAATAAGAGACTAAGATTGCTCTTTTTCCAGTCTACTCATTTAGGGACAGTTTGATCCAAACCATTTGAGATGACAGGAACAACAACAAAAAAAAAAAAACACAAAAAATGAATGAAAAATTGATGAAGCTTCTTTTACCAAAATACTTTTTAAGGATTTTCGGCGCACATTTTCTAGAATATTATGCCCAATAAACGACTATTCTAATATAAAGGACCCATAGTATCAATTATTATCACTGTCAATCAGAAATGAAAGCATTCTACAATGGGCCTTGACAGAACCGACTATTATGATTGTTTCTGCAACGTTTGAAATATGTAAATGAAGACACTTCAAGAAGATTTTGACACAACAGGTTTAACAGATAGGGCCTAATTATGTCAGTCAGTGGAATTCAATTACCAGGAGGAATAGATGGACATCCTAGGTGCAGAGCTTGGATTAAATCTGTACATCTATTCTTAAGATCCAGTTCCAAATAAAAAAGATAGTCAAGATTTCAATTCCCTAAGATTCTTTTTAAGGGATTATAACCCTCCACTTTAATATTAACTAGAAAAATAAGCAGTCTACTAAAAATCATATCATTTTCAAGAGGATAATTTAAAAATTCAAATTTTGAATAAATTGCAGGTAAATGTCTGTGTTTTTAAAGAATACCCCACCCCCCCAATTCCCAAAAGTCAGATATAGCTAAAACTTAACTGGGAGGACAGCAGCTACCTAGTCTCCAAAGATGGTCCTCAATGAAACCTGCTTTCTGGTATTCACAATACTGTGATCTCCCTGCCCTTAATCTGGGCGGGCCCTGTGATTTGCATTTTGGCCAACAGAATGCAGCAGAAGTGATGTTGCCTGACTTCCAAGGCTAGGTCATAATAAATCTTGCAGCCTCCACCTAGGTCTCCTGAAATACTCACTCTGGAGGAAGCCAGCTGTCATCTAAGAGACTGCCATGCTTTGTAAGAGCTAGCATGTGGAGAGACTGCATGGAGGGAGAACAATGCTATGCCTCCTACTGTTCCAGCCTCCCCAGCTGTGATACCAGACATATAAGTAAAGGAATTATCTAGGATATCCAGCCAGTCAGGCCATCAGATGAAGCCAGCCCCAGCTGTGATCTGACTGCCACTACATGAATGACCCCAAGTGAAAATCATCCATCTCCACCCAATCAAATCTCAGGACCAGGAGAGGTAATAATGAATTAGAGGTGTAAGTCTCTAAGTTTTGGGTGGGCAGTATTGCAGCTACAGAAGACCAGAATGGAAATGTAGAGTGGAAAGACTAGGTAGGAATCAGGACACTTCTTTATTCTCAGGCTGACATTCACTCACTACTTGTGTGGTCTTAAATAAATCCCAATTTATCTGCATCTCTATATAGCTATAAAGTGAACAGACTAGACATGAGCTAGGTCAATTCGGAGGGCCACTAAATGTATTTATGTTATCTACAAATCACCTAGAATTTAAAGCAGCATTTTATGTACATATATTCAATTTGGGGGATGCCAGGGTCTATGCTTTTCAGATTTTCAAAGGGATACCAAACCCTAAGAAGAATTAATAAGATTAGAGATTCTCTAAAGCCTTCAGCTTGAAACTTCTATTATTCCATGAAAGCCAGAAAGAAAATGGATGCTGAAAGATAGGCTATTGTCGTTATTAAAAACCAAATAAATTGTTTATGTTTAAATTTTTATAAGCCAGAGGTATCAGGTTACATTTTCATTTAAAAATACTTAAAATATTTATTTGGTGAAAATGATATTGTGCTTCCACCCATCCCTAATACCCTCTCCCAAATATCTAACTAGAAAATTTTTCTAAATTAAGATACAAGTTTTGAAGAGTTGAGGAACAATGAGCAAAGTAGAAATTTGTTTCTGGAATTATTTTGTGGGTCTTTTGTTCTTCCAAAGAAGGTATCTTCCAATCTCTATCATGGTCCTCAATACGTGGTATCTTTTTTTTTTTTTTACCTTCATTCAACCATCCAAATCTAACCTCAGCTTTACATTCAGTGTACCACTGCAGAAACAGAAGAATTTTTCATGCACTTCCTCACAATAAAACAATTGTGGAAATAACACAATTTATTGAATAACTACTATGTGCCAGGAGTTATTCTACTTCTCATTACTCAAGACAGTTGTCAATGTTCTCAGAGTCAAAATAAGCTTATTACTTTTTGACCTCTATCCCTACTAGAATGTAGCTCCACAGGGGTAGTTATTTTTGTCAGTTTTGCTTACTGATGTACCCAAGGTGCCCCCTGGAATAATGCCTGGCACATTCAGGTTCTCAATAATATGTGTAAAACAAATGAATGACTGTGTGTGAGTGCTGGGAGAAATACGGCATATTGTACTGCATCCTGAGAGGTATGATCCCTATGAGAAAAAATGTTATACATAGGAACAAACACAGGAGGTAACCTCAATAGGTAATATAAGAAGTTAAACCAAAGAACAAACAACCAGCACCCAGGACAGTGGAAGGAAGAGGCCTTGCGCATTATATAAAAATTGTTATTAACAGTTGCTGTGCGTTTATTAAAGGATCTTTCTTTAGAAATTAGAATAATATTCTAAAATAGTAACTGGATTTCGATGACAAAGATGCTAGTGGACTAAATTCCAAATGACCTATAATTGTTAACTACTTTTTTCTTGTTTTAAAAAGTTAATATCTGATATATCAGAGGGGAAATCATAATAATTTAGCAATAATATAGCAATGAAGTACTGTATTTAGAAAATTGTTTATAATATGGTAGGTTTACGTACGCATAGACGAAAATGCTTGTAAGGAGAAATTAATCAAAATTTAAAAATAGAAAGCAACATTCCTTACAATGCACACGTGTACATACACACACGTGTATGCTCCTCCCCCCCCCCACACACACACACTCACATTCACCTCATCTAAATACAAAGGGAAACCATGGTGACTCATATCAACAGTATTTAATGGTTTCCTATTTTCTAAAGATTGGAAAATATTTTTTATTTTACCAACATTATTAATGAACACTTTGTAACTAAATTTCCTTATTTTTTCTTTCCATTGATTGTCTTTTTTCATTTCTCCAAAAGAAGAGGATTCCATCTTTTTGTTGTTTTTTGTTGTTGTTGTTGTTGTTAACAACTTTTATTTTGTTGAGTAGGGAAGAGATATTGACAGCTATGGCCCATTTTTAGAGCTGTTCCTTTGTGGTAACAACTCCTTTGTTGCTCATTCTTCTTGCTGTGCCTGCAACCTGATTCATGCCTGAGTTGATAGGAGATAAAATCACCTTCACACTGGAGGCACAGGTTAATGTAACTGTTCTAAAGTAACAATTAAGGATAAATAAACTGCAATAGGTGATGACTTTCACTTTGGATAAGCATGCATCAGCCCACCGATTATCTTGGTCAATTTTTTAAAATTATACATAAATTGAGAGTCTTTTTTAAAGAATGGGTATAACCATGGGACATTAGCCATTTGACTAAGAAAAATAGTGTGTTCTTCTATTAATTGGTGGTACAAGTGTGGAAAATAAAAGTTACACTGGTACTTCTTAGATCAGAATTACAGTTGAAAATAGTTCCTAGGGCTTACTTCCGTTTTTATTCACCAGCTAGAGAGGTTCATGTCTTTCTTAAACACACATCACTTTTCCTAACTTCCCAATATTTTGTGAGTAATTACATACGAATTGTTGTTTAAAAACTTGAAAAATTTTCCCAAAGTGCAAATTTCATCAGGAAAAAAACAGAAATGATAGATTTCTACATATTAATTTTCAAACGGACCCTTACGGGACAAGTTAATGTTTACTTTACTTTTACTTTAAGCAATTTTCTTCCATAGTGACACAGGCAACTAGAAAGGAGTATGCTTTCTTGCAAGACAGAATAAAGAAAAGTCACGTTCATAAGAGCAACTTCCAAGTCAACATCCAAAAGGAGTTTTCATTAGCCATGCTTTTCCACTCTGAGTCCAGAAGAAATTCAGGACAATGAAATTTCACATGACAAGGAAGTTATTTTCATACTGTCCACAATTTTCTGTCTAACTGATAAGAAGAACAATGTGAAGAATTGATGAAATGATGTATTGGAATTTTTTGAAACCCATAAAATAAAGAAGATAATTTTGAATTGAATGAGAACGTTTTGTAATCAATCCTTGAGTCACTCTGAACCAACTTTATAACTCCATGATCACAAAACTGTAGTCTTACAACGCTAGGCTTTGTGCTTGTCATTTAGGACTTAATAAATAGTAGCAGGCATTGCTAGATCTTGTCTGAGAAGCCTCCAAGGAACTCAGAATTGCTTTAGGATGAGAAATCAGCAGGTGGCACTCTTTCCTCTGCATCAGTTTGAACCACTTTTTCAGGGCAGAATATTAGAAGTGACTTCCTAAGGGGGGTAACCTAAGGTCTTGAGTGAGCAATAATAAGTCAGTAGTGAAAAAAAGAGACACTTACGCGGTAGAGAACTACAAAATCCTCCCTAAATCTATCAGATGGACACACTCTTATTCACTGTCTATTAACTCCAGTCATGTTGGTAAGTAGCTATTGCAATCTCACCTGGTGATAACTGCATTCCCATGCTTGATTAACGTATTGTGAGGGGGAAGAACCTGTCTTATCTAATGTGAACTAAAATACGTGTCTGCACATGCTGCATACTTTTCTCATTTTAATTTCTCTACCTTCTCAGCATATAATCAAAGCCTTTATAAAGAGATTAGCACCCATATGTGACTCTAGTAAGCGGAGAACAGGAATTGGATGAGGAAAGAGATACTGGAGTCCTTCTAGAAAGTGCTCTTTAATGCGCAAATACTTTCTGAACACAAAGCTATTCCGAGCAGTGTTGACTTATTTGCTACAACTACTTCTCTGTATAACTTGCAACTTACTAAAGTTCTTCATTATAAAAAGGTATTGGGATCATGTCCCCTCAAAGCTTAAAATTGCTTTATAAATTTAATGACAAAAGCTCAGATTCAGATAAGAAGAGACCATTTCGTTTGCCTGTTTAAAAGCTGATTTCTAAAACACATCTGCACATTTAGTCACTGCCATTGCCAAGAGAGCCTTGGTTTCACAAACTTCAGAAAGATGTTTCAGCTTCTAGTAATAACAGTGTGGTATTTGGTAATTGGTCCTTATACAGTAAAAGGTTACCAGGAGAAGAAGACTCTTGTTGAGGATTTGCCACAGTAAACTAATTTGTATCTTGTCTTATTTGAAGTACTCAGGGGTACATTGGAAAGCTTATCTGTTGTCCTGTAAAGGCTCAGAAAAATCAAGTACCATTTTGAGGGCTTAAATTTGGGATAAGAAGCAAGATTTTGTTTTTATTCATAAAATCTAATAAACTTTAGAATGAATTAGAATTGCATGAGTTTTAACTTTTTGATAGTTTTCTAAAACTGCTTATAAATCTATTTCATAGATTTCTAAGACTGCTTATAAATCCTCTGAGATGCATCCGTTGGAGTTGGCCAAATGCTATAACGGGAATAAGAAAGAGTACAGCTGCTCTAGAGGATTGGGTGGATGATAAGCATAGAAGCAATTTGGGTAGGTATCTTTTTTCCATTTGCAAATGAACAAGAGAGACGGGTAATATCCTTGGAAGAGGAGTGTTTATTAGCGTATATAGCATACTGAGAGCCCACAGTAACTTGTAGTTATTATAAGATTTACTTTCCTTATGTTAAGAATGGATCTTTGAAAGAGGATTGTTGAGGAGACATTTCATGGGTGTGAAGCACGGATTCCTCAGGACATTTTAAAAGAAGCTAGTTGCTCTGAGTTCATCAATGCATTTTATGACTAGAGAGCTCAGATAAGCCAACATTCCTCTCGTGGAGCCACCTTTCACTGTATGTCATCACACATAACCTGCCTGGATAACGACTCATTATGCATGATGGCATACCAACCAGGGAGAACATGCTGCCGAAAGCATTATGCTTATCAGAGGCTGTGGGTTTAGCCAATTCTCCTGAAGAAGCCCTGGGCTTTCTGAGCCATTTAGCCTGACTCTTTCAGCTTCTGTGCCATACTCAGTCCTTTCTCTGGTGACTATATAAGAGGCAGTAAACAGCCTGGCAACACTCATACATTATGTCTGAGCAACGTAAATGGCCACTCCATTTCAAAGACTTCAAAGTTTGATGTACAACACAAGCAACTGGTAGTGAGTAGTTAACAAGCCTCAACCTTGGGTTGATTCAATAGGTTTATTTTATTCATTGGAAAGTAAACTCATACCTGAAAATTTATATGTCACCACAATAAAACGGTAGGTTTTGGGAAAACCAATTGGAAAAAAAAGTAGAAAAGTCAAAGTCAACTTGCCTAGACAAAAATTGGAGCCATTCTTTGAGTCACTGACTATTTAGTACGAAATTAAAAATGACTCCTTAAACCCACAAGCTGAGGGCGTTGATCTTTAATATAGACTACAGAGTGTTGAGAAACACAGTATATTATTTCATTAAGTGCTTTTTGGGAGAAGGAGATTTAGAGGTAAAACTGCTGGCTTTGTGTGGCAAGGTCATGACCTTTGACAACTTTGGAGTTTATATCTCTTTCATCCTCTCATCCCCCTGAGATCCCTAACTTGCAGAGGAATCAGGCATCTAAGCCTGGGCTAGACAGAATCCAGCATTGTGTGAAGCTAGGTTCTCTCTCTCTCTCTCTTTCTCTGTCTCTCCTTCTCTCTCTCTCTCTCTCTCTCTCTCTCTCTCTCTCTCTCTCTCTCTCTCTCTCTCTTTTTTCCTCTAAACAAAACAGATCTGAACTGAGCCAAGGAAACAAAAATGTATTGTTCCTCGCAGATGGAAGCGAGTGTCGCCTAGGTAACCAGATTAATCTCCTTTTTCTCTCCCTTCCTCTCTTGTAGTGCGGTAATCGGTGGGCTCTTTTCACAAAAAAGCCAGCCTCAAAGCTGGGGCTCTAACTAGGTTCCTAATTAGCTGCAATTTACAATGAAGACAACATGATGAGATAATAGAAATTTGCAAAATAATGACATACCTCAGCAAAATATTCCTCCTCCTAAGAACCATTTTTATACAAAAACAATAAAGAGGGCCCTTCTAAAGCAAAGCTGGAAAATGGTGGTGTATTATGTGACACAGAACATTATTGTTCGCCTCTTGTTCCCCCAATCAACAGCTTATTGTTTGGCATCTTAAATAAAAATGACTCAAATACAGGCCACATAATGATCTCCATTGCGCTAATACACTGTATATACTGAGTAGTCAAAAATGTGCGGGAGCCAATGCCAGTGGGGCTGATAAAGTAGCAGGGTCCAGGAAGGTAATTTACAATACAATGCAATAAGCATTATTACTGTTCTTAATCACACATATCTTTCTGATTCCTGTCAGGATGCACTCTGACATCAAAAAAGGGCACCCAAAAGGAGGACGGCTAGTTAATGAAATATGATGGATCACATTTGTTTTCATGTGGTGGTTAGCTCAAATGAAGCAGCCTCCAGACTGTTAGCCAACAGTATTCTCTTGTGTGACATCAAAGACTACTATTCAATGAGGGCAGAGGGAAAAAAAAATCACAGTAAGACAGCACAGAGGGAGGAGCTCCTAGGAACTGAAAGAACCATTAATAGTAATCTCTACCTTATGTCTAAAAGAACAGAGCATGAGCAAAAAAGGCCAAGGCCAACCAGTCACTGATTTCACAATGAGGATCATCGGCACCTATGCCGATTTATGGAGAACAGAACAGCTAACATGCGGTGGGTGAGATTTGACATTTTGCAACACAGGAGCAATTTGTCACCAGTGACAGGAGGTGTATACCCTCATGCCTTGTCTGAATCAAGATTACAGCATCCAATGAAACATGCAATCCAAATAATAAAATAGAATTCAATGCCATGTTTTGCATCAACAAGAATCATTCATAAATGGCAACAGATTGTCTAACCAATCAGGAAAAAAAAAACAACCGTACACAAAAAGTAAGTCCACATTTGCTTATGGACTAGTAATTGTGAAGAGTACAGCTGCACATACTTGAAAACTAATGGCCCCTGGACTTCCCCATAAATAACTACTGACTAAAAAACCAATTGGCCAAAGACAGAAAAAGCATTAACCCCTTGGTCATTTGGCCCTCAGCAACAACAAGACAACTCGATCCCCTCACAAAGTAATTAAAAGGTAACAAGTAGGACAGATTAGAGAAGGTGCCAAATGGGCTCTAATGACTTTGGAGAAAAATTTGTTGTATTTGGTAATAGCATTTGCAGAAATGCAAAAAAGGAAGACCATCTGGGTGTATCACAACCCCAAAGAGTTTGGCATCCACGTTTTGGAAATGCAGCAATAGTATCTTGACTTGCATAGGGCTATCAGCCTTTCCCAAAGATTAAAAAAAAAAAAATGTTTTTGAGTCTCAGCCAAGAGAGAAAGAGAGCAAAAGGCTGTGACACAGTGCTGAAAGCCAAGGACTGATCATCATAAATATCTGGGTTTCTGTTTCTAGATTGTCCATGTATTTGACATTTATGGTAAAATGAGATCTACTCACCAAACAAGCCTTACTTTTTAGTTTTATGTAATCCTTACGAGAAATGTTCTCAGCCATATAATTCATTGAATGATTCGATATAATAATTTTGAAGGAAATAATGAAGAGGAATGTGTTAAACTCTTAAATGGCAGTATAAGGTGTAGGGACAAGAATGTTTGACTTCACGGCATTACCTAACTTCCTGTAACTTCTGTTTCCATCTCTTTAAACTGTCAAAAATTGTGTTTATCTTTAAAGATTGCTTGAGGAATTAATAAATCAATGCACCAAGGCATATCAACTTGTCTTTATTCCTGCACTCTTCCCCAAGGAGCTCTCATTCTGAATCAACTCCACAGTCTGCCTTTTCTGAAGCTCATTTACCCTGGGGCAGCTGAACATAGCTAGAGAAAATTATGCAACAGCACAGATCCTTAGCACTATCCTACCCACATTTATGTTCTAACCTCATTCAAGAATCATTCTGGTTGTCCTTTCTCACCTCCTTTCATTCTCTTTAGTAGCTGCCCCAAACCTTCACCACTCTCTTTAATACACCGCCCCCATCACTTTCAGATCATCTCACTTCCTAGAAATATGCACTGTCTGACCCATCCAGACATACATCACTTTCTGCAACCTACCTAATCAACTTCTTTGCATGGTTATAGGATGTAGCATCTCTCCCTCTGTTTGAGGTTAAACTCCCACTAATGGATGGGGTCCACTCAGCTCACATCATCTTGGGACCTTGCTTCATCGATTTTCCCCAATCCTTAGTATAACTTCTATTCTATCAACTCATTCTCATTAACCTGTAAACATACTCAAATCATCCTCATCCTATTGAATCCTTTCTTCACACCGCGTTATCCCTTTAACTACCCTGTCATCTTTCTCGTAGATTCTTCTTTTCAGGCCAAACTCACTGGTCACTTTCACAACCCATTATTCTTAAAGTAAAAATTAGATTTTGAAATGCAGATGAAAATAGATTTTCCTTTAAAATTTGTTGTTTTTTTCAGTTGCTTAGAAATGTTATCGATATTTTTGATCTGTCAATAAAGTTCTGAAATATTATAGAATGAAAACACAATATTCAACACATCTGATGCATCAGTTACAAAATCCTCATAATGATGAAACTATCAGAATCATAGAAAGTCATAGCTGAAAGAAACCTTTGGTTAATTTTTTTGTAATTTTGTCTAAGTTGGAAATGATACCTAAACACTTAAGGTCATACAGCATGTTAAGAGTAGAACTATAACCCAACTTAAGGTTTCCTGACTCCCAGTTTCATGTTCTTTCCTCTACAAGTTGAATTCTATTCTCTAAAATAATCCTCTTTACATAATTATTATTCATATATGAATAAATACAATGTAACATTAAGTGCAACCATAAGAGGCCAATTTGAAATGTAATAATGCGTTTAAACTAAAATGTTTTCCAGCTTTTAATTCCATGGAAAATATATAGACATCTCTATCCAGTGTAATCCTACTAATTCTCATAGGCAGAAACAAAACAGAGATTAGAGAAAGAAATGACCAAATCTGGTATTTGAAATAGAATATGTAAATATAGCTTTACAATATTGAAGATGAAAGAAAACATATAGACTTTCTGGTCCAACTCCCTGTTATTTGTTTGATTGTTGTTTATTTGTTTATTTGAAAACCTGAGTCCCAGAAAGGAAAAGATCATACGTCAAATAAACAACTGTGTTTATACCATTCTACCCCTTTGTCTAAGCCTGAGCTATGTGGTAAAGAAGAGTCACTTTCTTCTAGGTTAGTTGGACTGTTGGAGGGAGGAATAAGATACCTGTGGAGTTGCATAAAGATCCTAATAAGTTCACTGCAACAATGGTTAATTAAACTACTGTCTAAGAGATGATTTCCCAGTGTCTCAGAGCTGATTTACAACTATAAGGAAGTATTTTCTTCCAGGGAGAGGCATAGTAACTCAGTAAATTGGAGTTCAATTTTACTTATAGATCATTTGATCTATAGCTATGTGTTATATTTTCCTTCTAAAATAATGAGTAGAAGCAGATCCAAGATGGCGGATTAGAGAAAAACTATGCCTGTGTCCTTCTGTGAACACATTAAGATTAAAACTACATTATAGAACTATCAACCTGGAGAATCATCTACAGTCTAGCTGAAAAATAGTTCTATAACTAAAAATATAAAGAAGAAGCCACATTGAGACTGGTAGGAGAGGCAGTGAGGTGCAATGGGCCCCAACATCCATGTGGCAGTTGAGAATCAGGAGGAATATCTCAGCCACAGAGATTCCCCCCAAAGCAGCAAGGGACCCCAGCCTCACACCAGATTCCCAAGCTCAGAGTACTGGTGACAGGAAGAGGAGCCCCACAATATCTGGCTGTGAAAAATAGTGGGTATTCTGACCATCCGGTGGGACAGAAGGCTACAGGAAACCCAGACATCTTCTGAAACAGCCCACACAGACTCATTTACTTGAAGGCACTCACCCTGGGCTCCGGTGGATGGATGGTGACTTGGGGAGTGTTGGAGGCATAAGGGGGAGCAGAATGAGATACGTGTCTTTGGGGTAGGGGCTAGAGGACAGTCGCCATTTTCCATGTGAGGGTTTCTTCTCCTGTGCAGCCAGCAGGCAGGCACCATCTTTCCTGTGTTGAGCCCTCCCCCATTCACCAAATATGAATCTGATTGGTCTGGTGAGCTCCACTGAAACCCCGCCCCACACAACTCCCCCAATGCCTGAGGCACTTACTCCTCGAGTGGCTAGCTCTGCCCACATTGCTTTCTTTCTTGGAAAATGAGCAAAGCCCAGCAGGCCCCAGGCAGGCAACATCTGGCCTCAGTGCACTCTGAGACATTGGCTGAATAGCTCCAGGCTCAGCACAGGCACCACATCAGAATACATTAAACTGGTGACCACAATTCTTTCAAATTTAATGACTCCCTGAGACCCTGCCTCACCCAATTTGCATACCACACCAGGCTCTATCAGCGGCTAAACCTTAAGGGAGTGGGCAGGTGGCAGCAGGCCTCAGGGTGCCCTGGCTTTTTGAGGAGCTGCCCTAGGCCTGGTACTGGTGGCAGACATCCTTGTTTCACAGTGTGGCCTCTCCCATGCACCTCCAGGTATAGCACAGGCAGTGAAAAACCGTGAATCACATTCTAGCCCCCCCCCCAGAGGTTCACAGGCAGTGAGTGGCCTAGACCTGCACCAGTGACCCTCCCAAGAGGCCACAGAACCAACATACTTGGAGGTTGGCTTCAGACCACAGTAGAGTACGACCCAATTAGCCTCAGAAGTGGCTTACACAAAGAGTGCTGTCAACAGGAACCAGAGCCCACTGGGTGAATCCTATTCAGTAGGGTAAGTTCCCTGCACAGCAGCCAAATGCTGTGGACATGGCCAAACCCCACAGCCAATCAATCTGAGAGTCAATCCCACCAATCAATGTGCCAGTAGCAATCAAGGCTCAACTATAACAGGAGGTCACACACAATCCATATAAGGGAAATTTCTGGAGCACCTGGAGCAGGTGACCAGGGAGACAGTGCCAGGGCCCCAGAGGGCACCTACTACATAAGGCCACCCGGCTAAGCTAGGAGACATAACAGATCTATATAATACACAGAAACAAACACAGAGAGGCAGTCAAAATTAGGAAACAAAGAAATGTGTTCCAAATGAAATAACAGGAGAAAACTCCAAAAAAAGAACGAAATGAAATGGAGGTAGGCAACCAACCAGAGACAGAGTTCAAAATAATGGTTATAATGATGCTCAAGGAATCATCATAGTGAGAACTTCAACAAAAAGAGGTAGCAAGCCTAAAAAGGGACATAGAAATCATAAAAAAGAACCAGCCAGAAGTGAAGAATACAATAGCTGAAATGAAGAATGCACTAGAAGGAATCACCAGCAGACTAGATGAAGCAGAGATGGAATGAGCTATTTGGAAGAGAAGGTGGCAGAAAAAACCCGATTGGAAGAGTTAAAAGAAAAAAGAATTCAGAAAGAATGAGGATATTTAAGAGAGCTCTGAGACAACATCAAGTGTAACATTTGTATCATAGGGGTACCAGAAGGAGAAGAGAGAAAGCAAGGGATTGAAGACATATTTAAAGAAATAATGACTGAAAACTTTTCTAACCTGGCAAAGGAAATAGCCATACAAGTCCAGGAAGTGAAGAGAGTCTAAAACAAGATGAACCCAAACAGGCCCACACCAAGACACATTGAATTAAAATGACAAAGGTTAAAGACAAGGAGAGAATCCTAAAAGCAGCAATAGAAAGACAACTAGTAAATTACAAGGGAGCTCCCATAAGACTATCAGCTGATATCTTAACAGAAACTTTGCAGGCCAGAAGGGACTGGCACAAAATATTCAATGTGATAAAAGCAAGGACATACAGCCAAGAATACTCTACCCAGCAAAGGTATCATTTAAAATCTAAGGACCGGTTAAGATCTTCCCAGACAAGAAAAAGCTAAAGGAGTCCATCACCACCAAACTAGTGTTACAAGGAATCTTAGACGGACTCCTTAAGACGGAAAAAAAAGTACCTAAATTATGAATAATAAAATGGCAATAGCTACATATCTATCAGCAATTACTTTCAATGTAAATGGATTAAATGTTCCAATCAAAAGAAATAGGAGGAAGGAACAGATAAGAAAATAAAACCCTTACATATGCTGCCTACAAGAGACTCAATTCAGATTGAAAGATACACACAGACAGAAAGTAAAGAATGGAAAAATACATTTCATGAAATGGAAACAAACAAACAAACAAACAAACAAACAAAAAGCTGGAGTAGTAATACTTATACCACACAAAATAGACTTAAAACAAAGGCTATAGCAAGAGACAAAGAATGACCCAATAATCCCACTTTAGGGTATTTATCCAAAGAAACCCAAAATGCTACTTTGAAGGGACATGTGCATCCTTATGTGCATTAAAGTATTGTTTACAATGGCCAAAAAGTGGAGGCAGCCTGGCTGTTCATCAATGGAAGATTAAAGAGGAGGTGGCTCATATATACAATGGACTATTGCTCAGCCATGGGAGGGAATGGATTCTCACCATCTGCAGTGGCATGGAAGGACCTGAGGGTACTGTGCTGAGTGGAGTATGTCAGACAAAAGAACACAGATGCAATGTGATTTTGCTTATATGTGGAATCTAAAAAACAAAATAAACAAAACAAAAAACAAAGTTATAGGTACAGAAAACATTTTGATAGTTGCCAGATGGTAGGGGTTTGGTGGTATGGGTGAATAAAGGGGAAGAGATTAAGAAGTACAAATTGGTTGTACAAAGTAGTTATGTGGATGTAGAGTATAGCATGAGGAATATAGTCAATAATATTGTAATAACTATGTATGGTATCAGAGGGGTACTAGATTTGTTGCGGTGATAGATGAGAAGGGGTTGGAGGACAGAGTGAAAAGGTGAAGAAAGGGATTAAGAAGTACAAATTGGCAGTTACAAAATAGTCATTGGGATATAAAGTAAAGCATAGGGAATGTAGTCAATGACATGGTAATAACTATGTATAGTGCCATGTGGGTACTAGACTAGTCAGGGGGATCACTTCTTAAATTATAGAAATGCCTAACCATATGCTGTATACCTGAAATTAATATAAAATAATATTGCATGTCAACTGTAATTGAAAAATTTTAAAAGAGGGAAAAAGTGAAGGGTAATAAGAGGTCCAAATTTTTAGGTACAAACAAATAAGTCACGGGGATGTAATGTACAGCATAGGGAATATAGTCAATAATATTGTGATAGTGTGGTATGGTGTCAGATGGTTGCTGGACTTATCAGAGTGATCATTTATTTAGGTACACAAATGTTAAATAACTATGATCCGGAAACTAATATAATATTGTATGTTATCTATATTTTAACAAAAGTATTTAAAAATAAATAAAATATGAGAAGTGGTTAAGGGAATGAAGTCAATTAACTTTGACCAAAGGGAAAAAGTGATTACTAAAATCCCACATGATGCATTCTGGGTTCCACACTGAATGGCCAAGCCTGTTTGGTGAAGCTGCACTATAATTAGGTCCTTCCAGTAATTAAATCCCTTTGAACAAAGTTGAAGACAGAACCAGGTGATACTGAATTCTAGAATAATGTAAGTCACATTAAATTCCCAATTTATTTTCTCTTTCAAAGTTTTGACTAAGCAACATTGAGCTGCCTTAGAGCCTCAAAGGCCCCGAATCCTTCACAATATACAGGTAACTAAGGGTCAAAGTTCTTTGACGTGGGCCCTACCATTCACCAACCTCCCATTCCTTATGAAGATGTGCTGTGCAGTTTAAATCAATAACTGAAAGTGTGATGTGGGTAATCCCTCTGGTCAGTACTCCTGAGGGTACCAACAAGAACCTGGATTTCTCTCCACTCTGTTCTAAAATCAAGAAAAGAAACACACATTTTAAAAAAAGCTCTTCTAGCCCAGCATTAACAACATTCAGTCAGTGCTCTTTACTTAAAGGAAGAAAACAATTAAGTGAAACCTTGAAGTAATCTCATTCTGCCTATTTAGCCTCTTCATCCCTCAATGTGTGGTTAGCAAGTGTGGCAATCAGAGCTAAGGCCTGCTATCATTCGGCCTTAATTAAAAAAGACACAAGCAGTGGAGCTGTGAATTAGCAATGTAGCTACGCACTACCCCTGATTAATTCGAGGCTCATGTTGGATTAATAACTCCAAACAAAGAACAAAAGGAAATTGTTATGCGAATTGCAGTCCTCCCAGGCCAGACAAAGGTCAAATCACAGGATTTCAATTTCATCCGGAGTCGCTTAATCAACTCCCTCGGAAGGAAGACCATATGTAGTGCTGAAAGCTACCCATTGTAGTCCTCTTGTCGCTGGACCTGAGGACGGCACAGTCATCCTCTCAAACTATTCTCAATCGCTTCTCTTCTTTCCTCTTTAATACGACAAAAACTTCATTATGACTAGTGATTAAAAAAGAAGAGATCTGCCCTGCAAAACACATCCCAACAACTGCGGGTTTATGGAGGAAGCGGGACACTGTTGGCACTGAGCCTACAGAGCTCGCTCCTTTCCTCAAAAAGGTCTTCACCAGCAGCAACAGAGTCATAACCACCACAGGGTGACGTCATTGGGAGGGTGGTGGTGCTACCATTCATTTATCAACATGATGAGAAAAGAAGATAACTTCTGCCTATTCGAAAAAACGAAAAAACTAAAACGAAAGTGAGTGAAAAGTACAGTCCATGACATTTCAGAACGTAGTAGGAGACACAGCTCTCTTCTTTGCGTGATTGGGAGCTCAGCATAAGGTGATAACAGAGGTCTAAGTGCCTCAGGGGACCTGAGCTGCACTCCCCTCCCCCAGCCTTTCCAGAGTTGCTCCAAGTTTGGGGTTTTCGTTTCCTAGAGGCTTCACTGAGGACTGATGTAGGCTCAGAACGGCTGACTTTCATTCGCGAGATGGGTTTAAGGGCTTCAAAGATGCGATGACTTATCCCGCAGCATCAACACTTTTTACCGTGGCAACACCAATGTGCTACTACTAGTGGTAACCTCTCAGGACCAATACAACATTGTCCTGGATAACCAAGGTCCAGCACTCCTTAAATGAAATTCTAGCAAATTAAGTAGTCCTTCCAAAGGACATGCATACACTCTCTGGGAGGTTTTAATGAGAATTCCAAAGTAGCCCTTTGGCCTAATGAAATCAGAACCAGTATCTTATGGCAATGATGGCAAACAGAATTCTTATCTGGGTGAGTCATTGGAACTCTTAATTAAAGTGCCCTGAACATGACAGACACTCAGTAATTGTGACTGTCAAGATTTGCATCATCCAATATGATATGGTAAGATTTTCAACCTCTGCCTTCTATATACAATGATAGTTGTCACCTTCATGTATTTTAAAATTTAGTCATTTGGCAAACAAATGAGAAACAAAAACTCATAGACACAGACAATAGTTTAGTGGTTACCAGAGGGTAAGGGGGGTGGGGGGATGGGAGATGAGGGTAAGGGGGATCAAATATATGGTGATGGAAGGAGAACTGACTCTGGGTGGCGAACACACAATGGGATTTATAGATGATGTAATACAGAATTGTACACCTGAAATCCATGTAAATTTACTAACAATTGTCACCCCAATAAATCTAATTAATTTAAAAAAAATTTAGTGATTTGGGCAATTCATTTATTCATCTAAATCCCCATAGTGTTTTGTCAGGACTTCCTTTATTGAACACAGCATTTTTTTCCTGTGTATTATATTCATTCACTTATTTATCCCTTTATTCATTGAGAAAATATTTGAGTGTATATTTTGTGCCAGGCACTCTGCTAGGCACAGGAGATGAAACGATAACTAAAAGCAGACACCATCCTTTCTCTTGGTTGTTTACAGTTTAGTCAGTAAGAAATATAATAAACAAATGCATAAATAAATGGAAAATTAAAATGTAATATGTGTCACAAAGGAGAGGTGCATGTTAACATGAGGTTTTAATCTATTAAGGAAGGCTGTGGGAGGTTTGCCTGAGAAATTACCACACTATTTTTCTAATGTGCAGTAAAAATACAAGTTGAACTTGGTAGAAAAAGAGAAAACAGAGGCAGATTCTCTATGATCTGAGTAAGCAGAACAAGTGAATAAGTCTGAGATGGGCATGTGCCTAGAACTCAGGTGGCAAGGCAGAGGGCAGTGTGAGCTGATTAGAGAGAGGCATTTGGACCCTAAAGCATAAAAAGCAGTCTTGTAGGCCATGTTTGGTATTCTAGTGTCATCTTAAAGACTGTAGAAAACCTCCGAAATTCTGTAAGATGAAGTGGACAAGTTAAATTTGGAATGTATAGCCATTGTAATATGCCCATCATTCCACAGGATCTCTAGTGGTTGAAAGCAATTCACAGTTGTTCTTTCCCAGTGCCTCGCAAGCTGCTTTGTAAAGTAGAGTGGCATCTCCCTCTCAAAGATTGACAGGGCTAATTCAATTGGTATCACTGCTCCATATGTTCCCCATGCCTGAGCCATGAGTCTGGTCAAAGAAGATTGTCTTCTCAGACAGAGGGGAACCTTTTTTTTTTTAGATTAAATTTATTGGGGTGACAATTGTTAGTAAATTTACATAGATTTCAGGTGTACAATTCTGTATTACATCATCTATAAATCCCATTGTGTGTTCGCCACCCAGAGTCAGTTCTCCTTCCATCACCATATATTTGATCCCCCTTACCCTCATCACCCCCCCCACCCCCTTACCCTCTGGTAACCACTCAATTATTGTCTGTGTCTATGAGTTTTTGTTTCTCATTTGTTTGTCTTGTTCTTTTGTTGTTTTTGGTTTATGTACCACATGTCAGTGAAATCATAGGGTTCTCTGCTTTTTCTGTCTGACTTATTTCACTTAGCATTATACTCTCAAGATCCATCCATGTTGTCACAAATGCTCCTATATCATCTTTCCTTAATGCCAAATAGTATTCCATTGTGTATATATACCACAACTTCTTTAGGGAAACATTTTTTGATGAAAGATCATTTCAATTAAAGTAATTTCAAAAGTATTTTAATATGCTGCTTGTTCAATACCATTGAATGAATGAATGGCTTTTAACTTAGCTGCTCCTCTAGAAGATGGCAGTGCCCTCAACAAAACTTTTGACCATGAGTAAAGAACTGGCATGCTTTCCTCGTAGAAATTTATTGCTATTGGTTGGGTTGGATGATTTATCAAGGAAAAATAATGATTTTCTTCTGAGATATCCAAAGGTGAAATGGCATGGCTGTTTTGCAAATTAACCTCCATATCTGAAACCTTAAATTTCATATTTCAATGCAATGGTTATCAAAAAAGTTATAAATGTATCTGTGAGTCATAATTCCGAGAGAGCATGCATGCAAGCTAAGTTCCTTATGTGATATACAACCATCAAATAATGAGCACATTCAGGGAGCATATTCAGATGTTTGTTACACATGACAGAACAGCTGCATTAAGAGCTTTCTGAGGATTACTCTTCAAGTTTCTCTTAAAGCCACTTCATTTCCTTTCTGAAAAGCACTATTACTTGATCTGCATAGTTAACACAAACCTCAGAAATTAGATGAATGTTAAATTTTTCATATTAATCTGAAACCCAGAAAAGCTATCCAAATCCCAGATATAAAAATGTACAATTATCTTGTGCGCATTTTTAAGTCTTACAGTGTCTGATATGAAGAAGGAAAATTTATCTCAGTACAGAGCTTGTTGACTGTGTTAGACAGGTTGTAAACATTACTTCAACTATACTCAACAAAATAAACAACTAAATCAATTGCTAAACTTCATTGTTCCTTTTACTTAATTTTGACATTGGCATATACGTGCAGTCCTAAGTTTGGGGTCACTTAAGTGTTTATCTTTAGAGTCGACATGGAAGGATTATAAAAATAACTCCCCTAGTTGGGCAATTAAATGGGTCAGATACTCAGCTATTTACACACATGTATGTATGTACGTATTATGCATGTATGTATTTGTTAAATTATTTATTTTTTAACTTTATCTGTATTATAGCCTTGAGGTAGAGGTATCCATTTGTTAATCTATTCAATATTTATTGAGTGCTTGCTATGTGCCAGGAACTGTGAATATAGCAAGAAATAAAATAGATGTAATCCATGCCCTCAAAGTGCTTTTATTATCTTTTTGACAGGTGAAGAAAATGTGACCTATAGCAATATGTAAATTGCCCTGGGTCACATATTGGGTAAGTGGTAGACCCATGCTTCTGAAATCCAGAGTGTTAGGTTGTAACAATTCTGCTATTTTTCTTAAAACATTGTGACCTTATAATAAGCATTTAGCCAGATTCCCTCATGTCAGAAGCTAATTTAACCTAAGTACTTTGAGAATATTCTTAAGTTATTAGAATACAAAGAAGTACATTATTACTTCTGCATTTTGGAATATAATAGAAATGAAGTCTAATAGTTAGGAGTTAATTATGCTTCCTAAGACAGCAGACTTCTATTTTATACACTGTAAAGATCTACTTTGTTTTAACTACAAAACAATTTCTTTTGATATATTATAAAGTGTATCTCATTATCCAATCAAAATATCAAGTTAGTTTTATATCAAGACAATGAAATCATAGTCTAGTTCATCTACATTGCATTGTATCACATTATCTGAAACCAAACCAAATTTTATAGTGATACAAATCAATTTAGATTTAACCTCCTAAATAATTGCTATCGGACAGTCATGAAAAGTAAGTAGTATAGCTTAAAAATCACCACCAGAATTCAGAAAATATGGGCATTTACAGGCATTTTCTCAAGTTGAATATTTTACTTCAAAACAAGTTCAGAAGACTACATTTCAGACATTTCTAAATGTGTGTAAAATTTTTCAAATACTATTTCTAAATTATTATACTCAGTGATGCTGCCAAAGTAACAAATGGAATGGATCCATAATGTATTAGGGTTGGACACAATACATAAAAAGGGACTACAACCCGTAATCTCTATATCATATCCAATCTGTAACCTTGAGTATTCACAATCGCATTCATCCCAATTATGAAAAGTTTATAAAACCTAAATTTAAGTACTTAGATTTTCACTGAGCAAAGAAGAGTAAGACCCACACTGAATTTCTTTATCCTATAGGGAATTTCAGAAATGGTTTCTCAAAACATGATAACCTGTATGTATACAAAAATATGATTATTAAAAAAATAAGATAAGCTATAACCTGCACTTTGTAATTAAAAGTTTATTAAAATTCTCCCTTTTACTAAATTTTAAATGTGCAGTTACTTTAAAAATATTATTTAATAATCATGTAAAGAAACCTGTGCAAAGTATTTCTAAAATGTTAACTATCCTAGTACTACGGTATAAAATATTAAAAACGAAAGTATAAATAAAAAGAAATGAAACAGAAGCTTCAGAATAGAGGGGGTCTGAAAAGGATGAGCTTTTATACTTAAAGGATAACAGACAACAGTTTAGTAGTTACTAGAGAGTAAGGGGGGCAGGGGAGTGGTAGAAGAGGGTAAAGGATGTCAAATATATGGTGATGAACACACAATGCAATCTATAGATGATGTATTATAGAATTGTACACTTGCAACCTATGTAGTTTTGTTGACCATTGTCACCCCAATACATTTTAATAATTAACAAAAAGGATAACACTCGTGTGAGAAATGGAAAGACAGGAATCTATAGGAATCTACGAATTGTAACCCAAAGAGTGTGGTTGCCAGGAATCTGAGACCATGGTAAAGTCATCGTGCGTCTAAATGAAGGAAACATATTTTTCTAAACTTATACAAAAGGTCTGAAGGTTACATAAACAATGAAAAAAATCCAGCTTAAAGAGAAAGAAAAGTTACTAGCTCAACTCTAGTTCTCTTGCTTTAAACATCTCCATTTCTACTTTTTAACATAATACATTTCCTAGAAATTTCCCCAAAGAAAATACTTAGACGCAGAGAACAGTGACTCCCTTGCCTTTCGATAGTCACAGGATGAGTCTTCTTTTAGGCTGTAGGAAGTCTGTACCCCTACCTAGGGTACCTAATGCTAATTAAAGAGTGAAATATCCCTTTCAAATCCCCAAATTAGCTGACAGCTGATAAACAAACGGGCAACGATAAAATACCAATAAAACTTTCAAAGTTATTCAGAAAATAAAATAGAACACTTAAAAAATACCAATGACTACAGTTGTTGAAAAAAAAAAATTCCATGAAATAAATAACAACACACTTAGTCCTCCAAATCCACAGTTTCTACATTTGCAGATTCAGCCAACGTCAGAGTGAAAATCTTTTTAGAAGAGAATTTTATGTTGCTGCTGCTGTATAGTATATAGGTAGGCCTACGATGATCGTGTCTGTACTAAATATGTACAGACTATTTTCTTGTCATGTTTCCCCAAATAATCCTGTATATCAACTAGTTACATAGCGTTTAGGTTGTATTAGATATTATAAGTAATCTAGAGATGATTTAATGTATATAGGAGGGTGTGCATAGGCTACGTGCAAATACTACCCATGTTATATAAGGGACTTGAACATCCTCGCATTTTGGTACCCTTGGGGGTCCTAGAGCCATCTCCCCTCAGATGCCAAGGGATGATTATGCTCATTTGTGGCCACCTAATTTTCTTATTCTTTAATGAATCAGGAAAAAGAGCTGGCTCTCACTAAGGTGAACATTAAGATTAGCAGGATCAGAATAATGAACACAGGAACTCTGTTATACTTAACAATTAGCTCCAGGAGACCAGATTTGCTTTCCAATCCACATCCCTACTGCATTATTGTATTTAAATAAAACCTTAGAATATGAACATACCCAACACAGCTGAACATCTTTTTGAATGGCTACATTCAATATAGCTACACTCTTAAAAATTTGTAAGAAGAACGCAAAATATCTCATGATATTTAGGGTAAACATAGTGTAAAAGGAAGCAAAGACAAACTAAATTTGGCATTGGCAGTTTGGCTCTTTAACTTCCCAAAGGAAATGATTTTGACAGGGTAACCATGGGAGTGAAGCTTTCAGTAATACTTACTTCCTGGCCTACAGAAGACAGCTTACCCTTCACATGCAAATAATTTTTCCAACTCTGCATTAGATGTTCTGAGCATAAAAGATGTCTTATTTGAAAAGAGAGAAATCTGAGAAAAATCTCACCAAAAATATAATTGATTGTAATTAAATAGTTTCTGAGAAAATCCCATACTGTGGTTAGAACTGATGAAGTTTTTACTATAGAGGAGCTTTTAACTCTGGCTGTGGATGTAAAATCACACACAAAGATTTCTTTAAAGTTCTCCACTGCACATTTGCAAAAGAATTAATGTAATCTCATCCACTCTGGAATACAGGAAGCCACCAAGGGAATAGTATATCGCCATCACAAACGCACCGGGCTCCAAGGGCTTTGCAGCAATTGTGAATGTAAAACCCCAGGCCAGAGTAGCAATGAAGCATTTCAGAAATATTTATATATAGGTATACTTAAAGTTAATCTGAAAGTCAGGTGAACCCACAAAACTTTATCTCATATTGGTATAGTTATCATCTCAGAAATCTCAAAATTGCCTCTGATTTTGAGGCACATGCTAACCCACTAAAACTCGTCATTCGTAGTGATAAAACTAGCAGACACTCATTCACATATTCCTTCTCTTGCTCAATTCCATAGTAAGTCTGTCATTAATAAATACACTTCCTCAAAATTCATCGTCTCCCTTGGTTTCTGAGATTCCAATCTATTCAACCAGACCCTTCAATTTTGAAATTCCTCATAATCTATACTAGGCTTTCTTCTTTCATCACTTTATGTGTTATTTACTCCCATGACTTCAAACACCTTCTCTATAAAAAAGAACACCAATTAAGTCTGCTCTTTCAACTCCAAACTACCATATTCTCCTGCCTTCCACATCTTCGTTTGGATGTTTTGCTGGCACCTAAAATTCAGAATGTTTAAAATTTAATTCATCATCTCCCCCTCTCCTCCTCAGTGTTTTCTAAATTAAACCACCACTCGCTGAAACGCCACAGATCAAAACTGAAGAATAATTCCCAACACCCAGTCAATGATTAGGTCCTATTAATCCATCCTCCTATATGTCTCTCAACTTTGATGCTCCTATCACAGGGCTCTGCTTGGGATAGAAGCATAGCAAGATAAATGCTGATCAGTGCATGGTGACACCCCTTCAATATGATTTCCAAAAGCAGTGTTCTTTCTGTTGAAAGGTTATTCGAGTTGCTATTTAAAGGTCATATAGCATTGTATTAGGGTGGTTCAAAAGTAATTGTGGTTTTTGCAATTTTTAACCTTTGAAACCGCAATTGCTTTTGCACCAGCCAAATATTTTTTAAGACCAGGATGAAAAGTCCTAAGGAGGATAATGTGGAAGGAAGACTGGGGCACATAACGAAAGCCTCTCATATGGAAGTCCCTTTATCATGTGCCCATTCTTCCACCAATCAAAGTCACCTTCCTGCCCTCAAGTCCCCTCTAATACTGGAACTTGACTCTGCCTTTAACTTTAGGTTGCCATGAGCTCTCCCTGGACCACGAATGTGGGCCTCCAGTCTTGTTCCACTCCAAAACATCCTCCACCCCACCTCTAAAGTCAACTTTGGACAACGCAAAACTAATCACATCAAACATTTTCCATCACCACCACAATTCTAAGGGAAATGCAATATTTTTAACAAGCTTCCAGGGTCATCCCTCATCTGGTTCCTGTTAACTGCATGCTGACTATCCTCTCTGCTATCCTATATTTCTCACCTTGCAGTTCCTTGAATTCATCATGCTTTCTCTCGCTTCTGGTCCGTAGAAAATACTATTCTATGATTTCTGGTGTTTGTGAGTGGAAGGGGCTTCCTTAGCTGCCTGCATTATGACACTTTCCTTTCATGCGCCCTGTGTAGTCAAAACTTTTGTAGCAATCAACACTTTCATAGTTATAGCACTTTTTAAGTGAACATATTCTCTTAAAGGCTGTAAGATCCCTGGGGGCAGGAGATCATAACTGCCCTATTCAGTACAAAACTCCTAGCACTTAGCACGATGCCTGCTACCCAGCAGGGACTAACTGAATTTCGAAGAATGAATGAAGCTGGTAGTTCCTTTACAATTTAAATTAATAGGATCCATGGATAAGAGTTTTAAAGTATAACAAATAGCTGTAATGAAGACTTGTCCAAAGTTAAACTAAAATTTGAACAGCGGAAAAATATATGCTGATTGTTTCATACGTCTCATAATGAGATGCAGCATCTCCCTCCAACCTCTTGCATTTACATGCTGCTATATTAGTTCGATAAACAGACTGATTTAAAAATCAAATAATAGACTCTTAAGAAGTTGCAACAACCCCTGGATTAGTATAGGATAATAACTAAAGGATCTGCTATATTAAATCATGACAATAAAAGTAAAATCCCTCCATCTTTTCTTGGATTACATTTAGAACTCAAATCAGAGAGCACTAAATGAATAATAATGAATGTATGTGTCTGTGAATGATTGAAGATTGAATCACATTTTAACTAGAATATATTTATAAGTCCCTTTGGATGACATAATTACAATTCAAACCATACACTAATTAGCAGCAAATATCTATTTAATATTATTTAGTCAGTTGTAAAATATATTTTTATTTGTTTCCAAAAACAAATAAGAGAAAGGACACCTTTCCCAAACACAAGACTGGTAAGGATCTAAGTCAACAAATAAGTTGATGCTACTTAGATGCAAAACTAACCATATTTCAAAAATAATCATATTTTATTTTTGTAAAAAATAATAACGACTGAATATATTCATATATAGGAGACAAAGCAAAAAATTTTAAAATATAGTTTTTCCTACACAATAATGACCTTTTAATAACAAAAGTATATTGTTTTGTATTGTTTTATGTTCCTTAAGCAACTGTTAAAGGAATTCCTTTAAAATTGAGATGTCTCCTCAACAGTTTTATACCACAGTTAAATGTACCTTAATGGGATATTTACCAAGAGCCAAAACTTTCTCAACATTTTTATTTTTATATATAACTCCTTTTGCCCAGCTTTGCCTGACCAATGAATACTTCTTTAATTGATCTGAGCTCTTAATCGCATTTACAGTTTTTAAAAATGTTCACCACTGACTTCCAATATTATATTTAAGTTCCTATACTTTTTAAAGTTCCTGAATGAAGAAGAAATTAGGAAAGGAACCCTAGAAGATTTCAAAATATAGTAGTTTGAAAATGAATTGAGTTTATTTAAATAGGAGGATAATCAACTTTTAACATTATGTTTCATAAGGTATTTTTGGATACCTCTATTTAATTAAAGACTTCAGAAATATTGATAATTCAAATTTATCACTTCTATGTAGCACTTCATATGTAACAGGCTTGGTTCTAACTACTTTATATGTGTTCATACATTTAATTCTCATAACCACCCTGTGAGGTAGGTGTTGTTTTCACCCTTGTTTTACTGTTGGAAAACTGAAGCCCAGAGGGATGAAGTCACATGTTCCATCACAGGGTGAGTAAAGGAGGGGCTTGGGTTTGAACTGAGTCAGATGGGCTCGAGAGTCCATGCTCTACATGGTTGTGTTATGCCAATTCTGTAAAACACAAGCAGTGGTAATTTTTTCATATTTCACTAACACAAATGTTCTTCCTAGATTATAATGTTCTTATGTACGTTGGTTTCTAACTTACAAATTACTAGTCTTTTTAAATGTCATTTATAAATTATTAGCTTAGTATCTTGACTATATTAACCATAAAAATATTATATTATGCTCCATTTTTACATAGCTTGAAAAATCAGAATCACTGACACACACTTCCTCCCTCCTCCCAAAAAAAGACTCAGAGTAACTCAGTATGGGGAGAGATTACAACGTTTGAGAACAGCAAGAGCTGAGGATGTGGACACATTATAAAGAACCATGGTGTCAGCTAAGACTTCCTGATTTTATTCATAAGGTAATGAGGAACCTAAAGTAATTTTAAGTACAGACATGATAGGGTCAAATCCATATTTTAGAAGGGTCCTAATGGGAAATATTGAAAATAAACTGGAGGTAAGAAAGTTATTTAAATGCTGTTATTGTTAGTAAGCAATGATGAGTCCTAAGTTGAAGTATTTAGAGTGGGAAAGAGGAGAACTGGACGAAAATCAACATATAGATAGTAAATAGTTTTCACTTGGCAACTGATAACACTAGGGGTATTGGTGAGGTAATAAATTATGGGGAAAATTATAGTAACAGCTACTATCATATAAACATCAATGTTTTTACATTGTTTTGATTTTCTAAAAATAATTCTAGGCAGCCCAAGAATGAAAAACCACAGTAGTCAAAAAAAAAGAGATAACATTATAAGTATTAGCTTTTGTCATATACCATTCTAATGCTGAAAATCCACTAACATCTGCATTTTTAAATAGCATGTAAAATAACATAGTTCCTGGAAAATACCAGTACTTTTGAAAATTTAACTTATCAGCCAGCATTGACCAGTTAAATATTGTTATAGCAAAAGTTTGATATAACATACTACAAATTTAAGATTTAACATATTTTTCTTGTTCAGTTATAAAACTATAATTATAGGTAATAACAAATTTTGTATGAAGAATTAGTTCAGTGTGGTGGCATTTCCTGTTGTTAACTGTAGCAGCTACCAACAAAATTAACTCATTTGTTCATTCGTTTATTCAGTAAGACCATGCTAGTTGAGTACTGGGGTGGGTAAACTGTGCTAAACTCTTTGAAAGCCTAAGTGAAAGAGATGGCATGATTCCTGTCTGAAAGACACTTAGAACTTGACTAAGGAAACTAAACATAGGTATATCTATTTCTAACAGTAGACACTAAACATGTTAAAAGAACATTTCATTTTCAATGAAATTCCTTCACTCTACTCTCTTCTACCTCTTGTCATGACTAAATAGAGCAGGTCATATATTTCACACTTTGTAACACTTGAACTTTGTGGGGTTTTTTTTTGGCGGGAGGGGAGATGAAAGGCTCTAAGCTGGAACCCTTGAACTCAACACTGAATTTTGAGAGGTGCTAAATTATACCAAAATTTTGTATATAAGCATACGTGTAAAAAGAATGTTCATAGATTTCATCAAAATTTCAAGTGGTTTAATGACCCCCCACTAGGTTAAAAAAATCAATAGGTCTTCCATCAAAATTGGAAATGAATCTAAACCATGTTTATCCAAAACCAGTTGAGGTAACTTTTCTAATTTATTTTTTCCCAAGTGATTCTACTGCAGAATTGGAAATAAAAAAGCATCACCCAAAATATTCTGTCCTAAAATTGCTAGTAAAATACCTAGCCAGTCTTGAAATTTTCAGTTGTAAAATTCAAGATTTTTATAAATTATTTATTCAAGATTTTTAGTGTCTAACTTTAAAAAGTACTTTGAAATTCTAGGATCATTACAAAGTGAATATATATATATATATATATATATATATATATATATATATATATATCCATCCAGGCTAAATAAATAACAGTTAAAGTCTCTATGTTTTTTATGAGAATTCAAACTATGATATCACTTTTTATTGTCACAATTTTCTGCATTGTCAAAAAGTTCCATTTTGAAAACCAGAGGTTTCATCTAGACAGAATAGTTCTTTCTGGCTTTCTAAAATAATCTATGTCTATAGGTACAGGTAACAGTTACCTGAGAAGATAGTTAACAACCTTTTCGGAAATAGTACAAATTCTGGTGAATTCATTGAATCTCTTGTGGAGCACAGAAAGTAGGAATAAACCCAGTTTTTCCAGGGAATTTACTTGTAAGTAGTACAAATAAAGTAACCTCAAGGATCTGCAATCAGTACTTCTTATATTTAAAATCGCACAGTTGGTATAAGAGAAGATATAAAGCCATCTCACACTACGCCTGCCTCAGATCAGCATTAGGAATAGATGAGAACCTGTCCTCTTGTGTTCAGGGATGTTTAGTAGAGATCTGTTTTTGTAACCTGCCGACAACCGTTTTTTATAGGTCATTTACATATTTTATAAATCCAATCTCTATTCAGGGACCTCAAATGTAGGACTACCGATCTCAGCCATTAGATAAAACATAACTGTTTTGATAAGCTAGGTAATTTTCATTTAATCTGGAGAAAGTGAAGCATTTCTAACACATCCATAGTCACACAAAGTTTTGATAATCTGAAGACAAAGAATTCCATTCAGCTTCCAGAGAACGAGTGAATAAGAAGGTACTTCATTTTCCAAAACTCCTTTCTCTCTCATCTCTCACACAATACATTTAGAAACAAAGGCAGATTATTAAATTTGAAACGAAGCTCCGTGTTTCTCTTCCCTCTGCAGATGCCTCACCCTCCTCTCCTTCCCCTCTCAGCACATCTGGTAACCATGTGTGGTAGTGCTAATGAAGACTTTCCTGAGTGAGTTACAATTAGTTCCGACTGCCGCGCAGCTTTCCTGGGCAGTACCAAAGTAAAAGACAGAAATGGGGGCGAGGGAGAACCAATAACTCTTTCACTTCACAAAACCGAATTCTCCCCTGCCCCTGGGACTCTCATCACCATCACTCCGGGGGAATTTTTGAAAAAAGGTGGAAGCAAATACTTTCAAAATTCCCTCCTTCCTTTTCTCCAAGGCAGCATTTTAACCAACTTGATTGAATGTGACAGGCAGGCAACGGTACTTCTGTGATCCTTGGAACAATAGAGAATTGTTAAACAGATGCCATTTTCCCCCTTTGGTCCCTGTATTATACTTACCTAACAATTTTATCTACTTTAATAGAATAAATTTGTGTGTTTTACTACTTGATGGATTGGAAGGAACTGCGGAAGCATATGCACTGTATACAATTAGGCCGCCTTGCAAAAGCACACTTTTGTTTACCCTGGGCCTCTTCCCCTTTCTCAATCAAGCTACTAATAGAGCTGTTTTAAGTTTGAACAAGGACCATATGAACTGTGGGTCTCCACATGAAACAGAATGCTAAAACCCAGCATCTCCTGACCACGTCAGCTCACAAAGTCTCCCAAATCCTTTTTTACATTTCTGTCTGAAATTATGGTCATTTCTTCTCAAAGCTGTTTTCTGTACATAGAAAATAATGAGATCTCAATAAATACTGCATGATGGCAGTAAAAGCCTTTGTGAGAAGATTCTATGTGACACAGAGTGTGAATAAATACACGGTTTGGGGGCAACTTGTACCTACCTATATCTTACCTAATACTATCTACTTTTTAAAATTTTACCAACTTAAGTCTTAAGATATGCATTTACTTAATAAATGCTAACCAATGCTAACCACAGTTTGCATTCAAGTCTATTCAATACACTCATGTATACACAGTCGCCACTCGAACCCCTATAACTATGAACAGTTAAAAGTAAACATTTCCAAATAAAAATTTTAAATCAGAAATAAAAACTGCTTTTTCTAATGGATCATTTGAAGCTATTAAAATGTGTAAGTCAAACCAAGTAGCATCCCTAAGAGAAAGAAATATAACATTTTTTTTAAAAAAAGAAACAGCCTAGAGGAAAGCTATGGGAATATTTTTTCTTCTTTTAACAGAAATGATACCTACACTAAATGATACCACATTCACGAATAATGACCATCAATAAAATGCAATAAGCATATTAGGTTAAAAAATTAAATCACAGCCCTTCAACTCATCTGATCCTTACATGTAATAAGTTCTTAATAAAAGGAAAACATTTGAACTTTATGCAACTAAAATTTCTACAACTTTTTACACTGCTGCCTTCCCTTCATTCATGACAACGTGGGAACAGTTTAAGTGTACAGCGCCAAATCCTCAGATTGGAGAAAATTTTGCCCTTGGCTGCCCCGCTGTTTGCTTCCATCTCTAGGTACTTGTCCTCCCAAATTGATCTCTGTCGCTCTAAGAAATCATCAAATTAAAACAAAAAGAAAAATGCTCTGCAGATCTCTTGTAAGACTCCTTTTCTTTCATACCAGGAGAACCCTAGTGAAAGGAAAAATTACACACACACAAACTTACACACATAATTTTTTTTAAAGGCTTTAACTGTAGTGATAAAAATATCAAGATTCGTCAACATTTCAAAATGCCAATAGGATTCTAAAACACAGAATAAGTTAGTTAGCAACACAAACACTGCATTGTAGAATAACATGTTTTTCACCACTAATTTATTTTTCTTTATTTTTATGAATAGGAAGTTGACTTGACTAGCAATAATGACAGTTAATGACAACCCAGTGAGTCACTGCCTCCTGGGCCTTTAGGAGGGGTAGCACCATGTATAAATGGTAATTAATGCCATTAAACATTCCAACATTACACTTACTTAACAGCTTTGGGCATTCAAACTCTCAAATGCTTCTACTGTACCTTACCAAATAATTAAATACTGGGAAGGTACACAGAGTTGACCTGCAAGGTAACTGACTGGCATCGCTCCCTTACGTCTCCTGAGAACTGAACCAGTCTGTCGTATTTCCGTTCACCAATCACCTTTATATGTGGCATTGTATTTTTCATCAAGCTGAATAATACGCTGTATAAAAATTCAATACACAGGCAGCTGCACCCCTACTTTGGTTGACAACTACTCTTAGTCCTTGTGTTGCTAATGTTTGCTCTGCAAACTAATGCTGCTGTGGCAAGTCAGAACTGCTTCAAGATGTGATTCAAATTCATTTTTATAAACTATAGATTCAGCGATATATATTTTGATCATAGCCCTTCTCAGTATTTCAGGAAGGTGGTGGGAGGAAAACTGGGGAACGTAATAAAGTATTCACATACTGGATAACAACTCTAAAAGTTCTTTGAAACTGGTAAACATATAAACGGATCTGAGTTCTTCATAATAAGGGATTATTTTACTGCATGCACAGATGTTTAAATTAGCACACACATTCCATTCTTATCTCTCTTAAATTCAGCAGAATAACTGTAAGTCTTCACAAGGCGTGTTATCAATGTAAAAGCAATAAAAAGGTCACTCTCTCATGAATTACTATTTACAGTATTTCACAAGAATGGTATTCACACCCGCCAAATGAACAAGGTTGTCTCTTTACATTGAAGGACACTGCCTGCACTCTTCATCAGTTAGCATTAGCAATGGGGGGAGGGGAAGGGAGAAACTAACAAACCATTTTTCTATCATTTGAACTCTCTTTGACCTTTGCAAGCTATTCAAGTATGCACTTAGACAGTTCAAATAAATAACACAAATATACATACATAGAACAGATATATAGATAGCAAAAGAGTGACTCCTGATAAAGTGGATAGGTGAATAGGTTGATACCTAGATGTTAACCATCTTGAAGCCTATTTCTTGGCATTATCATTTATAGCAGAAGAGGAATTCCCATTTATAGATAGTAACACATTTTGTGAATTTAATCAATAACTGTGAATCGGTATAAACTTGCTATGAATCAACTACAGCTAAAAGAGGTAACTGAGTTAAGAAAAAGAGGAAGCCATCTTGTCCCATATTAACTTAAAACATTTGAATATATGATCATAGTTATACCAGGAGAGTGTTAAGGAGGCTGGCAAATATAAAATGCAGTGAGAAATATATGACGAAATATATCATTTAAGTGATATTTAGCTTAAAAAGCTCAAAATAATTCATCTTAAATTTATTTCTATTCCAAAATCTAAATATAAAATTTTATGAAAAGATGTTACATTTCACAAATGTGTACTTATACATATCTATAGCTACAAGAATTATTTATTCATTTCTTCTAAAATATTTCCCCAAAATAGAGACTAATTGGTATCTGTCTAGCAATTTCCAACACTACCTCTCCACTTTTGCGATACTATGTGCTATAGTTGTAATTGTACACCTAATGGTAGTATTACTGGACCTACTACAATATTTTACATAGAACACTGATAAAAATAGTAACCCAAACTCGACAGTTAAATGCATAAAGAATCATGCATGCTGTAAATATTTTGTAGGATGCTTTCTAAAGCCACTCATTTCCTCCTAACCCAAAAGAGATACAAAAGGAGAAAAGTGTAGAAGTGGAGATTTAAAGCAGGACAAAACTATCCTGTATATTTTTTTAATGTTTAGAGAGTTTTAATCATACAGCTTGTAGAAGCAAAAACAAAACCCTACCAAAATTAACAGAGGAAGATAGAGATTAATGAGTCACCACATAGACCTTTCTTTCAGCCAGAAACTATGTGGATATGGAGGTTTCTTCACAGCAAAACATGTGCACTGAGTTCCCAGGAAGTTAGTGGTGAGGAGTTGGGAGTCAGTGGTCTTCACCATTCATCCCACCCAGACTTTCCTGTTACCTTCTGGAGCAGTGGCAATGCCAACTCTAGAAACCAACTCACGAGGGAATGCTCTGTTGTGATTCTCAGTGACCCACAGGGCAGGATTTCACCACAGGCCTGTGACATGTGACTGGGCTTGGGGAGTCCCAGTGTCAGTTCCAAAAAATCCTAAGGGGGGCTCTTCCCTTTGTGAAACAAATTAATTACACAATCAAATATTGCCACATGCTTGAGGCCTATTGACATAATGAGAACTTCAACCCCCACTTTGCTTTGTATTTTTTCAAAAGGGTAAAAGAGATCCAGGAACAGCCCAATATAGTTCAAGTAAAGGAAGATAAAAAAGATAGATGTTTTCATTCACTACCCATGGCAGGAAATTATATATTTTAGATTTGAAGCCCAGTTGAAAATAATTCACCTTTCTACTATTCACTCCTAGTGAAAATCAGTCTGTCCAATATTCTGAGTCTTCTAACCCTCAATACTTTTATCAATATTTACAACACCTCAGTCTGGTTTACAGATGTGTATCACATCAGGCTCCACTAAGTTGCAGACCTCCCTGTGGATATCCTAATTAAAAATTATACAGTTGTCCTTACAATTATCCCTGCTTTTAAAAATTAGTTTATTTGTTATATTTTCTTCTGATTCTTGGCTTCACAATAAGAAAAATTACCTGTATTTATTGCATAGACTATCCAATCATAGTTTTGTTAGGAAAGAGGCTTCAGGAGCTCTTCCCTCTCCCCATATCCCTAGCAGAATAAAATACCAAACCTAACGGTAAATACTAAAATCAAAAATGTGAGCAGTCATGGAAACTGTGAGTTTTCCCAACACATGAGTCACTTATATCCCCAGAAGTAATGAAGCCTCCCGAAAAAACAGAGATTTATAAAGACGATGATTTGATGGTTTTTCCTGTGTCTAAGTATGATTGGCTATGACTAAATAGTTTCTCAATTGCTAGACTAAAACAAGCCAAAGCAAATAGCTTTTAAAGCTTTAAAGTATATTGTGTAGTGGTGACTGTTCAAGGTCTCACTACAGTCAACATTAGATAGATAATACTGAGATGACTTCAATGCAGAGGGCTATTCTTGCATTCATAGATTATAGAAAAAAAATCTAACATTGTTGCAATCAGAAAAGTCAATTAAATATAAAATAATCTCACTTACATATTAATAAATAGGATATGGTTCACATTTAATGACAAAAGGGAAAAGATATACACTTAAAGTAGCTAAAACCCAAATGCTTGCAAAAGTGGTAAAATACTTTTCTAGGAATGATGGTAGAACAATTTGAGCATGTTCAGATCAATTAAAATTTTATCCATATCCCATAATATATACATATATATATATATATATATATATATATATATATATATATATATATTAATTTCTCCCACTCCTTTTAAATCTTTTGGATTTTTCCAGTGACAAAAATACAAGGAGGATAATGCATGAAACAGTAAAATAAAACTTAACCAAAGAAAAGCCATTCACTTAATCAAGAAACTTTTATCATTTGCCTATTGTGTCTAATCGGAAGTGTCTCAGTCCTGTAGGAAGCTAAACTCTGCAGATACAATAGTAGCAAACACTCGTTTCCTAACCTGCTGATCTTAATCTTATTATGGAATCTACGTATACATACTATTTTTTAAATTAAAAATTTAATTTATGCCAATGTGATCAGACAGGCAAGTCTATTGCGTTTTCCTTGTTCAATTATGTTAGCATTATTTCCCCAAGAAGATATAACATGATTTCTGTATAATGAATTATGAAACCAACCACTGTGGTAAACAGATGGTATATGTTTAATACATAACTATTGATACACTCTGAGATCAATTCAAATGCTTGCAAAAAATGGTAAAATATTTTTGGACCAGCACGTGAAAAAATGGACCAGCATGTGAAAAAAATATTTAGTCCTAAATATTGTTCTTTAGCAGTTAGAAAAATGAATAGAAATTAAAGCGGAAAATACCCAGGGTTTTAACCCTCTCACTGAGTGTGTCCTTAGACAAATTACTTAACATTCCTGAGTCTTCACTTTCTACACTGTAAAATGGTTTGTGATGAAACTTCATCAAGTAAAAAAGATAACAAATTTACCACACATAAATTCCTTGTAAATACTTGCACATGGTAGAAAGGAAGTAATTGCAACAATGTTATTATATTGTCACAAAACATTATGCCCCTTGGTTGTTCATAATCTACAAGAATTTTCTCTGATAATGGAAAAACATAATTTTTTTTGTTTTCCTACAAATATTAAATATTTACCTGAACTATATGCCTTCAATGCTTATTAAAAATTCCTTTAACTGTTTGGAATACCTTGTCATTAGAGTAAAAAAAAGAAAAAAGAAACTTTCTAAAGAACACCAAACATTTAATAAATTAACTATAACTCTAAATTAAAGAATAATTTCCATCTTATCAGTCATCAAAATATACTAAGATTTCTTAAACTAGAAAATCTGGACATCTAAGGAAACTTATATCTACAAAGGAACCAGAGATACCAGAGCTGAATAATCCCAAATATCACTTTTGATGGCATGAAGGTGTACGTCAGGGGGCTTCCTCTAATTTCTGAATCCTAAAAATAGCTTCTTTGCATATCATAGGACTCACTGAATATTTTTGAACTGAGTGAAACCAGTCTTAGATATGTATACACTTTCAGTCCCTAAATATTAAAAATTATGTTTGTCAAAATGAGGATACTCCAGAGAACCGCTTACTATTGATGTGCAAAAAATGTCAAACTCTTGGATTCAGAAGGCTGAGAGAGTAATCAATTTGAGGTTTAAGAAATATGATCAGTTATAAGAAGAACTTTATTAGGACATTATAGTATTTTCCTTTGATTAAAGACCATATATATATATGTATATGTATAGGTATAGGTATATATATATATATATATACATATATATATATATATATATATATATATCCATAACTACATATGTTAAAGTCCTTAAACCATTCATTTTATCTCTATCAAAATTGAATTCCTTTTGTGAATTTATAACTTCAAGAAAAAAAAAGTCACTCTCCAAGCTGTTTACATGATGTGAGCTAATGGTGAATAAAATATTGAAAGATCCTAATAAAAATTAAAACACAGGTGAAACAAAAGCATCGTTGTCCATGCTGAGGAAACACCAAGATGCCTAAGTGAAAATTATAGAACACCTTTAGATAACAACTTCTCTAATTGGCTATGAAGAAATAATCAGTAACTCTTCAAAAATACAACTCCTAAATTTCAGAATGCCCTTGTGATAAGTAATAAACTAATGAATTTGGGCAAAACTTGCTTTATTCAAAATATTGGTTAATAATAAGTTGTGACTGTTGTTTAGAACTGCATTTAAAAATAAATATTAAAGGCACAACAAAGAACACTAGGTCCTCTTCTAAAAACCCAAAACCAATCATTCAAGTTGTTTGTTTAACATCTACCATGCAGAACAGTGCTGAGCACTTTAACTGTATTTTCAAGTGATTAACCAACGCTGCATTTAACCCTTTTCAGTATGTCTTCAAATATCATGAAAAATATTAGTGTGGAACTGAATACACGTAATATATTTATGAAAACATAAAGGACCAAGCATATACGCACAAAGCATATAAACAAAGAATTCAAGTTTTAGGAAGCCTTGGTATTATTGTTGGTTCTAATACATATGCATTAATTTTAGCATAACAATATCAGTCATTACATACAAGGTAGTAAGAAAGCAGTTCACATTGAAAAAACAGATTATACAATATTTATCCTAATCTGGGATATCTTGAAGACTTCCTAATACAATAGAATCTAGAGTTCAATAATATATCAAGTGAGCTGTACTAACAGAATTTGGAAATATCTCTCCCTGACCAAGCTATTGATCTGGTTTGAAGTGTGACTGACTGGAATCTCTTAGTTTCTATAGATAACGTAATTAAAATGTTCTCTGTATCCATAAAAATGATTTACCCTTTGTAAAAAAGTATATTTAGTGTCATTTGCTTCAATGATAGCTGGCAGCAATGAATTCTACAGTTTAATTGTATGTTGCCTAAAAATTTACTTCCTTTTAAGTGTTTTGATAATGATATTTAATTTCACTGGGTATTTCCTCATGAAGAAAGGTAAAGAAATACACTACTGGATATGTATTTTTCATGATCATCTTTGGTCCATATGGCGAATATTTTCAATTTGAGTTTCATCTTTTACTCACAGTTACAATACAGTGCTGGTATCTATAATTCCTCGTTTTCCAATTATTTCATTTTCCACTTATGTAAAGCACACAGAACGTTCAAAAAACATGTTTCTCAAAGAATGTATTATCTAATATTTATCGAAATTTAATTGTCATATCCTAAATATGAGTATTAATAGAGGAGACATTTAAACAGATAACCCCATGTTAAAGCATATAAAAATAATTGATATTGCTCCTCACCAGAGCCTGGGCTGACCTTAGGTTCACACTGTTGCAAACTACCTAAAGAAGAGATGAATTGTCTCCACAGACTTTCTGGTTCATACATTTCCTGTAGAAAGGAAGTAATTGTTTTTGTTTAAAGGAAACATCCTGGCTTAGATTAAGCAAAAGTCCCATTTTCTGTCAACAAAAGACAAAGCAGAGAGGTAAAAAGGTCAATAAATATCAGAAAGCAAAAGACTAGCCAGTATTTATCAGGTACCTGTACGTGGAAGTACTGAATGCATCATGAAAAAGAAATTCCGAATGTCCGAGTAATTTTCTAACTTTGTTCAAATACTTTGTATTCTGTGTAGGTATGATATACAGGCAGATGACCAAACATAATAAATACAAATGTCTGTCTTCCAAATAGATCATGACGGAGCTAGAACAATCTTCTGCTGTTCCCACATATGTTCAATTGGTCCAATAGAGTTATCCTACTGATTTTATCCAGGGGTTAAGGCAAGGGTCCAACAAGTCCACCATGGGGCATTTCTTTGTTTTTCATATCCTAACAATGCCCAGGTTTCCTCATAAAATCATACATTGCCCAAAGAAAAGCTTTCCTGATCTGCATGAGTTTTCTTCTTTGTGAATGTGGACATTTTTAAGGAATTGGTCACAAAAATATAAATGTGAGCTATTGTTACCCCTTGAAGTTTGACAACTTCATTATTTCTTAGAAAAGCAGGGAGAATATTTTTATTTTCCTGGGTCTTTTCCATTAATAATGGTAACAGAAAAAAAATTAATTCTATAATATTTTAAGTAAAAAGATCTATCACTTATGGTCATTTTCAGTTCAACTTTATAACAAAGCATACACATGCTTCACACATAGATTTAAGGTAAGGATTAAATTAAATAACCCAGACTATTATAAAAACAGGCAATCAGATATTATTAGGCCTTCTATAGTAGACAGTCAAATAAATTATCTATTATTGTTGGTATTTTATAAAAGGAGTAATCATTGTCTTTAATAGCACAATTTGCCTTGGATCATCTACAATTTGCATAATATTACACATGTAAAAGTGTATGTGCATGCCTCTTATTTATATGTATGCACGAAGTATATTCATCAATTCATTTAATGGTTATACACTGAGTAACTTGTCTATTCTAGGTATTAGGACAGATACCCAAACACAAAGATAAAGAACATAAATGCCTTACTGAGGAAGCTTACCTAGTTGAGCAGGTAAGGACAGTATCATACTGCTCCATCTAATAGATAAGTGTAATGTAATATATTATGGGCAACAATAGAATGAGGCACAGTATATATTATGAGTCAAAATACTTCTACTGTTTCCAGTCTAGAAGGGGCAAAGAGGATCACAGAAGACTACAAATTAAGGTTTTAATGCATCTTAGAAACATTCTCGCGATGAGGCATGCTCTTTTTGAAGAATGTATGTCCATTGTCATTATGGCGGTAAGTGGTACTAATGGAAACATAAAGAATGTTTCCATTTACCCTCATCGATGAGGGTAAGCGGGATCAAATATATGGTGATGGAAGGAGAACAGACTCTGGATGGTGAACACACAATATGATGTATAGATGATGTATTACTCAATTGTACCCCTGAAACCTGTGTAACGTTACTAACCATTGTCACCCCCATAATCTTTAGTTTAAAAAATTAATGTATCCATCTCCATGTGATAACTTTGAAATGTTTAACTCAAAACACTAAATTATATTTCATCCTGAGTTTAAAAAAAAAAGTTTTTCTGGCTATCTCTATATATTAAATAGTATTCATCTTTGAGAATTTTGCTGTCTTCTTGATTTGCTACTCCTGTATCTAATTGGACATACAATGCATCCTTGATTGACTATGTGTCAGCCAGGAAACTCTCCATCACCCATCACAGTGCCTAACATGTAGTAAGCACTCAATACTGAGCATTTGTTGAAGGTAATGAAGGAAGGAATGACCTCTCAGTCCCTAACCATCTTTGAAGAGCTCTGGACAAAAGTGAAATATTCAGTATTGTTAATGAACATAGCATGTTCCCACTATTTTTTATATCGCTCCTGGATCTGACATGAGCATTCAGAAGTCTCATTGTGCTTCTGAAACAAATAGTGGATTTGAAAAGAATCCGAGCAGGGCTTGCAAACAACTAAGATTAGTAAAATGTCACGCTAGCATTGTATGGCCATGTATTCAGCAAAGCGTAGTAATTAAGTGAGAGGACTCTGGACCCCTGCTGCATGGGTTCAGATGGAGGCCCTCTCCCTTACCAGCCACGTGACTGTAAGTAAGTTACTTCACCTCTCAGTGCCTCGGGCTTTTCAATTATAAAATAAGAGTACAACAATGCCTCCCTCTTAGGGTTGTTTTAAGGATTAAGAGGATTAAATATTTGAAATAACTTTAAACAGCACCTGTAGATAGCAGGCACTCTTGGCATTTGTTCAATAAATCAGCAGTCATTTAGAAGGCAACTTTCTTACAGAGGGGACAAGGATGACCTCTATGTATATCTGTTGAATTAAATATGGGAGTTCCTTCCCACGGCTCTTTTTAAATTTCAATATGCAACTCATTGTTACTCAGAAATCAGTGTGTACTATTTTTATTTAAAGCTGACTTAGTCAAAGTGGCAGCTCTACAGGTATGCTTCAAAGTTTATGAAACTCGGGTCTGTGTCGGGGAATCCCTGACAAGTTTCAGCCTTGTGCTTAGGATTCCCTACTCACGCAATTCAAATATGTGTTCTCTGTGGCCAGGGAGTTGCACAGATTCCCCTCCACTTTGTATGTTTTGGTTTATTCCATAGCTATTATGCGTCTCCTGTCATTCGGGCTGTTTTGGTTTTGTTGTCTGTATTCAAAGGAGGCCTGTGGTTGTGTCTATCCCAAGTGTCTGTGTTTCTAGTTGCGCGGTTTGCCCCCTCTGTCTCTCATCATTGCTTTTGGCTCAGTCCCTTGACAGGAAATGAGAGATTTATTTTATCTGGCTTGAACTACATTGTTCCTTCCTGACTACTGGTGTTACTTCACTCTAAATAACATGACTTTGTGCTCACAGTCTGCCCAAGGTCAAAGCCTGAGGGTAATAGACACATTTAAGAGTAGGGAAAGAGAATATAAGGAGAGGGGAGAAATGGGCTAGGAGAGAATAGAAGAAAAAAAAGGACTGATGCAAAAGTTAAACTTGAAACAGGTCTAAATTTTCTGGCGGGCTTGAAATGGAATATGTTCTAAAGAGCTGAAAGGCAAACTTCTCCCCCCCTTCCAGATGTTATCAATTTAAAATGACACTATGAAGTAATCTAGGCTTGAAATTCAAATTAACTTTTAAAAGAAAGCATGAGTTGTCTGGGAGAAGGGTTTACAAAGCTTATTAATATCTGTGATATAATTGTAGAATGTTTTTTAATAATTTAAATTGGAATAATTATTAAAATTCAAATCCCTCTTTGGTTTGACACAAAAATATAGAATTGTGATAGTGAATATAATTAATAAAGTCAAATTCATTATTTAAAAAATGTTTAGCTTAATAAATGATACCTAAACTTGGAACCATCAATAGGCTTTAAATTTTGTGTGAATTTAAGTATAAACAAGAATATGTCTGAACCACATCTCCTACCCTATTCACATTTTTCCTTTCCTCCGTTTTTATTCCCCGCACTTTGGAGGTATAAATAAAACTTTCTTGGTTTCTTCAAATACCTCTACAGTTTCAAAAGGTCAGCAGGATGACCACCCAAAGACATGGTGAAAGAAATCATCTCCATTTCACTGGTCACACCATCTATGCTGATCTGAACTTCTCTGGGATAGTCTAAAAGACTGGGGGATAGGGAGAAACCTGGCTAATCTAGATATATATTTTCCTGTTCTTTTAACATATTGTCATGCTATTTAATAATACTTTTGCCTCAGGAAAGCGGATTTAATGGAAATGGACTTTCAAGGAAACCAAAAAGGATTTAAGTTACATGGAAGGCCAGATTTTACATGCAGAAAAGTATTTCACATGGGTATTCCATTTGGGGAGATGATGAAATCCCTTTTGCTAATGATCTTTCAACACTCATATCATTATGTGTGTAGTAAGCATGGTTTATTGTGAAGTCAGGAGGACATCCCTAGTGACATCTTAAAGATTTAATAAGTTTTTGACTTATAACCCCTCCCTCAGGAAGCGCTATTCTTTTCAATGGGACACTGTAGATATCACCATACAGTGTTGAACAGGGCCAAGTGTCTGCAAATCATAGATGGCTTGTTTCTTTATGCAAATGCCTCACCTTGAAACTTGAACTAGAAATTATTCCTTAGTATGCCTTAAACTAACACAATGTTAAATGTCAATTATATCTTAATGAAAACAAAACAAATGTTTTTCTCAGAATCGTACTTCCTTCTCATGTCAATTCCTTACGAGATGATCGACATGTGGAATGAGGCCCAAGTTCTAAAATGAGGTAGACACAATTGTATAAGAATTCCAATGAAGTCTCATTTTTTAACACTCCTTACAAGTCACAGTGATGTTTCTACACATCGTTTTGTTTTCTGATTATTAAATTATAAATATAGTCTCAAAGACTAAACATACAAATGTAATTCCTTTCTCCAAGGAACCTATAAGTCAGCCAAAGAAGACCCTGCCACGAATACCTAGATCATCGTGAAAGGCATTTCCTGAAGCCCGTCACTATACCTCAGGTACTCAGAAGCAAAAAGCGAAGAAACAAAAGAAAATAGCCATTTATTAGAAAATTACTATGTAATCACTATGGTGCCAGCTGCTTTCAGATACGTCATCATGGTCCATGGACACAACCTCCAGGCAAAATTAATGTTATTATCCTCATTTTACAGATGACAAAATGCAACTTAGATATATTACGCAATATGCCAAAGATCATAGAGTTCTTAAGTGATGAAATCAGGATTCAAATTTAGGTGAGTCTAATTCTAAATCCCATGCCCATTGACTATTCTGGAATAGGAATTAAAATGCTGGATTATAAAACTTTAGTGTGTTTCGAGTCCAACTGTGTCCCTCACCTATACCAAACAAAGAGTTACAAACAAAAATAGTCCCTGTGTTCTTCAAAATGCGAAACAAACTAACTGAGCCAGCAATCCTACTCCTAGATACATACCCAAGAAACTAAAAATATATACCCACGTAAAAACTTGTACCCAAATACTCATAGCTACATCTCCACAAAAGTGGAAACAAACCTGATGTCCATCAACTGATAAATGAATAAATAAAATATGGTCTATCCATACAATGGAATATTACTTGGCAATAAAAAGACACAGATTTTTCACACATAACATGGCTGAACCTTGAAAACATTATGGTAACTCAAAGAAGCCGGTCCCGAAAGACCACCTATTATATGATTCCATTTAATTTAAATGTCCAGAATAGACAAAACTATAGAGACAGGAAGTAGATTAGCAGTTACTTATGGCTGTGGGGTTGGGGGAAGAAATGAGGAACAACCATTAATGAGAATGGGATTTCTTTCTGGGTGATGAAAGTGTCCTAAAAGTGGTTGTAGTGATGTTTGCATAACTGTGAATATACTAAAAATAATTGAATTACACATTTTAAATGCGTGAATTATACATTATACCTTAATAAAGTTCTCACTCAAAAATTTATATAACATTTTTGCACCTACATCATCAGGAAGAAATAGGCAGCACACTCCCTATGGAGAAAAGAAACTAAGCAAATCTAGCTACTGCAACAGGGGAAAAGAGTTTGTTATCTTCTATCATTTGCCCTTCAATATCAGCAAAGCATTCGTCTGCTCTGTTCAGGTGGACTCCTGAATCACTGAGAGAGTTGAAAAGATATCCCTCTCTGGTCAAGTTCTTTGGGACCAAAGCTTGTTGAAAAAGTTAGAACCACAAACTGCTAGCTTATTTACTTAATGTTAAACCGCATGTCTGACATTTTTCATCTAAAGTGACCAGTGATTTGAGTATTGTGTAGACAACCACAAAGTACCACTGAAACAGTGGGAAAGTACTATTTTAAAAGCACTTACTGTTTTATTAATACTTAAAGAATAGAATTCCCTGCTTCTGCCCAGATTCAGTTCTTCATATTCCAATGTGAAATTGACCAACTGGCAAATTTGTCAATATAATTTTTAGTCCCGTAGCCCATCATTAGATGACAGAAAAAACATCATGCTGTGGCATAGAATCAGTAAGCAGTAATCAAATGTCCCATGATGTTGACATTCCACAACCTCTCATAGGTTTTTTGTTTGTTTGTTTGTTTATTTGTTTGTTTGTTTGAGGGGGCATGGAGAATCTTAGACATACCTACCAGTGCCCAGAATAGCAGGTTTGTGAAGGACCAGTTCTCTGGACATTTTATCCTGATAATTTTTAGATGTTTATACCTTAAAAGTTACTTAGTTGAAGTTGCTTTCAAATTAAACACCATTGCTACAGTGTTTCTGTTGTGATTGTCGGAGGGAAGTAGAGCCAGTGCAATTTGTCCATGTTTTACAAATCACCATCTGGCAGGAATATGGCAACATGTGAAATCTTCACAGGACTCTTGTTTTTCTACTATCTGCTGGATAACTAAAGGAGATCACCAGACTGCTGGGATGTCTGCCAGATGGTAAGCAGGTATGTTTATGAGTTTAAGATTCTTATTTTCTTTCAATGCTTTCACATGCTGTGGGCACAAGACAGAAAAGTGAAAGGGAAAAAGAAAAGGGGAGTGGATAAGTGAGTGACTGTGTCCGAGATCGTTAGAAATGTCTTTGAAGTTTCATGAAATGTGAACTTTCCAAAGTCTCCATTGAATTATTTTCTACTAAGTATAAAAATCACCAGTCATATGGTCCCAGGATTTTTTTCAAAAGCTCCATTTTTCATTTTTGTACAAATAAACAGGTGTAAGGTTTCTTCAGTCCTGTTGAGTAGGCATGCATTACTCAGAGGATCATAAGCGTCATCAACAAACATTTGGTGAGCATATACCCTGTGCATGGTACTTGGCTAGCCATTTCAGCAAAATGAGCGTTTATTTAAATAGACTATCATAGGCAAAGAATACCTACCTAGTAGAGTCATAACAACAACAACAACAAAAATCCCAAACCCTCTCACAATCGAGGATTTGCAAGAGTGAATCTACGAAGTAAGCAGTGATCATTTAGAGGAGCTTCTGTGAAAAGAAAAGGGCATCCTAAACAATTTTGACAGATAGTAAGTGGATATCACAGAAGAGACAGTGTCTGGTATACACAGAGGTACATTTCTTTACAGTTAGGTTTGAATGCCTGCTTAGCAGTGAAGCAGCAACCCCAGGCAAGTTTCTGACATTCTCCAAACTTTAATAAACTCCTCCATAAAAACGGTGATAATAGTTGTACCTCTTATTATTGTTGAGATTAGAAATATAAAAAATGTAAATTGTCATCATGTACAAACAGGAGTCTCCCCTTATTCACAGTTTCAATTTCCACAGTTTCAGTTACCTGCGGTCAACAAGAGTCCAAAAATATTAAATGGAAAATTTCAGAAATAATTCATAAGTTTTAAATTGCGTGTCATTCTGAGTAGTGTGATGACTTCTAGCACCGCCCTGCTCCATCCTACCCAGGATGTCAATCATTCCTTTGTCCAGCGCATCCACGCTGTATTTGCCACCCACCCTTTAGTCGCTTAGTAGCCATTAGTTGTCACATCGACTGTCACGGTATCCCAGAGCTTGTGTTCAAGTAACCCTTCTTTTACTTAATAATGGCCCCAAAGTGCAAGAATAGTGATACTGGCATTTCAGATATGCCAAAGAGAAGCCATAAAGTACTTCCTTTAACTGAAAAGGTGCGTAAGAGTACAATGAAATATTTTGAGAGTGAGGAAACCACATTCACTAACTTTTATTACAGGATTATTATAATTGTTCTATTTTATTATTATTGCTGTTAAGATCTTACTGCTCCTAATTTATAAATTAAATTTTATCATAGGCATATATGTAGGGTTCAGTACTATCCACAGTTTCAAGCATCCACTGGGGGTTTTGGAAAGTATCCCCCCTGGATAAAGGGGGGAGAGGCTATTGTAGTTGCTCAGTAAAGGAAGCTATTGTTATTATTGTTGGTGTAACATTATGATGATCTGCATAGGACTGCTTCTAGGTTAATTCCCTAGATATAGAAGTTGCTCAAATGAATTCTATAAATATATACCTAATTTTATATACCGTATTTGTATATTTAGGTACACATGAGGTTTCTATGAGTATACATACACAATGTGTACTTATACACAAATATGCATGGATCCAAGTAGATATATGCATAATAGTAGATACGTTCTGTCCAATTACAGGAAACAAAAATAAACATTTTGACTTAAAGCTCTGTAAATCATATTAAGTAAATACTCATAAAAGTTTCCATTTCCAGAAGTTATAATTTGGGGAAATTACTAAACCTCTCTGTGTCCTTAGCTATAGAATGGAGAGAATAAAACCTGCTTCATAGAGCTGAATGACAATTGTCACATCTTCGTGATTATTTCTACATAACACATTGCACAATGCCTGGCAGAGAATAAATGAATAAATGTATGCCTCCTTCCCTTTCCCCTTTAATTAACAATTTACCTCCACCTTTAAATTTAGTCTACCTTTGCCCTTCCTTACCTCCTTCCCTCTTGAATGATAGATCTCTGTTTCTTTCTGGCCCTTCCAATTGTGTTCTTAATTCCATCACTCTTTCTACCAAAATGAATTTTCTCCTTAATTATATAATTACTCTATTTTTATCATAAATTCCTTTTTGTCCACTAGTTCCTTTTCCTTAGTCTAAAATATACCTGTTTCCCCCTTCCTAATAATAATCACCTTAACGATAAATTACCAAATGACAGAAGAGATAGAAAGCCTAAGTAGGCCAATGACCATAGAAGAAATTAAAAAGATTGTTAAAGATCCACCTCTAGAAAGTGCCAGATACAAATAGAGCCTTTTTTTTTTTTTACCCAGGTAAGAGGTAGTTTTATATTAGTTCTAATAAAACTAAGTTAAAAAGAATATTTGTTTCTTGTTTGAACAGTCCCAAAACACTAACATGATTACAGGACAATTATTTTACAAAGTTAGCACAACTCTGATATCAAGCCATGACCAATAAATACAGTGTAGCGTATACACAGATACAGACATACGTGCATACACACAAACACATCAAACTCATTTAAACACAAAGAAGCAAAATTTTAAGAGTAAATTAAAGAATAATGCACCGTACCCACGTGGCGTTCTTTGCAAGGTTGAAAGGCTGGTTCAAGACAAGGATATCTATTTAAGTAACTTTTTACATTTAAAATAGTAGACAAAAAGTTAAAACCCACAAGAGCCAATTCTTTAAAAGTCTTTGAAAAAAAGTGCCCACCATTCCAGACTTATTTAACATAAGTTAGGAAGAGAAGAAAACTGACTTCTAAGGGAGTTTTTCACAAATAGCACTAAAACACATAATTAATGATAAAATAGACTAATTATCTTTTGTTTACCCAGCTTTCCTTATTTTGAGAGTTTCCTTTTCCTTTTCACCAACAACCTTCATTGCCTGCAAGGTAGGCCCTCCTTACTCATCTCTTGGACACTTTTCAACCCATTGCACATGTTTCTGCTCCACTTTTTACAGCTTTTCTCAAAGGTACCGATAGCCACTTAAATTCCAAGTCCAGTGGCCTGCTGTCTGGCCTCATCCTCTTTAACCTCTCTTTTAACATTTCTGAACCGGTCACACACAAACCTCTTAGCTCTTTGCTCCTTGGGCTTTCAGAATGCCTCTTGCTTGACTCTCCTGCCTCTTTGCTTGGCCTTTCTCAGCCTCTCACTGCCTCTTGTTCCACATGCTCTTCACCATGGGAGATCCCCAGCAGTTTACTGTTTGCACCTTTAACTTGTGCCCTACACAGGGAATGTAGGTCAAAGTTAAACAGGAATGAGAGAACCAGGACACTATTACTGAAACAAAGTAAATAAAATACTGCATTAAACAAAAACCTACTGCATGATTTTCAACTCTTCAGGTTCCAGTCTATGTGAAATAGATTTTTTAAAATCCATTTTGCAACATGGAGAATCTTTGCCTATATTGCCTTCAATATGTTTAATACTACCTTCCTAAAAATAAAAAAAAAAAACATTTTTAATATTTGACTTAATGAATGTCTTTTCTGATGTTACTCTCTTGTTTTAAATATGCTATAGACGTCTATTAGTTTACCCATTCCAACTCGAAATATCACTTTTCTAATTTTGCGTTATCTTGATTTTTAACTCTTTCACTACCTATTGAATTTGAAAACAGCTGTGCTGCTAGAATTCATAGGATATACCTGAGTACAATTTAGTAGAATTCAGCAATCATTTACTGAATGCCAGTGATGTGTGAAACATTGTTTTTATAGTCATCCTTTAATATATAAACTTCAACTAAATCTACATAAATTGAACTGACTTTAAATATAAAGTAACAATTTTAAGAAAGTGCTGATGTTTTAATCTTGTTAGTTCTGAAATAACTTGCTTTCCCTAATTTGTAACCAAAAAATAAAAGTTAAACAATGTCTCAGTAAAAACTCTTCAGTAAACTAGATCATCTTTCTCCATTCTCTTATCTCCAAGTTACTGCCAGATCATTTTCTGCTGCTATGGTCTCCTCCCCTATTTCTGCAAAACCTGGAAACCACCTTTACACATTATTTGTAAATAAAATTTATTTTGATCCTTTGCTTTTCCTTTTCTTTCCTCTGATATCTGTATCCCTTAATACTACACGTTTCAATTAATTTAGGAAGTCAAAGCTACTGTGATCTCTCTTATTCCGTACACGGTCCTCCGCCTTAAAGAAAATACAAATAAAAAACTCAAACCTAGACAACATGAAATAGGGCATTAGGCACTTTACAAAGATATCCTTAACTTTACAAAAAATTACCTATGGAATCCCTCTAAATAGTGATTTTTCTCTAATGTATGAAGAGTGTATCTCAATTAAATAACATACATTTACACTCAACTTTGCCAAAATTGAATCGTTTTTGCAAAGTGAGCTGCAACTTGTTCTCATCCAATTGTTTTCACCCCATGCTACACGGAAATGAGGCCCAGCCAGACTAAGGAACATGGTTTCTTGACTCCAGCTAAGGCACTCATTCTTCAAGAGCAGTGAGTTTCAAACACTTTTTTAGAGCCACTGAAATATTTCTTCAATAGAAATCTTACAGGGACACAATTTACAAAAGAGTAAAAGTAATAGGGTAATATGTTCTTTCCCTGTCCCTTCATTAACCAACCCCAGGATTACCTACAAAAACCCTATACTCAGAGTCCAGCTTGAAAACAATTGTCCTAGACTTTTTCCTACATATTGATAAAGATCTGGCTACCAAAATCATAATTTTACGACAGAGTCCCAACATTGTCAAGCTGCGAGTTACCCAGGGATGTACCTGTTCTTTGTTTAAAATGGTTCCCAGGACATGGGTCGCACACAAGAAATGGTCAATCGTGGTAACAATAATAATTTTTTAAAATAATGAATAGATAAATCTCCTTGACACAGGAATGGCTTCCTTTTCCTGTGCCAGTTGTTCTGTCTGTGCCAACTCTTAACACACACCCCTTCCAGGAATGGCATTCAGCCATCCTGGCAACCAGAATTAGAGCAAAGAAAATATGAAATTTCTCTTCAAAACATAAGTGGAAAGATGAATGCAAAGCCAAGCGAAAAGTACCCAGATTCAACATGCACATTGTTAAATGTCACGTCATAGTAAGACACTTTATGAACGTCAAGTGAACATGGACATGTATAAATTGGCAGACTGACAATAGGTTCTACCTATTAAAAGTGATCAGCATGTAAAGAAAGTCTAGCAGAACACACAAGTTACCAGTTATAATTGTTGCTTTTGGGGAGTGAGGGAAGAGAAACCTGGGCAAATTGAGAATGGGAATGGGAGAAATATTTTTCATCGGACACATTTTTATACTTTTTGAATTCTGAACCGTGTGACTATATTCGAAAAAGCAATTTAATATATTGAAATTTTTAAAAAAATGAGGATAAAAAGATAATTCCAACAGACCATTCTGAATATCCATTAGCATAACAATGAACTGCTTTGGTTTGCGGGTAAAAACAGCAACAAGAGAATGTTTCATTCTTAGAACCTAGATTTAGGCCAAACAGGCCCATCAGTCAGGAATACTGCTTCGTCTATTATACTTCTCTTAACTCCTTCAAGAAAGAGGCACCTATTGAGTGAGGCCAAGGATTCATGCCCTGATTTTCAGAGAGATACAATGTGGCAAGGATTCTCAGCAACACAGCTAACTCATAGGGGTCTCTAAATTACAGGTCAACAAGGGTCCATGGGATTTGGAAAAATCAATGTCTTGCCTCAAATTAAAATTCAAAAAGACACTTTCACAGCTCTCTCTTTGTAACAAAAAAGTTCCAAAGATCAAAGATAATCCTCATTTTACCACTCTGATTGGCATATACCCCATTTTCTCCTCTGCAAACCAGGACATGATGTTGGTAGACTGACAGGTCTTGCTTTGACATTTAATCACCAGAAGGGTTCTTTAGAAGAAAATCATTCAAACCTGATAAAAATGAAAACTAGTAAGATTTCTTTCAAAATAGATATTTTAGCCAAATTTAATGTCCCCAAAATATCTTGTCCAACTATTAGGTGCAAAGAATATTATAAGTGAGGAAACAAGTACAAAATACAAGGACACCTAGGAGGTAGCATGGTTTATTTAACTGGGTGAAAAGGCAAAATCTTATTAGTAAATGCCTCATCCCTAGGAGCTGACTGAAAGTACCTGGCATTCCACAAAGTATGCATTACTTTCCAATTAACTAAGCAGGTCAGACCTACCTCTAGGATCAAGAGTCTATAACACTATGATTTGGGAGGAAGGGATGACATTGAATGTTCCCTGTCTTTAAACAGGTTTAGAGACATATGTGTTGCAACTTCTTTGAATGCTCTTACGCCACGCCTTTCTGAACACAGGCGAATTACGTACTAAACAAAATAATTATACTATATCATATTATATTAAAGACCATACTAATTAGGTGCCTAATTGTGCATATTGTTGTAATGGTCAGTGCTGATAGGCTTGTCCCCACCTTTCAGGAGCTCATAGTCCCACAAAGACAGATGCACTGATAGGAACCCACACTCACATTCACACAGAAAGCAAGAGACAATTTATATTTTGAAATAGAATGCTAATTTCTGATTGTTTCCCCGAAAATAAGACCTTACCAGATAATCAGCTCTAATGCATCTTTTGGGGCAAATATTAATATAAGACCCCGCATTATATTACATTATATTATATTATACTATATCATATTATATTAAAGACCCGGTCTTACATTACAGTATAATAAGACTGGGTCTTATATGAATTTTTGCTCCAAAAGATGCAGTAGAGCTGATTATCCAGCTAGGCCTTATTTACGGGGAAACATGGAAAGTACATAAACATATAAGTAGTAGGTGAATTCTGTAACACAACATAAGAGAATTTCAAGACCATTTAATTCTATGGTTGGAGCTTGAGGCTCCTTTTTTTTTAAGTTCAACAATAGTTTTCAAGCATATTAATACTTAATAAAAATCTAGAATACTGGATTTTTAAAAGCAGATCAATATACATGGTTGCACTAATTCTCTTTCATGCCACACCCCTTAATTTGTGTAAAGTAGTATTCAGAATAATTCAACTCATTTCAACTCCATGGTTTTGAGAAGTTAGGTACATATTAAAATGGTTTTTCATTCTACTGCTTGCACAAACTGGTGGACCCCGCCCACTCAAAAAAAGGGGGTCAGACATTATATAACAAGCCCTAAAAAAAGAGAAGGTAAATGGACACCTTGTTCATTTTACAATCCTTTTTCAGTTAGATAAGCTTCAAGTTTTATTTAGAAGAAAAAGTAGGAGCATGTTACTCTAAAGCATCCTACTTTCAAAAAGGTAAAAGAAAGAAAAGGCCTGGCTATATTGCTATCAAGATGGTGTGAGAGACAAAGAAAGTTACGGGAGAAAAGATTTAAATGAGCATATACAGAAGGAATTAATGAAATATTATAATGAAGGTAAATGAGAAAATAAAAACAGAGAAAGGAGAGGCAAAGTAATTTTAAGGTCATTTACACAATGAATAAACATAACTAAAGCAGCATAAAGAGTTTGGGATTTATTTTTTTCTATAGAGATAATTGGGGATTCCCCACCGAATCCTCTTTACCTATTAAAAATTCACATTATTAACACTTTATGTTCACTTACATAAATTTAAAAAAATTATTTTCAAATGCATTTTATTGAATGACTTGTAATCTTTTAAAGTTGTGTTTTAAATTTCATTGCAAATACAAACTGACTAATATATTTGTGTTCTTAGTAACTCATAATTCAAAGCAACAGAAATAAACAGCATTCAAATGACTTTTGAACTTTCGTAAATTGAATTATCTTCAATAAATGCTCAGTTAACAAAATGAATTTTCCTTGTTGCCACTGCCCAATACTGGCAAAAATGGATTACCATGTGCAGCTATGGATACAATACTTTTTTTTCTAATTTAGTGTTTTTCATATTTTCAGAAAATAGCATGTAAATGTTTCATTTGTGATTTCAGGTATTAATAAGAAGACGACACTCATTGGCATGGTATAATATAGCTAACAGCAAGGAGTAAGTCTTCTGGTATAAAATATAAAAATTAATAGTAGTCTTAAAATTTTGGACAGAGAAAAATACACAAAATAAGCCTTGTTTCTTTTTTCCTTCCATATTCTAAAATGTTCCATTCTTTAAAGTAAATCCTTTGAGCAGAATTTGTACATTATGATTGCCATCCTTTTGCAGCTCTGCAAAGGAAGGTAAGATAGCTTAGCATAGCTTTTATCTGCAAGGATTTCCTGAGGCAGTTTCTGTAAAAGGGTTAATGACAGATGTTTCCATTAAATCTGACCTACCTCTTAATTTTGCCATTGCCTGATAGTATCCTGGCTTTGTGCTTATTTGCATGGGCAAATGGAGTCACTCCATAACAAGTAACACACCACCCTCATCGAAAGAAAGGTCAATTCATTTTAAACCGATGTGCACAATATTTTTTGTAGTTGCAGGGAAAAAAAAATCCTTTCATACAATGCTACTATTTACAAAGAACTAAAAGCTCTGTTTTCTAAACCCCTAGACACAATGTACAGGGTAGGCAGAAACTAGTACTGCCCATAGAAATCAATACATCTCCATCCAGGTAACCAGCTGAAAAAATCACTTCTCTCTCTCTAGGATGTTCCTCTTATTTTTATACTAAATACAATCAGAATACAGTAAATTTCCTTTGCTGAGGAATTAGTTGAAAACTCCAAAATGCTAGCAGCATTTTCTTGTTTACTGAGTGTTATTACATTTGTAGAGGAGACAAAAAATACCAAACCTGTAAATACAGAGAGGATAGTTATTGTCTTAGGTTGGTTAAAAGATGTAGGCTTTTTAGCCTTCGGGCTGCCAGTCCAAATATTACAGTTTAGAAAATGCCCAAACTGTTTTACCACATGAAAAGAGTAAGTGACCTTGAAAGTTGCTATAATAAGCCCCTTAAAAAAATAAAGGCAGTTTAAATAGTTTTATAAATAAGGCTCTATTCAAGTCACCTCTTCTGATGGGAAGATCCGTGATTCTTGAAAGGAGATATCTCAAATATGCACTTTTTTTTTGAATAGTCTATAGCCAAGACTCAAGAAATATTGCATTAATCTAACTATGATGTTTTACTTTATTATAACATTTAAGAAGCTTAAAATTATCTCTTGCTAGAGAAGTTCACTTTCTGTAATTATATACAGCGTTTTATACATATGTGTACATACATACTCTATGCATATCATATTTCATGTTTATCATTATAGTTATTTAAATATTGAAATTCTGGCATTAAATTTCACCTTATTCCGAAAACAGCTCTCCTGTGTTTTATCGATAATAAATCTATATTCAAACATTCCCATTACACCAAAAATCTTTATCTGAAAAGAAAATACCCTGAATTGGTGGCTGGGAAAGTGATAGGTGCTAAATAGCTATTTTTCTTCATTTCTAATAAATAAAGCCCATATTTGGCACTGCGCTTTGCAAACCATTGAAATGATAAAGAGAAACCTAATCACCTTTTCTAAAGTTTGTTTTTCCATGGATGGTTATTCAAGATACAACCTACGATAAAAAAAAAAACCAAATGAAATTAACAAATATTTACAGAGTACTTAGTTTATACAAGGTTCTACATACTGTGAAAGATATAGTCAGAACAATATGAGGTGCCCTTTCTATACAAACTTACCACTTCATTAAGTAATAATAAAAGTATTAAACAATAAGATCAGAAAATGAAAATACTATTAAGAATGTAAAAGATAATAAATGAAATGAATGGAATTGGCCATGTTGAATGATGGAAGAAATAAGGGATTTTAATCATGGGATGGATTGGGTTTATAAATCCAATTTGCACTTAGGGGAAATCATCAAATAAATGTGAAGTCAGAACAACTGGCATTTTGAGTCATACAAGTAGTTCTATACTGAATTAAAATACAAAACAAAAGACTAATAATCACCAACATTTATTGAGTACTTATTATGTGCTAGGACTATACAAAGCAGTCTATACATTTATATCACTTAATATTTACAATTACCCAATGGAGTAAATACAACTATTACTCCCATCTTATGGGTAATGAAACTGAGCCATGGAAAGACTACAAGCTTCCTCAAGACCACAGAGCTAGTAAGTGGTGGAGCGAGGAATCACATCTACACATTCTGACTCTAGTCTTCTACTCTTAATCTTGATACCTCTAGTGGGCACATGGGCTTTGGAATCAAACAGATGGAGTTATATTCCACATTTTCCAATATATTTACTATATAGGTTTAGGTAAAGTTCTTACATTTGTAAACTAGGAAAAACATACTGCTTCATTGTCATGGAGGTTGATTGTTTTGACTTGCATGGTATCTTCCCATCCCATATATATACATATGTATATATATGTGTGTGTATATATATATATATATATATATATATATATATACATATATATATATATGTATATATATATATATATATATATATATATACATACATACATTTTCCTGTAGAAACAACTGGTCCCCCATTCTCAAACAAGAGATAAGCATATAACCATGCCCTAGCCAAAAAAAGGACTTTATCTTCTCAACCACAAGGATGGGTTCAGTTTTGGACCCAATATACAAGCTAAACTAATAGGTGATATGTATGGGACTTGTGATAGAGCTACGAAAGGAAAAGCTTTACTTTCTTTTTTTTTTTTTTTTTTTTTTTTTTTTTATAGAATAAGTATTGGATCTGGTTGAGCAGAGATTCTATGCACAAAGAAACCAGCACAGAGAAAGGCAAAGACAAATGAGAGATGGAGAGGGCCAATGAGCTCTGGGTTACTTATTTGAACCAACAACACTCCCTCCCCTTTTATGTTCATGGATATTCGAATTGGGTTTCTGTCACTATGGCTAAAAGAGCCCAAGCTAATAAATCACCTCACAGACACAATGCATTTGAAAAACTCAAGATCCCTGGAATTAGTAAGTCCTCAGGGAACGTTGGCTGTTTTCCTTGTTATTTTAGTTATTACTGTTGTCAGGTTTTCATACCAAAATTAGAGTTTTTAGATGAAAACCAGGATTTAGAGAAAGAAGAAATTACCATGGTTCAGTTTCCCTATACCAGGTATAATCAGAGAACAGAGGGAAAAGTTTTAAGAAGTCTAAGTATTAAGAATCAAGGAACACCAAAAGTTAGTTTCGCTTGCTTCCCAGCCAATATTAGCATTCCCAATTGGCCTCACTGTGTCTCGAGAGGACCAGAACCTATTATTAAGATGCACCCACTTTGTAGTCATAATGTTCAGTTATAGACTCAAATGATTATCTACATAGAACTAACATTTTATAATAACCAAGTCCCCACTTTATTCTGCTACCACTGCCCTGTCAATGGTAACTTTTGTACAAAGCTCTAAACATAGGGCCTTGCAGAAAGCCAAGCAATCTGGTTCTGAGAACTTTCTTCGATGCCACCCAAAAGTCTAAGGTCAGTATTAGGTCCAGAGTAATAGCTGAAGCACTTAAGGTTTATGTGGTTGCCATATACCCATTGCATCAATCTAACCAAAAAAACAAAACAAAACAAAACCAAAAAAAAACAAACTTTCCCTCTTCTGCTCCCTTCTTTGAACAGGCCTTATAATGTAAGAAGCAAGAATGGTTCCAGAGGAACTTTTGTGAACCACTGCGTCAATCACATGAACATTAAAACACGGCTTGCTAGTCATTACTATATAAAGTATTCTCTTGCTCTATGGAAAATGGTTTCAAATAATTGTTGTGTTCGAACGGGAGTTTTGTTCTTTTTTAATATAGCAATTTGAGAGAGAAAAAAAATAGCAAAGAAGATATATTCAAGAAACAAACCAATATTAAAATAGCTGAAACAAACCAATATTATAATAATTGTCATCAAATGGTATTGTCACATTTGCATAGGTGTCACACACTGCATGCTCCCAGACCCAAGAGACAGACTCAAATGCTGGCAGTAGAGTTGGAATACTGAGGTACAACAATAGCAAGAAAGAGACAAGAATCTACCCTGACCTACCTAAGCAAAGAAAATTCTCTGACTTTCAAACACTATTCTTCCTTCCAGGTCTCTACTGCAGAGCTAACAAGCAGTGAGTAGAATTGAGTTGTAAAAGATTTTCACTTTTACTTCTGACTTCTCCGTCTAATTTCAGGAAAGTCGATTTTTTAACATTGTGAGTTTGCAGTTGGTGTTAGAGAATGATATTTGATATAAGAATAATGCAGATTTTTACCAAAAAGAAATTAACTGGGCTGCTGGTCAAGTATCGGTAGCTCTAAATGTTCCTGTGTGACAGAGACTGATGAAGGAATGTATTACAGTGTCTTAAACTCAAGCCAAGAAAGACTCATACCATTATTTTAGACCAGAGCTCTTCCACTATGGTTTCTCTGTAGGAAAAAGTAGTAGGCAGTAGAAGGGTGGGGACTTCTAACAGCTTTCTAAAGACATGGCCTTGAAGAGTTACAGCTTGCCAGTAGGCCACCCACGGAAAATTCTACTACTTATATGAAGCATCACACTAAGTTATAACAAAATAAATGAACAAAATATAGTCTAGCAATTCCTTCAAAGAAGTTCGGAGGCTGAGAAACTGAACAGAGAATCATGAGATGGGATGATGCCAATGTTTTGTGCAGTGACCGTGGGCAAGTTATTTTGTGCCCCGCTTTCTTCAACTATAGACTGCTGTGACCACTGCTATTACTGATAATAAAAACATCCAAACAACTCCTGGGGACAATATTGTAAGAATTAATGTGTATACAGTGATTTAAGAATGAGGCAAGAAAGGTACAATGTTATGCTCTTACAAAGTGCTTTATCAACCAGCATATTACATAATGTGTTATAATGTACCATGTGCCCATGGAAACATGAAATCATTCATAGTTCTTAAGTACTGCCAGATGCGTAGCTATAACAAATTTCAACCCTTTCTGCAGCATTCACCCACACACTCACTTCTCCAACCAATATTTCCACTGGTAACTGTCAGAGTTGAGAAATCATAGAACAGACCCTTATTCACATCTCTGTGGTAATTACATATAGTTTGCTTCATATTTGGGGAGGGAACATGTCTTATTCATAATTTTATAGCTAGTGACTTGTCCTGTTCTAGTATATAATTAGTGCTCAGTAAATGTTTATTGAATGAATGAATGAATGAACAAACAGATAACAGTCAGACATAGTAAATCAAAGAATAAACCTTAGTAATGGCACTACCTAGACTAACAAGAATCTCTAATGCAAGAAACACTTAGAACGGAGGTGGTCAAAGATTGGCTCCTTCCCAGCAAGTCTATATGTTATTTCCTAGTATTAGTTCATTTGTCACTTGTCATAACTTTCTGGAATGTACGAGTAATCCTATTACAAAAGATCCTTGCCATTCTCAGTGGAGGCATATGGCTTTACTTAAGGATACTGAATGATTTCATTTTTCAATGGCTGGGAACATGGTACATTACAACTTTTACAAAGATTGAAGAATCTCTGAATATTACTATGTACCTGCGGTAGGTGAAGAAATACTCTAAATTTTGAACTAATATCCATAAGGTACACAAATGCAGTGAAACTGAAAAAAAAAAAAAAAAAAAAAAAAAAACCTCTGGAAATGGAATCACTCTAACTCGACCACATACCTGCTTTATGATTTGGGCCTACGTAACCCGTTTTCTCTGAGCGTGTTTTCCTCTACAATGATAACCATGTGCAGTAAAAATCTTCGTACATCCAGGGCCAATGAGGTGATTTAATAAGTTAAATAATGTACACAAAAGCATTATACAAATGGAAAATGCCACAATATACCATGATACCTAGTTATAAAATGGCAGAGAAGTCCATGGTTTAAATAAACTCTGAGATCCTTCAGCTCAGGGTTTGTGACGTATCCATCTCCATAGTTCTTGTATCTACCACATGGTCTAAAAGAAAATCAAATGAACCATCTGTGTCAGGTGCTGAATCAGAAGGATGATCTGTGCATTCACTTCTCAAAGTGGCCTTTCCAAGCTCCCTTCTAATAAACTCTCTACTATGTTGTTCTTCCAAGTGTGGTCCTTCCACAGCCAGCATTCGATCTGGGTAGTTTGCTTGTGAAAATGCAGGCCCTGAAAACTCATCCAAGGAGATTATAATGTAACATATCAAGCACCCAGAATAATTCTTATGTACGCTGGCATAGTAGGTTTCAAATTTACTTTTGAACATCCCGTATCTATGGCACAAGATGAGCTTCAATAGAGGGTATGTGCTTTTAACTTACATATTTTCTATATCTAGCATTCTACTGTTTACAAACTGCTTTTCACATGCATGAAACATAACATTAAAAACAATGAGAGATGGTTTAAAAATATATAGTAATACAGAGATATAAGATAATATAATTTTAAAATAAAGCTGCATCTATAATAAATATACATGTGTCTGTTTTTTCTTAAAACATGTACTTGGTCATTGTGTGCACCTCCTGTGAGACTGTGCGCTATGTGGTCTGGAACCTCACTTTCTCCTCTGCTATATCCTGGCCCTAAAAAGGGCCTGACACATAGTAGATGCTCAATAAATATTTGTTGAATGGAAAAACAAATCTGTATAAACAAACGTGTATGTCTCAGAAGAGTTGTTGGCTTAAACTATGCCTGTTAATACATAGGGATGGGTTCATAGGACAGTTCATAGCCCAGGGTCTCTTTATGAAAAGCATGTAGGAACACGGGGTACAAATGTAGGCTGTCAGCTAAAGGGATGTCATACTTAGTGCTCTGTGACACTAATTTTTAAACTGAGGTTGCAAATGCAAACTGGAAGGTAATTATCCTCAATTTCCAGATGATATTCTTCCAAAATTAAACCCAGTTGCATAGAAAAACCTTCTTGGTGAAGAATGACACTTTACAAGAGGGGCAAAAGGGTATAATTGTTTTGTCTAAGTCATGGTCAGATTCTCCTTCAGTTATGAGAAGAATGACTATGGGCTGGCAGAGATATTAAGTTCAAGAGCCTAATATTGACTGGCTGCTGTCCCCTGGACTATAGGTCTTGCCTGATCATTCTGTACCCTCCAGCCCCTCAAAGATGAGAGAAGGGTAACTAGTTGCAGGTATCAGGAAGAGTGATAAGAAGGCAAGAGAACCATATGGATGTCAGTTGGAAGTGATGTTCTTGCTAGTCAAAGAATACAAGTCCCATTTCCACATGGATGATATTTGGCTCTAATCATACCTATGAGTCCTTGGAGATGGATTTGAGGCTATGTAAGCAAATAAGATAAAGGTTAGGGTACAGAACCTCCAAAATGAATAATCACCAAATGGGTTCAATGCTAAGTCCATAAGTTTTTATTGCCAATTTCCTGCGAAACCACTGTCAACTTTCCCACATCCTCACTTCATACCCAAGCCCTTGGTCTCCACAAAAGTTTAATCCTTGCCTGATCTGGCTCTGCTTTGTAAATAATACAAAGGCTCAGCAACCATTACCAAACCACCTGAATCCTGAATTAATTCAGAGTAGGGTGAGGGCATGGTCAACTTCACTATAAAGGAGTTTTGTTCTTGAGCAGGGATCATGCTTGTTGATCCATCTATTCCTCCATTCTTTCATTCAAAAAACAATATTATCATGCCTCAAGGAACTTACAGTCTAATGATTCACAGTATGATCTCTATAATTGTGCATTAAATTAATAAATACAGAATGAACGAATGTGCTTGAGATTAAAATGGTTATAATTCTGCAATGAACCAACCATACTAATTGGCCAAAAGATATAACCCCTTCTCCTGATTATGCATTTACATGAAGGACTGATAAATGCAGAAAGGTCTTCAATTTTGCTCTTGATGCTAAGCTAACAACAACAAAAAAAAACACAATTTGACTCATGGAGGTATTGGAGAGATTTAATAAAATCCTGAACTTTGGGTATGAAGTAGAAATCAGTCAATTATGGAAATGAAAATATTTTAAAACAGCTTCTGATGAAGATATAATGAAAACGATGAAATAGCCATATATAATAGGAGTTCGATAAGCGTTTATTCAAAGAATGAATTCTTGGACAAATCCTGCTTGGAAGTATACAGATATAAATACTAAGAAAAAGAATGAACAAAAAGTGTGAAAATTAGAATCGATGTCGTTTGTAGATACATAGAATAAGCAACAAATTCCAGAGGGTAAATATCTAGATAGACACTTTCCAATGTTTATCAGAAGAGCAGAGCAGAAAGAAATGTGGTACATTTCTGCAATAATTAGCTAATACATTACTGAAACAAAGTCACCTCTGGTGTAAAAGGCACCAGTGGTTAAAAGTTCACAGTCACCCTTAAACATGTTTTAAGAGACACAAGAAGGAAAATATTACTCCTATTTGTAACTAAGCAATGGGGGAAAAGGTGAAGAGTAAGTAATTATCCAAAATGGCACAGACTTAAACCGCAGCAAGACAACACAGGTGGTCAGATATTCCATTTAACCTTTCACCTAAAAGTTGCCATCTTCCTGAAAGAACTAATTCTACCAGTGGCCCAATTCTGATTCACAAGGAAAATAGTCTCTTTCTGAGTCATAACATCACCCTGGTTTTCCTTTCAGTCCTTCGTTCCAAGCCTACCAGAACCCAGCCCAATTTAATTTGTCTAAAGGTGGCCTGGCCAGCACCAGAATTTAATGCTTCCATAAATGAACTCTGATTGACATGAAAGATGACTCACACACACACACACACATACACACACACACACACACACACACAAACTTGTATTGCTGCCATTTGGTCAGTTTGGGGTTTGTTTTTAAAATGAATGCCAGTTGAGGCTGAGCAGAAGCCAGGGTGTGTTTTTATTTTATGTCTCAAATAAAAATAAAGAGCTGGGTATGAATAATCAAAGTGGCAGGCACCTCCCTGGATACTTCTAAATCTTCCAAAAGCAGTCCCGAGGCTCAGCAAAATGTAATATAGTCAAAATAACCATGAACAACATTAGTACCAAGGGTTTGTCCCAGAAAAATAAAATAATTGCCATACAGATTCCCTTGTAGTTCCAAACCCTAGTGCCTTTCAACATTATATTAAGTTAAAATACCATTTTTGGAGGGTGGTAGTCCTAGAAAGAGTATTTCTAGAGGTTAGAAGTTTATCAAATAAAAGATACATATTATTTAGTATAACTCTTAAAACAGGCAGAGATCTCCCATATAAAGTAGGCAACATTCTGGTATGGTCAATTCCTTGTTATTCTGAGATTATCAGTTTTACGGATTATACTATCCTCCCTTCCCTCTCTACAGCTTGCATTTTGGTTAGTTCACAGTGCTTACACCATCAGGAGCAGAAGGGAAGGAAGGAGGCAGGGAGGAGCGGGAGAGAACTAAAGGAGAGGTGTGGAGGGAGGGGCTGGCAGGAAAAGTGAGGAAGTAGTTAAAAAGCAAGAAGGTGAAACTGAGAGTGAAAATAAATAAGCAATGGATCAATTCTTGAAAAAAAAAAACTGTAATGGTGATAAAAGGGAAATTAGCAGACTAAATGGGGCTTCCCTAAAATTTATGGATTTTAGTCAACCCTGTGTCCCAGAAAAAGAATTAAAAATGAAAGGCAAATGTACAACAGGATAGTGGGAAATACCGATGACATTGTTCCAAGAATTTGGAACACTGAATCAAAAGAAATTGGAAATTTTTAATTCTAATATGAAATAAAGAGCAATGTAAAGAATTTTAGGAAAACAATCTCCCCCTACCTCATGATGTCTTTGGAAGTAAGTGGCCCTATACTATATGTCATGATGATAAATAAAAAGATATTTTGGGAAACTTCTGATGGCAAAGAACCTTCAACTGAATATGGTCTGAGTCCAACTAAATGGCACTGCCCAGCTGCAGAATAGAGATTGTTTCTGTTTAAGATCTGCTATTGCTGATTTTCCCACGCCCTCAGCAAAACAACTCTTACAGTATTGTCATTTCAAGAAAAGCCATAGTCTTTCCTACACATTAGCACATTAGCCCCCAGTTTATTACTAGACAGATAGGTATTTTTATTACCAGTATAAACAGTGAGTGAAATGATACAGAAGGGCTGAGTTAGTGGGTCCTGGGAGTTCCCTGAGCGAATCTAATGAGACATACCTCCTCCCCTCTCAGAGTTGAAGCCTCAAGAACTGCAACACATTTTAATATAGTCCCCAAGCAGTTAGCATAGCCTTAGAAATTTAGTAGGAATTAAAAATAAATAAATCAATGAACGAACGAACGAACGAACCAATGAATGAATGTTGGAAGTTGAGCTTAGCAATTCTGAAAGATCTCTGTGACCTGTTTGTTCCCGCAAGCAGAAAACAATGTTTACTGCTGTCAAAGGGTACTCTAGACTTAAGGTCTTCAAAAAAAAAAAAAAAAAATAGGCACATCTTCCTGGAGAAGGGAACCAACCGTGGAAATTCCCATTCCCACTTTCAGTGACAATGGTTCGCAAAGTTTTTTTTTTTGTTTTTTTTTTGTTTTTTTTTTAAATTTTATTGTTTTCAATCAGAGCATGGAAACTAAAGACATGCTTTCTTTTCAGAAGTCCGGCCTTAGAAAGAGATGGGCTTGTTTCCTCTGCAAGTTCGTGTCCTCACACACCAAACTGAAGCTTCACCCTCACCTTGGCTTTGCCAATACCGTAAAATAAATAGCTTTCCTGTATGTAAAGTGAAAAGTTTAATGATTTCATAGCAACCGTGTGATTGAAACAGTTATATGGAATTCTAAAGCTACAGCATTATAAAATGTTCTGTGAGCAAGAACAGACTTTAGCATTACAAGTGGAGATCCAATATCTGAAAGACTCTCCTGAGCTGATGAGATGGCAGTGATTACATGGTGACAGATTAGTGTATCTCACAAGGAAAATCCCGGAGTTAGGGACCACAGCAGGATCTCATCCATCATATTACATGTTAGTTCACAGAACTAAAACTCTGAAGCATTTTTGGCAACAGGGAGAACAGTCAGCATCCTAATGCTTTTACAAGGCTGGATTTTTCTTTTCTCCCCAATGTGCTTCAAGATTTCTTAACATGAGAAACACAGGACCAAAAGTTAAAATGCTTTAATGGTCCCCATAGGCTATTTAAATAAACACTGTGATTGTAATTTAGACAATCTGGAGTCCATTCAATATTAAATCCCCACCCTAAGCTACAGCTACTACACAAATAGGGAATTCACGGTATACTCCACATGGCCACTTACTACTGCGACGATTGCCTCTTGACAATCATGGGGTGGAGCTAGCCAGCCCTAACATTACACCAGTTAAATCTGTCAACAACTGGAGAGAAAGCTCCACTGAGCAAACACACTGATCCTTCTCACACAGCCTGTCTTTGTCCTGACTTTGCTACAACTCCACTAATCTCCTACTATCTTCAGCAGTGCAGGCAGAAACTTCTGCAACCAGCTGTAACAAAAGATGCCTTTCTTTATGTTCACACACTGTATGTATATATTTATGCTGTCCCTTCCGCTCCCTCCCCCGCCATTTTCATCCCTTCCTACAGACCCAATCCTAAGTAAAGCTTGATTGGAATACATCATAAGCTAGTCCTCATCTCAGGAAAATACATAAAGAAAGAGGCAACAGGACTAATCATGTCCTTTTGACCAGGCCCTTGTAAAAATAATACTCCACAATGTATGGATTTGTCTGCTCCAGGGACAATAGTAGATCCCAGAACTAGCCAGGCAATAAATATCCTAAAATATGGTGTGCCAAATTGAAACAATTGGGTGGTGAAAGACAGAACCACTGAGTGTTCCTCTAACTGCTTTCAGACATCACAGGATTCCTGGAATCATGGTACCCTTTTGATTTTTATGTACTGTTGAAAAAAAATATTGTATGGGAGTAATACTTTAGTTCTGGCATTAGAAAAATGTTACTATTATTAATTAAGATTTTCTCCTACTTATAAAAAATAATAAAGTATTTATGTTTAGGGAAGAAAACAAATATTTTAGGCATAATTTACATTTAGTAAAATAAAAAACCTTAACTGAACAGTTCAAAGAATGCTTACCTATATATTCATCTATGTAATAACTTTCATATTAAGATATAGCATATTTCTATATCTACAGTTTATTTATGCCCCAAAATAGTTTATTTATGCCCTTTTCCAGTCGACTCACCACTGGATATAAACCCACTAGGTTAGTTTTGTCTAGAACAGAACCAAGCTAGTTTTGCCTATTCACCATAGGTTAGTTTTACCTGAAACAAACATTTTTGAACCTTATATGCCAAACATTATGTTGCAAATTTTCCTTACATTATCTCATTTTAAAATTCTGGTACAAGAGGACACAGATATTTCTGTCCCACCTCCAACAAAAAGGGTAAGTCACTTGTTCAACATAAAACTACATTTGAAATTCCTTATCTATTACACTCAAATAATCAGTGATGCTATATTTCTACTAACCACTAAATATGCCCCCACCCACAATTAATGGTTTAAAAATTACATTCCTCACATAATAACAGAGTTAATAACATCAATCCCCTTCTATCTGACAAGTACCGGACAAAATGTGTGACTGCATTGCCTCATTTAAACCTCACACCAACCTTGTAAGGCAGCTATTGCTATCTCCATTTTATAGATGGTTAAAGATGGTAAACGGATTTGCACACTTATTATTTAAATAATAGGTAGATTCAAATCTTGTACTTTTGGACTCATAATGCAATTGGTTCATAAGTGCTCAACAATATGTGTTGAATCAAAGGATGAATAAAAATGCTTGAGGAAGAATCGACTATGTTTTGAAAATGGTAAGCAAAGCTGTTCATTACTTCCAGTATAAAATTTACAGGAAAAAATTTTACAGTTATTGTAAGTTAGACAGAATCTGAGATGTTACTTGGTCCCTTTCTCTCATTTTTGAGATGAGTAAACTGAAACATAGACAGACTTGTTGAAAGGTACATAGTCAGATAATGTTGAAATGGGCTAAAATTCATTCAGGTTTCCTAATTCTTATTCAAGTGTTAGCTATGTTCTATTTTTATGGTTCTGAATCAAGCAAATTGCAAGGGTTCTAAATAAGTTTGCAATTGAATTTGATAAGTTTATCAACTCTTCAAATAGCTTTGACAACAATTTTGTAATATGTTAAGAAGAGAAAGGGGGAAAAAAAAAGAAATACAATGCAAGGTTACTTTCCTTGAGAAGCTTAGATATTTCATTGTCAAGATAAGAATTAACCTTACAAGACAGTCAATATTATTAAAATGTGTGCTCCTGAAAGAAGAGAACAGATTGCCATATAAAAGATTGTATGATAAAATACAGCATTAAATATAATCAACCATGACAATTCATGGAGCATATAATACCTACAATGAAAGTAAGAAGGAATGAGATCAGTGTTGGCAGCAAATATCAAGAAATTTGAGACTCATTTAGAAGTGATCATAGGCTAACAGATCTGAGAAGGGAAATCACCAATGCTAATCCCTTGTTTTATACAGGAGGAAGTGTGCACAGGGAGATGACAGTCTTTGCCCATAGCCACAAAATCCCTGGTAGCAGCACTGCAGCAATAGCCAGTCACTTCCAGTCCAGGATTCTGTCCATTAGCACATTTTACCAACTTCTCCATGATACACTGATGGAGAAAACCTACTCCTTACCCAAAACAGTACACTAAATTAAAACATTAATATAGTGGCTCTCAGGCCTTAAGCAATACCGGTAAAAATATTATTAAGCGGTATAATGATCATACTGCTCCTATTTTTTTAAAGATTTTATTGGGGAAGGGGAACAGGAATTTATTGGGGAAAAGTATGTACTTCTAGGACTTTTTTCCAAGTCAAGTTGTTGTCCTTTCAATCTTAGTTGTGGAGGGCGCAGCTCAGCATCAGGGCCAGTTGCCCTTACTAGCTGCAGGTGGAGTTAGGAGCATGAAGCTCTAACCGCCTGAGGCACCGGGCCGGCCCCCATACTGCTCCTATTTTGAAAGCATTGTCAAATTGGACTTCGGTACTCATTACACATTAATTTCTTAAAGATTATTTTAAAACACAAGCATAGATAAGTCATAGACAATTTGGGGCACAACTTACATCTTCTAACTCATCCACTGTATTAAAATGTATAGTTCGAAGGACAATGAAAATGGAATATATGGTTCTTTTTTTTAAGAATTATATTATGCTTATGATAGAATATATTTTTCTTCTCCATTTAAAATTGTCAGTGGTGAACAAGTGATTTTTATCCTATGAACCCATGAGGAATGTAACCACATGCAAGCCTTCCAGCTGTTGTTCATCAAGAATTGTAATATTTATTCTGGAAGAAGCAAACAACAGATGCATTTGGAGAATGTGAGTTCACCTGGTTCCGATAGCATATGAGCTCAAATTCAATTTGCTAGTCAATAAGCATCTTGTGAAACAACAACCAACACCAACAACAACAACAAAACCCCACCAGTTTCTGCAAATTTAAATTTTATACTCTATAGATGATCTTGATTTATATATTCCATACCACACCCACAAATTCTGTAATTAATGAGTAACTGTTGGGGACAATTCTCTGAGATCATGGGTTATTTTGATTTTTTTTTCTATGTTTAGATACTGTATCATGATGCCTTCTGTAAAAATGGCCTCTTCATTTTCTGGAATGATAACTTATAGTTGCTTTAAGGATGACATGAAATGTATTTTCAGCTCTCTTTCCTGATTTACAGCCATTTTCAATAAAACTGCCAACCAGGCATGAGAATCCATGAAAACACTTCAGGGTCCCTGAAGGACTATCTATCATTTTCAAATGAACATCTGTATTAGAAACCAGAATTTTTCAATAGTGATTCATATTTAGACCTTTTTACCTAGCAAGTGCTCCAATTACACACTTCTGCTATCTTCTAAAATGAAAAAAAAAAGGAATAACATACAGTGAATTTAAGCAATTGTACAAAACCATGCAGAAAGAATAAGCAATAATTTTTATTTATTTATTGCTTGACTACTCTTGCTCCCTGCTTTTGGTTATTTGATAGGTAATATACAAAACAATAAACTTGAGCTTAGAGAAAAAGTGAAACATAACAGATGACTTCTTGATAAATTTCTAATAAAATCTTAGTGGTCTAAAGAGTTCTCTTTTTCAGATAATCTATAAATGTTGTTGCTTTTACTAATTGGTCCCTTTTAGCATGACTTAAAGAGTAAGCCTATTAAAATGATGTTGGCATGAAAAATTAAGAGAGATCTTCTCCTTAAAAACTACATTAAGTCTTAAACCTGTGAAATTTAAAGGAAAATTATTCCAGTGAAAATTAAACACTACAATTTATAATACTATAAGGATACTGGATATCTGTTAATCCATGCTCAAAATATGTTTATCCTTTTTTCCATCAAAGTCCAATATAGACAAAGCATAGAATAAGTTTAATGGCACCACACTGTTTGCATTTTTTTCCTCAAATTCACTTTTTAATTCTAAATTCATACCCGAATGGGGATACAGAAATACTTGATCTATAATCGGGCCACACGAAAGAATCAAATGAATTTATTTCCTGTTTTCCCAATACTTCAGTAATGTCCATGATTTTTAAATTCTGATTTGTCACTAGACCACAAATAATACCAAATTTAACTGATCAAATCAACCTTGTATACTCACTCAGATTCTAATTCTATAGAAAGACAGTGAGTGATCTCACAATTCTAAAGCAGGAAAAAAAAAAAGAAAAAAGCTACCACCTGCACCTGGATAGCTACCAGCGTGATTATAAAAACTAACTACACTAAATACAGTTAAACAATGCTGTACATTTTAGTATCTATTTGATTAATGGCAAGAGTAGTGACAGACAGTTGCAATATGGAATCTCATGTTTATACCCAAACAGTACATCAGTCATTTAGCCCAAATTTACCTTACTCCCACACAAACCTGGTGTCAGGCTCAATGTTTATTTCTGTAAATTGTGGGAAAGGGTGGGGGGGGGAAGCTCAATATTCAATTGAATAAGTCTTACTTTTTTTCACATGAAGAAAACTTGTACACGTGAAAGAAAATCCCAAAACCTTTAAAAGCACACTTTCGAATTTGCTTTCAGCATTTATCTGAAGCATTTATCATACCTCTCTCGAAAGTTCTGTGCACTACTCAGAAATCTTAACTATGACTATATTTAATGACCTGGGAAATTTGGTTTCTAATCTTTGAATTGCTTTGCTTTTGTACCCTCCAAACATAAATTGGCTATCTTCCTACTGATAGACCATTTACTTCATTAACAGTCATTGGTACTTAGAAACGGGGCATACAGATTTTCCTAATTTTATACCATGTAGGACTTAAATGAAAAATCAAGAATATATTTATCAAAGTCTTCTTTCAAGAGACAAGGGTGTCAGTTAAAAATCCTATCCCAGCACATCAGAGGGCTATGATCTGAGTCAACTATACTGTAGAAGGAATGAAAACAACATGCAGTTTTAAAGTGGTCACTGTAAAACTACAGGTAGATATGTAAGGACTAGAGCCATAATCCAAAGCCATAATCCATAAAATAAATGTTTCTGAAATTCAAAACCACTTATTTTAATTAAAAAAATTATACTTTAAAAGACATGGCTGAACCACAATTAAAAAAGAAAAAGAAAAAAGAAAACATGGTTGAAATAAGCAGACTCGAAGTTTGAAGTTTGAATGTTTCTCAGCTGGAATCAAACTGAAAGTAATCACAGACTGATGGCTTGAGTTTTGTTTGTTTGTTTGTTTGACTTTTGCTAAACTGTTTAATTCATGAATATTTTTCAAAGGAGCCAAGGAGGCCAAAGTAAAATTATACTAATGTGTAATGTGATACAAAGGAAACACTCAGAATGCACAAATGCCTGCACAAAAAGAGGAGACGCTGTTTCATACGTGTATATATATGTATATATGTATATATACACGTATGAAACAATATATATATATGTAAGAAACAGCATATATATATATAACTTTCCCCCCATTGGTTTAATTTAAATCCAGTTTGTAGAATGAGAGGGAGTGTTTTTTGTTTTTTTTTCTTAGAGCCCTTTTCCAACATGTGTGGCATCTAGCATCTGGGTTTGGGTGCCTTATTATTATCTTTCTAAACATATAGTTTGATATTCCTTTAATTAAAATGGTGACCATCACCCAAAACAACTTTTCTGGAGAGAGACCTTGCAAACCCACAAAACCCAGGCCTGGGTTTGTTGAACCTGCAGGCAGTTTTGTTTAAGTAAGCATTAAAGACTTGGCAAGCCCTCTGTGCTCTCATTTTCCTATTCTCTATTATCTATCCACTTAATAATTTCAGAAACCTTAATCAGACTTTGATCAAAAAAATACACGCAGTGCTTGGGATAGAATGATAATACCATCTGTTTTCATTCTTATGTGGGTTCTTTCCAGCCATACAATCCAGCATTCTGGTTGCTTACTTTATAATGATCCTCACATTATAGGTGCTTTAATGGAAACTCTCCTATGTCACTTATTTTTTGCAAACATACAGAATTTTTTCAATATGAAAAAGTCTGGAGTATTTTCATATTAATGCTGATTACATTTGAATTCTGTAGATAAATAAGACCAATCCCAATACTAAAAAAGATCCAAACTATTTTTCTTGTAATGGTTGGTAAGAACTGAAACCTCTTCTAAAAGAGTTTATTTGGCATGAGACTTCTAATTCTGTTAAAGTCTAGATGGCAACTTTAAAAATTAAATATCTAAACCATCTCTAAATATAGAAACAACTGACTTCCTGAGAACCTTTATACGATGACTTTTCAAGTGCGCAGCTATCCTTTACTATATTCCTTAAAAATCATATTACAATATCATTATTTAAGTATAATGAATACAGAAATGGTGATATAGTTTCCTTCTAGCCATGGTAACAACCAAGAATTCAGAGCAAAGGTCAAATGCTTTAAACTCTTTGACACAGGAAAAATTAGCCAATGATATGGAAAAACATTCTCCAAATAATTCACTTTTGCAGATTTTAGCAATCAATATGGAGCACCATATGATAGATATGGCTCCAACAATCTGTATCAATCACGAAGATTGGCAGTGGCAAACTACACAGACCAATTTTTGTCATGCTACCACAGTCAATTTTACAGACTCTGTGTAACCAAGACTTACTCTGGTGCTTTCCCCGACACACCACACAGCCTCTTCCAAGATCTGCTTCCAACACATTCAAGGGCTTTTCTGAACCAAACCTGACTGAAAACCTTTGGAGACTGGCACCCAATTCTTACAATACTCCATGTTTTCCTTCCAAAGGCTGCATCTTTAATACATTATATTGGGTTTTTCCCATCACACATTTAATGTGTGAAATTTCTAAACTCTTCCCCTTCACTTATCTAAATTGAACTTTGGCAGCCAACAGTTAACTGTTGGAGAGTTGCTTAAAAACGATCAAACCCTTTCTAAAATTGATTGCAAGAAGTATCAGTGCCAAGATAGAAATTTTAGTCTTCATCACACACAAAAATCAATGTATGCTTGACTCTGCAAAGAAAGCCACCTTGAAAATAATTAATAAAACATCAAAGCTGCATACAACTTCAAAAATCCACATGAGACTGAAACATTTGAGGCAATTAAAAGAAATTACTAATTTATATAAGGTGGTACTTCCCTTTGAAAGGTATTTTCATATATATATACATATACATATACATATACATATACATATACATATACATATACATATATATATATATATATATATATATATATATACTGAAATCTCAGTTTTGGCTTCAAAATGGCAATTTAAAACCTTACCAACATACCCATAGCAATTATGAATGTTACATTAAATACATAAACTTTGAAAATCCTTAAGAATAATTTGGAAACATTTCAATTATATATATATGTATATATATATACATATATATGTGTGTATATATATATATGTATGTATATATACATATATATATATATATATATATATATATATATATATATATATATATATAATAGAGAAGTGTGGCCTATATTTTCTTTGAAACAAAATGTATAGACACATTATTAGAATTTGGAAAAGACATAGATTTTATATTTACAATATATACATAGGTGAAGTGACCTCCATAAAACACATGACAACAAAATGAATCTCCTCTATCAGTTGCATTTTACTGTCCTACAGAGTTAACTTTTATTATTTATTCTTAAATATATATTATATGTTTGGTGGTGAATATTTTGAAAACAGGTTTAAAAAGGGGAGACTAAAAAGCATACTAGGTATGGAAGTACAGAGGGAGGGAGAGAGAAGGAGGCAGAGAGAAAGGTAGAAAGAAGGAGAGAGGGTGGGGAGAGAGAGAGAGAATCACAAATCATGGATATGTCTGAGAAAAGGAAAGCTTGACAGAGATGATGTTTGTTTTGGTTTTTGAAGATGAGCCATAGTTTTTGAAGGCTGTGAATGGAAGGTACAGATCTTGGCCAAGGGTAAGGAACTGCATAAAGAAGAGGCTGGAAACTGTGTTGAGGTAAGATAGATAAGAGTCTTGTTTACCTGACTTAGGTGCTTAGACTTCATCCAGTAGGCAATTGGAAGTCATTTGAGGTTTTCAATCAGGAAGATGACACAACCAGATTTGTATCTTTGAAAGATAACTGGCATCATCAATGAGATAAATGGATATGTAACTGGAGACAGGAGGTGAGGAGTCTACTCAGGAGAATTTGTGATACACTGTGACAGATGGTGAGAACTTCGAGTAAGGTGGAAGCATTGATGCTTGAGAGCGATTTTCTCTGTGCTTGCCATAAAGCCCCAACCCTACATATCTAATGTATTGATTTGAAGAAACTACAACGCTTTTAAAAACTTTATTTAGCACTTTTTTAGAATACATATCTTTGAAGAGCACCTTTTTTCTATTTTAAGAATATCCAAAAAAATGTGTTTTTTTTTTAATTTTATTATTGAGGTATAATTTAAATACAATATAATATTAGTTTTATATGTATAACATAATGATTCTAGAGCAACTTTTTAGGCATTTCTTAACCAAACTTCTCAACTTCCTTAGCAATGAAAGGATGATAATTTTTATTCTCAGTGTAGATGTTTTTTTAATAACAATATTGTTACTGTGACTTAGTGTCTTTGCACCAGTGTTTTGACAGAATCATCTGACTTACTTCTCTATTTGTCATTAATCATTTACACCTAATGATACAACAAAAAGTACAACTGTGTCCAGTTGCAAAGGGTGTCTCTCTTTCCCATTAGTTTTGCTCAGCTCCGTGTCACCTCATGAAGGTGGCCAAAACAATGAAAAGACATGGTATTTGTTTCAAATTAGAGAAAAAATAGAATGGCTAGAAATACTCTAATCATGGAATTAAAGACCAAGAAGTTGCTTTAGAAATTATTTTGTCATTATTTGCATTTTGAAGATGGAGAAATCTTAACCCAGCAAGATTAAGTGATTTGCCCAAGATAAAATTGACTCCAAAAGGGGCTTTTCTAACAAGACCACAAGGAACCACGTAATCGCTAACTCATATTTCTGAGGTTGTTCATTTTATAAATGATAGTTGTTAATGAAATTTTGAGAAAAGTTCTTTTCTAAGGACCTACAAAAAATATGTCATGAAAACAATAGAAATTATATTTTTACGTTTCCTAAATTAAGGAAGATGTTTATTTTATTTATATTTTTTATTAAATGAGAATAGTTATTTAATATTTATCCACAAAATTGTATTAAAAGTATCCTAATCTTGCATGACTGAAACACATATACCTAACTTGAAGCCAATGATTAAAATGATTGTTTACTTAGGTCCAATATGTAAATTGTTATGGAAATCAGCCAGTCCTATGGGATATGTCACTGATTATTTAGATGTTATATTATATAGCATGATTGAACTGGTCAACTCTTCTTTTAGAGACACCTGATATTTTATTTTTTTTCTGGTTATAGCCTATAGTTGATTTATATTTTGATAAATGATGAAACAACTATAATGCATTAGTAAGTCCACCTGTGAGTTTTAAAACAGCATAATTATTACATGGCAGAACTAAAAGTGACTGGTAGATAGAATTTTTGTGCTGTATATATTTACAACTTCTTTATTTATTCAGAGTGCAAGCAATGTAAGATTCAAGAAGCAAACGTCAAAACAATTATATATTGTTTAAATTTAGGAATAAGGGTGTACGACTTTTACTTTGTATTATTCTACAAAATTAAGAAAAAGTTTGATAAAGATACTTGGGAGGGCAAATTCATGTCTGTAAAATAAAAATATTCCTCTGAAAGGACAAGAAAGCTAAATGAAACTTGAAAAACTGAAAAAAGTCTTTGTATATTTCTGTCAGAAACTGTATGACATCAAAACTTGTAGACACTTTGGATAAATATTTAGTGTATATTAACTATCTCTTTGATTGCAATGCTAAGAATACAAAGAAGCTCAATCAATAAACATTTAATATCTAATCCAAATTTGATAGTAACTAAGTACAATAGTGTTAATTCCCACAATATTTCTTAAATTCTTCCATGTTGCTTTACAGTAACGCCACGTTACTTTAAAAGATCAAAATAAAATTTGGCATTATTAACTTTAATTTTTGTATGTACTTGTGCAGGCACATATAATTTTTATACGTATTTGAAACTCAGATAGCTAATACCAGTTTCTATTGTCTGTCTGTACACTTTACCTAGGACTATGGACTGTGTGTTGAAACTCCTAATGTTTGAAGATCTGCTTCTGTGCCCTTTGAAATGTAAGTCACTTTTGTTCCAAAATATTGTTTGCTGCATGTTAATTGATCTGTGTACTTTTGCGTCTTCCTCAGGATTCCAGAGCTATGCCACATTGCTTAAACCATGCAGAGTGAGCACAAATATTTGAGAAGCAAAGCTGATTTAAGTCTTTGCAGGAGAAGACATGGCATTGTATGTACTGTTCGATTTTAATACATATCATTGTAATAGTTAAATTTAAGGGGAGGGGGGATTGCCAAGGAAGCCAAAACTAATTTGTTGAGGGCTACTGTATGTACTTGTACATATATAAATTAGGATTACCTTAGCTTGGTTTCTGTAATCGTGAGCAGTAATATACTTATTAACTTGTTAGTTTAGTACATACGGCATCAAAGTAAAACCCACTGATAGAATCAACCGAAATCACAAAATGATCGTTTTCTCTCTTTACTCCAAGCTGAGCAAAGAACCTTTCCAAACAATGTGAACTCATGGGCTTCCCCCATAACTCTACAGATCTCACGCTGCCATATAACTGGGAATCGAAGAGGTGAGGTCATTTCATCACTCCTTGCAAAAAAATGCAAAACGTCTGCTAAAATCTGACTTCATTTGATTTACTCTCCAAGACTGTTTTTTATTAAATATGTTTGACTGCTATCTCTAATTAAATGTAGAATTAATTTTGGCAAACTAACCACAGATGCAGTTTATGTTCAATTTTATCAGACAGATTTATTTATAAGCTGTCAACTTCTTGAAAGACTTCATTTTGGAGCAGTTTTAAATTGCTAACAGTAGCTGTAAATGGAGCTACTGTTCTCTGGAACACTAAAGGAAAAGTATGCTATAAATGTCCATTCCATCTGTGAGGAATCATAAAACAATCACATTCCTTTATTTTTTTTTTCCTCCTTAGGACCTTTATTAAATTAGTTCAACTCAATTAAAAATAACTTCAAAAACATTTCAGAGCCTTTTGTTTCATGGAATACTTGGAACTCTCTGCACGGAACGTCACCCTTTTAACTAATCCCTTTTAGTAAATGGAGGAGAATAGTGGTATTGTGACTTCAGACAGTGCTTTCAAGGGTCTCTACTGTACCGAATTGAGGTCACTGCAAGACAATGCTCAACACCCCATAGCCATTCAAACATTCTTCACAACTCTATCAAACGTGTCTTTCTTTCTCTCACCCGCTTTCTCTCATGGCAAACGCAGAGGACAATGGAAAAACCTCCAGCACCATTTATGGTCACCATATTTACACATGACAAAGTCTATTCTTCCTGGTTTGCCAACTCCCTGTAAAAAGAATGAACCCTGGGATACATTTTCCCACCATTACTGTTTTTCAAACTTATTTTGCATTTAATTTTTTTGGTGTTGTTGTTATGAGAGGGCTGCTACGTGGCATTTGAGAAGCTGACTTGCTATTTTCAGGCATGTGTAACAAAGCAGAGACTCAATGCAGAATTAAATATGTCACACTGTAGCCAGCATATGCATGATGTAGTGTACAATTTAGTACAAAACAGAGGCAAATGGCGAAATTAGAATTATTATACCTTGTCTTATTGTCTAGCATTAACAATATTAGAAAACTTACTGCTTGCCCATGAACCATCACGCCTGTGCCCCACAAGCACTATTTAGTTTTGCTTGGGAGTTTTTATGGCTGCAGCCACAAACAAACAAAATCAATTGCTGTAAATTTTTCTCACCAGGGCTGCTTCTTTTTGAAAGAAAAAATAAAAAAAAAGATGTATCCAGAGCATCGTCCTCCAAACAAACAAGAAAAACACACATTTGCAAGCCATATAGTAAAGTTGTTAAGATGAAGATTTTGATTTTAATTAAGAATGGGATTTGTAGGACAATTAGTGAGATGTAATATTCTTTGCAAGAAACAGTGCCCTTATTGGAAATACCATCTAAAACGAAATGGGGGCATTTGGAGCTGCACAGAGACTTATTTCTATGGGTTTGTACAGTTAATGAGAAGGAAAAATACAAGGAAAATGTAGAAACCTCACCTGAAATGCAGGAGGAGTACAAATGCTGTTTGCCTTCCCACCCCCCGCCCCCTTAATTTTCTTTTTTGCTGTTTAACTCATAGATACCTATGCTGCTGAGATTTCAATCAGGTAATCCTTTTGTCATTAATACACCTTATAAGTTATTTTATTCACAGTTATTCTAAATGATTGTTATTAGAATACCTCATCTTATTTGATGGTTTTTACAAAGATATAGTAATATATTTAATAATAATGGCAACAAACTTTCCAATTATTTTGGATATGCTCAGCTGCCTTGACATTAAAAAGAGGGATTTTTCTCAATTATAGAACAGAATTTGCATAATTGATAAAATTTGGAATGAACATTTCCTTTATAATATATACATATTCATGTGTCACAAAAACTAAAAATACATTTCTTAATCAAATTCCTGATAATTTCTCAATTTATTTTATAACAAAATGTTCAATTTATTTTATAACAAAATTTTCATTTTTCTTTTCTATACAATAAAGATGAAACATTACAAAGCGAATTTAGGAACCTCTTTCCTAAAGCAGATAGAAAAACATTAGTAGTGACTATGTCATCAGATACTGTGCTGTGAATATAAAGACCAAATACACACACACACACACGTGTGTGTGTGTGTATTTGATATATATACATATATATATGTGTATATATATATATATATTATCACATATGTATATAATCACATATACATATATATATATATATATATATATATATATATATATATATATATATATATAAAATCACATATATATAATCACATGTGGTTTGGAACATGTATTGAGCACCAACATTCCTCAACATTTATTCTACAGTATTTATTAAGCATATGTTACCTGCCAGGCGTTGTACTAAACAACTGTACAGTACAATATCATTGAAGGTAACAATGTATTTAGAATCTGCTGGAAAAGATATAAAACTAAACCAGAGTAATCACTCACATTTTGTGAAGGGCTGTAGACACACAAACAGGTTTAAAATTTATTTTATATTACAAGTCAAAAGTGCAAATATCCCAAAACCATGGCAGGCAGACTAAGTGCAATTTATAGCAGTTAGTGAGTACCCATCTGAAAAGCATCATGGTAAGTGCATTAGAGTTCAGAGGCAGAAACATAGAGTTTACCTTGGGGAAGGCATAGAGGAGGACCAAGAAAGGGGGGGGGAAAAGAACACAAAAGGAAACATAAACATGTGGATCATAACAAGGAATATTTTGTGGCACATTATGTCTCTAATGAGGCTATTTATATGAGATTGGGGCAAGAAAGGTCTGGAAATCTACCCTGGGGCCACAGTGTATTCAGTCGTCCTGGAGTGCTCTCCTTGAGTGTAGCTGATGGGTGGAGGAAGCTATAGAGAGCCAGGAAAGGAATTCCAAGGCTTCCTCAGGATCTCAACTGAGAAGGGATGAGGGTACATTGTTTCAGATGTGCCAAAAGAAAGGAGAGGGTATATTAAAAAGAGAGAAAAAAATTGTGTGCTCTGGAAACCAGCCATGGTTGCTGAGAAGGGGCAGGGAGTCCATGTGATCTCAGAGATTTTACACCACATTATCCATATCTATAGGATTGAACTATATGAAATTGTCAACCTAATACATCCAAGCAATATTTGAATGTTTGACAGAGAATGAGGAGAGGTCCAAGGAGAAAAAGGTGGTGTGTGTTTAGACTCAGGTAGCAGAAGGGTGAGCTAGAATCAGTAAAATGTTTACGTGCAAGTCCCCCATAGAGATAGGATTCACACTTAATTTCCTTAGTAGCCATGAAAGATGGGAGAGCTCCTGTTTTTTGTTTGTTCTCCAGTGTTAGCTTCAAAATACAACAGATTTCATATTTTGTGTATATCTCCAAGACCTAAGATTCCTGATTCATTATTTTGCTTCTTCATTGACCTTTAATGAAAACTCCTAGGTGACAGTCTTTAAAATGAAATTTCAATTACAAACAATATTCTTCTACATGTTTGACTTCAGAATCCATTATGTCAAAAAGAAATATTGAAAATAAAATATGAATATGGTACTTTGCCAATTGAAACATCCATCCATCCTAGCAGTTACAATAAATGTGTAGTTATTATCAATTATCATCATTAATTTCAAAAATAGTTCTCATGCAATTTCTAATCATGTTCTACCTCCTATTTTATTCTAGATCTCCAGTAGAAATTCAAAAGGTATACATTGTCCTTTAATAGCTGTTCATTACAGATAGCCTTATTGCATCACTATGCTTGTTCCTTTATTATAAATGCTAAATTTTAACTATGGATATCTTTCTCCTAATCGATCAGCTTTTATGTAATAGCAATAGTATCAACTGGAGCTTAAATATAATCACTTGGATATCTGCCTTATTCACTATCCAACTACCTTGTGGAAGAAGTATTATTAACATCATGCTTTCATAATGATTATGTGAAATTGAGGCTCACTGCAAAATCCCCGAAGAACACCTGAAATGGGAGAGTGTGTATTCTTATTCAGCATGATAATAAAGACAGCTATCCGACCTGGTATCTTTGTTCGAAATAAAAGGATACCTTCTTCTGACTGACCTTGCCCAACAAGCAAGAGCATGGTCAGCAAGAGGTGCAAGAGGTGAATTTCAGCCCCATTCAGTCCTTGTTCATCTTCTCGCCTGGGTACCTCTGGGACATGTAGAAACTACACAATTGAGCGAGGGGCTCTGGCATGCCAGGATCCCTGTTCTACGCCTTCTGTATAATATTAGCACTGTTAATTCTCACAACAGCTCTATGAATTGTATTAGGCGCAATTATTGTGCCCATTTTACAGAGGTAAACTAACTTGCCTAATGTTACAACTAGTCAGTGGAAGCCTCAGAGTTGTCCAATGGGTATTCTGAACTCAGAGCCCCCATTCTTAGTCACAATAAATTATCACAGTTTTTATTCTCATGTATCATTATGTTAAACTAAGATTTTTCACACTTTTAAATAATTACATCTGATTGATTATTTGGCTATAATATACACGTGTGTTAATGCATGGGCTGAATAAGTCCCAAATGCACACTATAATCTATTGTTGCCTTATGCAAATACTTTCTAAGAAATAAGAGGGAGATGCACATAGAAAGATAGTTCACTGATAGTTTCAAAGCTGTCATGTTTTAAAGAACAGATTCTTCATTTTGGAATAAAAAAAAACAAAACAAACACAAAACAAAAAACAACCCTTGTCATTTAGAGAAAAGAAAAACTATTAATTTTAAAATGGGTAACAAAATCAATTCTACATTTCCCTTCCTCTGACACCCTCTTCACAATAAAAGCTTAGAACTTAAATTAGTGAAGAAATTTGCTTAAATTAGTAAATTACTTATATTAGTAAAGAAAATTCCCAAAAGTAATATAAACAGTGTGAGTAGTCCACACAGACAAGCAAGCACATCCTCAAAGAAAAAGCATTTAAATAACACTAAAAATATTTTACATAGTAGTAAAATACTTCTTAAAGTATTTCTCAACTCAAACTAGTTTTGCCAAATCAAAAGTTTACTCTTGAGTAGTTAAGAAAGCCAAAAGTATTCAAAATGATTTCAAACCCGTTTTACCTATTATGGTTTGTTTCTAATGGAAGCATTGGCGAACACAATTTAGCTGTTAAGGTATAGAAAATACTTTATAGGTTTTTCTTTTTTTTTTTTTCTCATTGTCAAAATAAACCTTTAGTTAAGAATTTCCTGGTTGGAAAGAATTTAAAACCTCTGAACTATTGGGTCAAATCAGTATATATTGCAGGCTACATTGACTCTTAGAATGTTTCTCCCTGAAGAAATGACTCAAAAAACAACTGGGGCTGCAGTGCTAAATTCCTATAGAAATTGTAGAAATGCCACAAGAATAGAAAACCAATTTGCTTGTTTTTAAAGCAATCTTAAACTTACACATTTTGGATTATGGTATTTAGCAAAAGAGAAGAAACAGAAGAGGAGAAGGAAAGAAGTAGGAGGAAGAGCAAATTGCCATGCCTTAGGAAAACTAGGTTCAAAATATATTAGTGGGTTACTTGGAAGGAGAAAATTTCAGATATGATTTCAGGTATTGACGTTTCAATCTCTAAATCAAACTTTTAAAATAATGTCATTTCTAGTGACTATAGTTCTCTCTGTGGAATCTGAGTGGCCTGATGGGCCCAAGAGTCATAACATTCAGGAAGAGAGTTATGCTTTTTTCCCCTTTCTTTAAATTAGTCAGTAGATACAAATCCATTAAGGTTGGTGAGATTTTCCAAACTCAGTGAACACTTAACTGTAAAATACAAAAAATACAATCAAATATTCAAGGTTTAGAATGTTATGTTTCATTCAATGAATCTTCATTTTTGTTACAGGGATATTTCAAGAATATTACTGAAAGTACCAAAGACGGTTCCAAGATCATTAAACAAAAATGACATAAAAATATCATATTTTCACAAAATTTAGAGTGACCTGTTTTCTTGATTATTTAAATAGACATTTAATTAACTTAGTACCAAAGGCTTCTGCCTATGTTTCTACATGTTGGATACTGCCCAGGCAGCTATACTACAATACTACAACCACAAATTTAAAAGAACTATCAAGTATGTGTCCTCGTTCTCTCTCTCTCTCTCTCCCTCTTTCTCTCTCTCTGTTTCTCTCATACACACAAACACATACACATACATATCGATACATATATAATTTCAGAAATTTTTATATAATCAATACTAATAATTAAACATAATCATTGTTCCACAAATTACTAAAAATTTAATCATAATTTATGAGTAACGTGTTGATAAGATGAGAGACTATATGGACAAATTTTCAAGGAGAGGTGTTATACTTTAATTGCAATAAAACTAATCGGGTGCTTTGCCCACAAGTATCCAGCAGCTTTTCTTAGTTATCAGAGTGCTAAAGTCTATGTGGGGGTAGATGAATTTATTTTTATCTTTGACAAAATCATTTACATGGACTACGATATGCTTTTCATTTCAGCTGAGAGCCAATTCTCTGAAAAGGAATTATGAATGTGGCATACTGCGGAACAATGAACTTTAAGTTAAGGTGTAACCCTCAATTATAAATTCTGAGATAATTTAATTTACTACTGGAGATAATATGTTTAGAATATGTGGTGGAAATCACATTTCTCTTTTCTAGGGGCTTATTCCTAAATATTTTTTTCCCATGGTAAATCTTCCTTTTAAAATATTGAAGGTAGTATTTGAAAATAGACTGCTCTAAATATTCAGAGCCTCTATTTATTTGAAAAACAGGCAAAGCTAAAAGCATCTCCTGTTTCCATCCTCTACTAATGGAGCCAATGGGGTCGCACTCTGATGATGAAAGAGACAGGGCTATTTAGTCCTCACCATCTCCGAACCAGTGATTCTCTACGGATACCTCAGAAATGGGACAAAAAAATTAGGAGGAGGCACTTACATTCCCCGGGACAGCTGTGAGCAATGGGTAGGAATATCTGCCCTTGTATTTTAGAAATACTGAAAGTATAGATATCCCTTTCCATAAAGCTCACCTTTTTCACAAACAAAAATCAAGGATACATCAACACACGACTTCCGAATCAGAAACATATTGATCTTATCTATTTTCAACATCAGTCTAACGGTGAATATAGATTTTAGGGGAAAGGGGGCTCACTTTGAAGATGGGCTTTCCCCTATTCCCTGTAATTATGTGCTTTGAATAAGTGGTATTAGCAACTGTCTGTTGTTGTCATTTATATAATGTGGTATATTTTTTTCATTTAAGAACAGTACAGTATCAAAATTTCTGCTACTAAAAGTGGTCTTAGTGAGGTATGTGTAGACAGTGAATTACCAAACCTTTCCACACGTATTTGCTGAGTCAGGAAAAGATAATAAAATACCATTTGGTGAACAGGGGAGGAACCAAGAGGAAACACACGTACGGATTTGATTACGTAAATGGAAGTGAATGATCTCACAATTTAATATCAATAAAGATATTTTGAGTGACTTATTAAACACTAAAGGCTAAGTTTAGTCTTCTTGCTATCTACCTACCCTCTAATCACTACTATTTTAGATGATTTGGTGTTTCCACTTCAATATGGCTATAGATTCTTACATTGATAATACTTTGTCTTATCCCCTAAAATAAATCATTTGCAAACTGTTCCATCTTGAGGAACATTATACAATCCTATTGGCAACAGTGGCCCATTATGGCAGTACATCTTAATTAGGGACATATATTTGAAAGAAGTATTTTTAAATGTGTCTTCCTCATCTAGCCCTCTGAATTGCACCCCGAGAAAGGTTGTATCCTGTGATGGAGAATACTTGACTATTTACTTAAGAATGAAACAAAATGTTTAATTATCTGTTTTTATATTTGACATGCCTGTAATAAAATTGCTGGTGACTTGTTAAAGAGTATTTAGATAACACCAGTTATATACCCCTGGTTGCAAATCAAAAATATTGGTATTCATCCAAAAGTTAGTAATATATCTGCATAAAAATATTTTCAGAGGGCAAATATGTTAATGAAGTGGCAAAATTAAAGAAATATAATTTCTAGCTAATTGATAATTCTTTATATTCGTACTTACTCCTAATGAATTCCTCCATATATAAGAGAAAGCAGATTTTTCTGCTTCACCTTAAAAACCAAAAAAGGATTGCTATTCCCTTCCCCCACTTTGTACATACAGTCACTAAAATCCATCTGTATTCCAGTTGTCATTATAAATAATAGCTGCCAGATCTAGTCCCATAAATTGATATATTGCAAAAGCTGGCATGAATATTTTAATGTTCTGCCATTCTAAGAAATAAGCTGTAGGTTTTGTATTTATATATGAATATAAGGACTTTATATATGTCTATACCTACATATGTCTTTATATACTCATGTACAGAAAAAAATAAAATAGAAATTTTAATTTTTGTTAAATTTTTAATGTATATACCACAGAACTATATTGTCATCTTTGATAAATGTGGGAAATCGAGGCACAGAAGTACCCTCTAGGTGAGAACCAAACAGCATATGACAAAGAGCAGAAAAGACTGGTAAAATGCCCATGCCTTATGTGCTTTCCTCTCTGATCTAAACACCAGATTGCCATAGAGATTCCTATAAGGAATTCTTTAAGATATAATTTAATAGTTATAAAGTACATGAAAGGTGGTTTCTGAATATGGGAATTCTAACCTACTGTATTTCCTTCTTTATTTCTAGAAGATTAGTTGGCCCTCCACAAGTCTTTTGTATAATAAAAGAGTTATAAGTTAGTTCTAATGGCTTTTTGCAGTTATTACACAACCTCTATTATATAGGAAATGGAAAGCTTATAGGAGTGTTTTCTTTCAATAAAAGGAATTCATACATAAGACGAGGTGGAACATCTTAAAGATAATGAATCAGTGTACCCAAAATAGATATTTTAACTAAATATTTTAGATAATTAACAGGTCATACTATTTGATTTAAAAATAACTTGAACTGCCTAGAAATGATTACGCATGTTTTTAAAAATGTATTATCATTAATATTAAAATATTACCACTACTTTTTATTAACTTAGACCTTGATTTTAAAGGAAACAGCAAATCTATAGTTTACAAATGCCCTTTCCAAATTCTTAACTTCAAACTCAGAGAAAGCGATCATTTACCTCATTTTGGAATGATAGTTGGCTAGTGAAAGGGAAGTGTAAACTCGCATTCACTTACATTTCTATGTGACCATGAAGAACACTTCTGGAATTATAAAATATTCTTTCTTACTATTTGGCCAAAGACCAATTACTGAATCACCCCAAGAGCCCAAAGATAAATAGATAGATGGATAGATAGATAGACAGACAGATAGATAATGCCAGTAGGTGAGACAATGAAATTATATATTAGTATGACCCTCTGTAAAGAAAATACAAAAAATAAAATGACTGTTTGGTCAAGGACACTCCTCAATGAAAAAATATGTCAAAATATTCAACACAAATTTGGATAAGGGGATCAAATATATGGTAATGGAAGGAGAACTGACTGGATTGTGACCACATAATGCAATATATACATGATGTATTATAGAATTGTACACTTGAAACCTATGTAGTTTTGTTGACCATTGTCACCCCAATAAATTTTAATTAAAAAAAATCTAAAATACTTATTTTACTATAAAAGTTTCATTATTTTTGTTAACAGTTTAATTTTACAAATATACTACATACGTATTATATACAATATAACACCAATGTAAGTAAGGTCTGTGCTATAAGCACTTTCAGGGTAATTGGTGGTATGCTGTAGGCATCCAATCTGAAAGCAAATCGTGAGATAGTGGAGGAACGACATTTAGTGACAGAATAAGCTACATAACACAGAAACGTCTGAACTAGAGCAGTGAGCGCTCCGGAGGATTTGGGAGGAATGCTGCAGAACACCTGACAAACAAGACTGCTTTTTGTTTTTCAATCCTACAAGTTGACAGTGAACTGTCGACACCTTATGGAAAAACCTGAAAAATCTTCCAGTGAGCAAGAGTTCTGCAGCTATATTTTCTTTACTTTCTCTCTTTTAATTGTCATTGAGATCAATTTTTGAAGAACAAAGTTTGGTTCTTTGTTCACCAATTTGAAAAACAAACTTGCTTTGTGACGTTACCTGGCAAGAAATCACAATATTTCTGAAATACTTGATTTTTCAGAGGAAGACGCAGTAGGTATTGATATTTTTAAATATCACAGGTCTTATATTTAAGCTGTTTTGTTAAGTGTTTTACACAATAAATATATAGAATCTGAATGAAATATAATTCTACACCATTACAAAATTATGACATATTGTCCTCATGCATTGTATCAATGATGTTTTACTGGTTAAAGCTTATGGCAAAAATTGAAATTTGAGAAGTTTCTAAAAGTGGAAAACAGAAATTAGATAGTCAGAAAAAAGAGGAATAACTATGGTCTCTATATAGTCTCTGGCCTGGATTTAAATTCTGGGTCTGGGAAAGTTTCTTTTCCCAATGATTTTTAACATAATATGAGCTCATTAGAGCTATTGAAAATTTCAGAAAACATAAAGAAGAAATAGGGATACTATTTTGTAATAAATTTTAATACAACAGTCCCATAATGGGATGAGACAGAAGCAAATGACAGAAATGACTTACTGGGGTATAGAAAATCCATGCTAAGATTGAAAATAAAATATTTTTCTTTAAAAGGATCCAATCATTCAAGCAGTGATATATGAAACTCAGTTCAGTGGGGATTTTTGGAGCCATCTAAGTCATTTCTTTTTTCTAACTCTTCTTTTGTTTCCACCTACCCTCTCCTTTTTCATCTACTGAAATTCTACTCATCCATTTAATGCAAGCTCCCCCATGATGGCTTACCTGAAATGTGCAATCAGACTATTAACTCTTTCCAAGATGTTGCTTGTTTAATCCAGCCTCTGTCTGGATGCTTTCAGGGATGGTGTTTACTGTTTGTCAGAGAACTGCATTTTTGAACTATTTTACATCTTAGAAAATTATTTCTCACAGTGAGCCAATTTGAACTCCCTATAATTTTTACATACATTCAATAAACATTTAGAGATTGGGACCTACATAGGATTAACATAAGTATGAGCTATAAATGTGAATAATGTATAGTCTCTGGCCTGGATTTAAATTCTGGGTCTGGGAAAGTTTCTTTTCCCAATGATTTTTAACATAATATGCACTCATTAGAGCTATTGAAAATTTCAGAAAACATAAAGAAGAAAACAGTGATAAAGAAATAAAAGGCATCTGAATTGAGAATGAAGAAGTTAAATTGTCACTTTTTGCAGATGACATGATGCTATATAGAGAAAGCCCTAACGACTCCACCAAAAAGCTATTAGAAACAATAAACAAAATGGCTACAAAATCAACGTACAAAAATCCATTGCATTTCTAAGCAATGAAATCTCAGAAAAAGAAATAAATGTGAATTATTTACAATTCACATTTACAATTTCAACAACAATAATAAAATACCTAGGACTAAACTTAACCAAGGATGTGAAGGACCTATAGACTGAAAACTCTAAGGCATTTTTAAAAGAAATTGAAGATGACACAAAGAAATGGAAAGACATTCCGTGTTCATGGATAGGAAGAATCAACATAGTTAAAATGGCCATATTACCCAAAGCAATATATAGATTTAATGCAATCCCCATCAAAATCCCAATGGCATTTTTTGAAAAGAAATATAACAAAAAAAAATCATCAGATTTGTATGGAACCATAAAAGACCTCGAATAGTCAAAGCAATCCTAAGAAAAAAGAATAATGCTAGAGGTATCACACTCCCTGACTTCAGCTTGTACTATAGAGCAACAATAATCAAAACTGCATAGTATTGGCAGAAAAACAGACCAGTGGAATATAATTAATAACCTAGAAATAAACCCAGATAAATATGTATAGACAATTTTCAACAAAGGAGCCAAAAACATACAATAAAGAAAACACAGCCTCTTCAATAAATGGTGCTGGGAGAATTGGAAAGCCACGTGCAAAAGAATGAAATTAGACTGCTATCTGTCACCATGTACCAAAATTAACTCAAAATAGATCAAAGGCCTAAACATAAGACCTGACACAATAAACTGCACAGAAGAAAACAGGTATTAAACTTATGTACGTTGGATTCAAAGAGAATTTTATGAATTTGACCTAAAAGGCAAAGAAAGTAAAAGCTAAAGTAAATGAATGGGACTGTATTAAACCAAAAGCTTCTGCACAGCAAAAGAAACCGTCAACAAAATAAAAGGCAAGCAACCAAATGGGAGAAGATATTTGCAAACAACGTCTCCGATAAGGGGCTAATATCCAAATACAGAGGGTGCCAAAAAATGTATACACATATTAAGAAAGGAAAAAAAAACTATTAAAATTGCAATACTCAATATATACTGATAACAAAAGATGAATACGAGTCACGTTTAACTTCTGCAATTACAAGACATCCTCAAAGTGGTTACCATCAACATCCATACACATCTGATTACGACAAATTACCGCTTGAGCAACGTTGACCAAAGTGTCCACTTGTATACATTTTTGGCACCTCTGGTATATAAAGAACTCGTACAACTAAACAATAACAACAAAAAAATCCAATTAAAATATGGGCAGAGGACCTGAACAGACATTTCGCCAATCAGGACATACAGATGGCCAACAGACATATGAAAAGATGCTCAACATCACTAATCATCAGAGAAATGCAAATAAAAACCACAATGAGATATCACCTCACCCCAGTCAGAATGGCTATCATCAGCAAGACAAATAATAACAAGTGTTGGAGAGGCTGTGGAGAAAAAGCAACCCTCATACACTGTTGGTGGGGATGCAGACTGGTGCAGCCGTTATGGAAGGCAGTGTGGAGGTTCCTCAAAAAATTACGAATAGAATTACCATATGATGCAGCAATCCCTCTCCTGGGTATCTACCCAAAAAATCTGAAAACATTTACCCGTAAAGACATATGTGCCCCGATGTTCATTGCAGCTTTATTTACAGTGGCTGAGATATGGAAAGAACCAAAGTGTCCTTCGATAGATGCGTAGATAAAGAAGTTGTGGTATATATACACAATGGAATACTACCTGCCATAAGAAAAGATGAAATAGTGCTGTTTGCGACAACATGGATGAGTCTTGAGATAATTATGCTAAGTGAAACAAGTCAGACAGAAAAAGTCAAGAACCACATGATTTCACTGATATGTGGGATACAAAACTGAAAGCAACAAAGTAACAAGACAAACAAATAAAGAAACAAAAACTCATAGACATAGACAATAGTTTAGTGGTTACCAGAGGGTAATGTGGGAGAGGGGTGGTAGATGAGGGTAAATGGGGTCAAATATATGGTGATGGAAAGACAACTGATTCTGGGTGGTGAGCACACAATGTGATAGAGATGATGTAATACAGAATTGTACACCTGAAACTTATGTAATTTTACTAACCATTGTCACCTCAATGAATTTTAATTAAAAAAGAAAAACAGTGATGACTCATACCTCAGCTACCAAATATATTGTAACTATTAAGGTTTTGGCATATCTCTTTCTGGTCTTCTCCTTCCACTCTGTGCCCCACCCACCACAACATCTTTTATAACAGTTGGAAGCTAAACTGGTTACTACTTCGCTGGCTACTGTAACATACTTCAACCAGAGCATGTCAGTTCCAAAAAAGGGAAGCCCATTTGACCTCAAGGGAATGAGTTTGCATCCTACCTCTATCATGAGGAAAGTTCTATGATATAGAAAAGTGGATGTGCTGAATTTCTCTGATTCAGTCTTCGCTCTGCTATTCTGGGTAACAGTATATCACAAAAGAAGGACTTCCTTACGTTCCAGGCATGAGCCAAATGCTGGTGAGTTTTGTTTGTTTTCGATTACCTTGTTGGGTTTACTTTAAAGGCCCACCAAGAGGAACTCTTTCCCCACAAATAGGGCCTCTACATTATTGTGGGAAGCAGAATGTTATGTTTTCTATTCAGTCTTGGGAAGTGATGACGTCTGTCCTAACCTTTAGAGGCTGAACCACAGGGCAGCCCCAGAAGTAGGCTGCTTCACCAGTGAACAACACTCCCCTAGAGAGGATCAGGCCCAAAATGCTTACAGACTCTTCTGGCAGAAACTGGTTAGACATAAGGACCCTGGGTACTAAAATAGGGGTAAAGCCATTCTACTAAAAGCTGCATCTTAAGTTAAGGAGCATCATCCAAATAACTGATATAAAAGTCTCATAGACCAAGTACAGATACCTGTGTAAAGACACCTGTATTAGATTGCAAAAATGTCCACATATTCTTCCCATACTGGTATGAATACCCTTTTGCAATGTAACTGTACAGCTCTTCCCATTAAGAGGTGGAGTCTACTTCTGCACTCCTAACTCTGGGCTTGGCCATGTGACTTGCTTTGGACCACTGATCATTAGCAGTGACCTAAGAAAGTACTCGTGCTTCGGGAACGTGCACTCTTTCAGTGTTTTTTTAGAACCCAGAGTTGCCGTGAGAAGTCTGGGCTAATCTACTAGATGTGAGATCACATGGTGAGAGGCCTCAGCCATCCAGACTCAGCCATCCCACCCAACCCACAATATCAAGACCTAAATAAAACGTTGGCTGTTTTAAGCCACTATGTTTTGGGGTGGTTTTCTAATCAGCACCTTACCCCTATCCATTACTCAATACTCTGTGGTTAGGACAATCTAACCACTTAAAATGTCATTAAATTGTGTATTCCATGATCAACACCTTCAAAGCAATCTTTCTCCATTTTGTCTAAAAAGAATTCATTATATCAAAATATATATTTTCATATTTATCTACAATGATACTTATTATCCTCATTCATTGATTTTAGCTGTTGTATAAATAAACCCTATAATTTATTTTTTGTCTGTTGAATTTTTTTCCAATTGAATATTGCCAAATCGCTCTCCAATGTGACTGTACCAATTTCTACTGCCACTAACATTGTAGGAGAGCTCCCTCTGCTCTTTACCCTCACCAACATTCATTTTTGGCAATCTGATAGGTATGAAATAGTACATTATTTTATTTTGAATTCCTATCATAACTAGTGAAGTTGTAGATCATTTCATTGAATGTATATGTTTCTTTTTCTATAAAATGCCCGATTATTCCTTTTCCCTTTTTTACTATTAGGTTGTTTGTCTTTTTCCTACTGCTAAAATTCTAAATGCTTATCCTTTGGTGCTAAATAGGTTTTCCAATATCTCCCTTTTGTCATTGGCTTATTTTTCTTTTTTTTCTTGGTCCTTTCTAATGTATACAGAATGCAATTTTAATGAGGCCAAATTTACTGATCTTTCCCTTATGAAATCCTTCCTTAACCTGAGGTCATAAAAATACTCCTATTTCTGACTGTAGAATGTTTCAAGTAGTGCTTTTTACTTTCAGATTTTTAAGCCACCTGGAATTTATTTTGTCACTGGGATCTAATTATACTTTTTTTCCATATGGATAACCAATTGTCCTAGCAACATGTACTGAAGAGTTCATACTTTCCCTACTGATTCTTAATGCCACCACTGTCGAGTATCTTGCTTTCATATATGAATTTAACTGTTTCTGGGCTGTCAATTCTTCCATTCTCTGGTCTATATGATGGAATTAATGCCAATTCCATACTGTCTAAAATCTTCGGCTTTATAATAAGTAATGAGATTTTAGAGAACACATCCCCAAACCTGGACTATAAAATTATCTTGGCTATTTCTTCCTTTCTTTTGTTTCCCCATGTAAATCATCTATCTATAAAAATCACCTTTTTTCTGGGAATGACTGGTGATAGTTTTGAATATAAAGGCTATGCATTACAAATATTCCTGTAATTCTTCATCATTTTCAGCCCCAACAATAACAACACACCAACAACGCACGCAAACACACATACACACACACCTCAGAAAGAGTGTGTGTGTGTGTGTGTGTGTGTGTGTGTGTGTGAGAGAGAGAGAGAGAGAGAGAAGGAGGAGGAGGAGGAGGAGGAGGAGGAGGAGGAGGAGGAGGAGGAGGAGGGCTTGACCTTTAAATTACAGGACTTATTAACAGGACAAGGTTTTGAAAAATGGCCACAGTGCTTACAAATATGGATTAGAACGCTACTACAGCCGTGGTAAAACTAAATGTTCTCCCTGGATTTCAGAAGGAATCTAAAAATGTGACAATGAAATAAAACTTTCCTTTAGTAAGGCAACTTTTCTTCCCAGAAATGAATATTATTTCTTTGTCTTGAACTCTCAGCTTTTACTTTCTCCAGTCTCTGTTTACATCTCTCTCCCTGAAGAGGCAGGTTTGCCCAGCTCCTGAGCTCACACTGATCACGAGTAGTAGTAACCAGGAGCCATGTCCCCACCAGATGGAAAGGTCTGGAATTAGCTATGTGTTCATTTGCTGAGACTCATGTTAACTCTGGATATCTATGTACCCTCCCCCTACTACAGTTTACTCATTCAGTGAGTTTCAACATGGTTTATGCTTAACCAAAAGGCTATTTGTTAGTCCTGGAATCACTTCTGAGCTGAGACAGCTTACCTGACACTCTGATGATTCTATAATTCTGGTCTGCTACATCTCTACCAGGTCAAAACCTGATACCCAGAAACTCCCAACCTCTAGCTAAGGTGTTGTTCCAAATGGAGTTAATTCTCCACCATTGTAACCTGACAGACAGTCTCATTTCAATCATTCCCTTTGCTGAAATAAATCACCTACCAGTTTTGTGGATTTTTAAAATATCCAAGCTGTATCTGATTAACCCCACAACTAATGAGTTGAAGTTTTAATTATTGGTCATGTCCTTTGTAGTTTTTTGTAGATTGGGGTCCCTGCGGAAGCAGATCCTGAGATGACAAAAAATGCAAGCAGGAAGATTTATTTGGTATATTCTTGGGACCAGCAACCTTGGAGGAGACAGGATTGGGCAGAGAGAAGAGCTAAACTGTAATGCAATCCAGACAAAAACCTCAGCAGATCCTTCAGGACTCTTTGGTGGTCATTCAAAGTTGTCCTGACTTGGGAAGAAGGAGCTGAAACTTTATACTTCATCAACCAATCAATGGATGCAGGGTACCCACAGGAAGAGAGAGGGACAGGAGGCAAAGTAGCTCTCTTTAGATGAGAGCAGCTCGGCTGAGCATTACCTGCTGCCATCAATTCCAGCAGTGGGGGAATGAGTGCTTCTGTTTTGAAGAGGGGACCAGAGTGACATCACATGGCAAGTAGTAAAGTAACTACACCTCAGTAGGAGCCACTGTTCTATCTATTGGCTTGCTAACGAGGTACTAGGTTCCCTCACTGATGCAAACACACTGGCTATGACATTAAGTAGGAAAAGGCTTTCCCCTCCCTACACACCTCCTTAATCAATAAATAGTGCTAACTGGACCATCCCCGATTTATTAATTAGCTGTAAGACGAGGTTAAGTCTCACTTCTTATCTGTATCTTTGGTCATTTGTAACGTGAACAATTTGGATGCGATGAGCTCTACAGACACATTGCAACACTACCGTCAAGGAGGATAATCATATTATGTCAGATTCAGGGGACTGCAGATGCCCAAATGCTGCTCCTGGATTTAGAACCTGATACTGAATAGTAGCCCGCTTTTAAAATCCTTCTCTTACGTTCGTTACTGTTCACATTTCCTGCATTTACAATGTCTACCTTTTCGGTGAATTGTGGGTATTAGAATACTAGTACAAGTTTTGGCATTTTCCACCTTAAAACAAATAAAAACTTTCCCTTGAACTCCATATCGCCCACTACTATGCCTTTTTTAGCCTCTGTATGCACAGCTAACATTGTTGATTAGCATTTCTAAAGTCACATTCTCCACTTCCAAACCAACCAATTCATCCTGAAATCCACTCATTCCAATTTGCTTCCATTCCCCACCCATGCCCTGAAATGGTCCTTCTCAAAGTTAAATATTACCACATTTTTCCAGAGTCAGCAGCATTGGCACAGTTGACTCTTTTCTTCTGTCACTGTCTCTTTTCCTGGTTTTCTCCTGTCACTGGTTGCTTCTTTCTTAATCTCATCCCATTGCTCAGTGTATAAAAGTTGAGTACCTCAATCTAGGTTTTGGGATCTCTTTATCTACACTCTCCTTAGCTGATCTCATCCAAGGCAATGGCATTAGATACCATTTTTATGTGCTGATGACAAACAAATATGTATTTCAAACCCAGAACTTTCCTCTGAAGTTCTGCACACTCTTGCATTACTAACCCATTTGTCATCTCTACTTCGTAGGCTTAACACACTGAATAGATCCTAACAGAACTCCCAGAACTCTTGATTTTCTCAAATCTGAACTTCCCTAGCTTCCCCATTTCACTAAATGTCATCTGCATTTACCCAGGGCCCAGTCCAAAAATAAGAAGTCATTATTGATCTCTTTCTTTTTCTTACCATTTATCCTATTCATTAGCAAGTCATGTCAGTTTAACTTCCACAATATGCATTAATCCCCACATTTCCCTTCACTCTGCAATCACCATTGTAGTCCACAATTTGTCAATTATATTGCAAAAACCTCCTAATGAATCCCTCCATTTCCAATCTTGCACCTCTTCAAACCCCTCTCCAAAGAAAGGACAGTGATCTTTTTTGTTAAAGAATCAATAAGCTTAAGTCACTCACCTTTTTAAAATCCTTCAATAGTGTCCATTTCTTTCAGAATGAAAACTAAGCTTCAAACCATTGCCAAATAGGCCCTTCCTTGATCTGGTTCTTGCCTAGTTCTCCAATTATATCTTCTAAAATTATCATACTTGCTGTTATACTCTAAACACACCAGTTTCCTTCCTGCTTCTTGAACTTGGCAATACTTTGCTCACCTCCAAGATTTCTCACTTGCCTAGAAAATCTTCCTTTGCAATTCCTATGATTGACCCATTCTCATCTTTCAGCTTAAAGCTCAAAGAAGACCTTCCCATAGAAACACTCTTTAAAGGTGTGCACTCTGGTTATTTCCTTCATAACTAACACTCACTTCAATCTATAATTATCTTTTTTAACTTAATAATCGTCTACTTCTCCCAGAAGAACACAGCCATCACAACAGTAGGATCTCATCCAACGTGTGTTTTGCTCTGTCCACAGTTCCTGACATATGGTAGGTGCTGTATGTAATAATTAGTAATTATTGAATAAATGAGTGATTTGAATAATATACATCATCTCATTGGGTAAGAGAGAGAAAACAAATACCGTTATTCAAAATCTCTATTTCCTCTGCAGGGTAGAAACTGGCCAAAGGTTATTTCCAGTTTTCTTCCCTTTTGCTATACTATGTTTCTCACCTTTCTTTAGAACAAATTTGTATGATATTCAGGGAATACAAGTTACTTTTAGCATTAACATAAAAGAAATATAAGTGGAGTGTAGACTCACGTCAAAGTAATCACAAAGTTCTTTTTTAAAAGGATGTATACCAAAAAAAAGTGGATTATCCAATAATCCACTTATTGGCATACTGTGTTTCCCCAAAAACAAGACCTAGCTAGATCATCAGCTCTAATGTGTCTTTTGGAGCAAAAATTAATATAAGACCCAGTCTTATAGTAAAATAAGACTGGGATAATATAATATAATATGATATAATATAATATAATACTGGGTCTTATATTAATTTTAAACCATTATCTTCCATTCAATTGAATTCCCATGAGTTGAGTATAAATCTCTGCAACAGAGGAATTCCTCTAGCCATGTAGCTCATTTGATTCTATTTTTTAAGTACAACCCTGACATTACAAACACTGGGCTCCAAGTCTCCATTAAATTATCTGTTCTTCTCCTTTACTGAATATGGAATTGTTGTTTTGGCTAGAATTAGTCAGGCACAGTTAGTACAATAACACTCAGTGCCTTCCTGTGTAGCACCTGCTGCATGTTATTTATTTCTTGTTAGCTACATAGTACAACAAATTGTGTCTTTTAACAGCTCATTGAGTAGAGGAGGAGAAAGTAATGGCAGAGGGATTGCTGATAATGTTCAATGATGTCAATATATTTCTTCTCAAATAATCCAGCTAGTAAATTTGCACTAATACCATTTATATCTTTGGAAAATTTCTCTGCCACATAATTTCCAAAGAACCTTGAGCAGACAGTAGAATACGTAGAGTAAGTATAGACAATGACCCATTAACCTATTAGCAAAGGTGATTTTAACTGAACAAATGCAACATATGGAAATAAACCAATATTCTTTTTCGAAAAGCTTCAAAATGTTAAGATAGTGTTCAGATATTAAATTTCCATACATCATTTAGAATTTTTGGATTTAACAATATGGTTAAACACCACATCACCAAGACAATAAAATCTACACTAAGAACTTTTCTAGGATACTACAATGTCTTTGGAACATCTCTAGAACAAGTTGCATTGAGGTCTCCCAAATCTGTATGCACACATTTGACAATTTCCCATCATAGTCACTAATTCAGTTTCACCGATGGGCAAAATTCAACAGTGCTTGAATAAAGTAGGGAGACGGCTAGTAATTTTTTCATCTGTGCATTTTGTTTTATTATGTTAGCGACTCTAATTGAACTTTGTTCCAAGCTATTAACCTATGACAGAAGAGTGTGGAGATAAGATTTCACTGACATATAGAACAAAGGAAAAGAAAGGGCGTGAAAATTACAATGACAAGGTTGCCTTAGCAGTTTTGAGGTGGTAAAATGAAATCCCTGACTAATAGGCCTAGCTAACATAGGAAGGGTGAGGATGAGAAGAAGGGAAGACAATCTTGGGTTGAACCCAAGAGGCTTCTCCCAGGATCCATAATAGACACACACTCTTATTGCAAAGTTCAAATTGCAAAGCAAAGTAAAGTATGCCTCTAATTGTTTTAAGTTGTACAAGAGGTCTATATACAAGGAATAAATTAAGAAGCATTAAGAGTAAATTGCTGACATTATCTAAGCAGCTGTTTTGTTTGTTTGTTTGTTTGTTTGTTTGTTTGAGAAAACACTAAAATCTTTGCTTTATATTTTATAAATTATTTAGTCTTCCTGGTTTTCAGGAGCACAAATATCTTCAATAGTAATTTTCCCTCAATATTATCTTAATTCTCACTTGAACTGTAAAGAAGATAGTATAAAAACATTATATATTTTTTTACCTATGGAAGAATTGTACACAGAACTTTGTATAACATCGTGTGAATAAGCCAATCTTCTGTACCAAAGTTATGCTCGGATGATTTGAGTAGCATTTCTCAAACACGGGATAAAAGCCTATTTTCAAGCTGCAGTAGAGATAGGAGCTTACTGTAGCTCATTAATGCACTCTTATTCCTGAAAAACAATATGAGTGTTTTCCTTCCTAGCCAGCATTTGTGTCTTCTGAGGAGAGAAAATTGTTAAGGAAAGTCTTGAAGGCTTAAACCTGGAAGGAATGAAACTATTCAAGTATTGTTTTTCCAGAACAAGTCAAGGGTACAAGAAAGTTTCAAGTCTCTATTTTGCAACCAAATTTTGAATATATTTGTTTTTTAAATGTTGCAATTTCATGTTTATCCTGATATAAATAGTGGATAAAATTTTACCTGTGTTATTGGTTGGCTCATTATGAACATACATGCAGGGAAGTTTATTGAATGTATATTAATACTGGAATTGAAAAACTAATGTGTTGGGAAACAAATAAATTAGAAATGATTATCACAATACAATGAACTTATCACAATAAAATTCTATACTGATATAACTACTGTTAGTTTCAATTACTAATTTATTTCAAGCAGTAAGAAACATTCAAAAAGCAGTAAAAAACAGATTTTATTGATCCAAACGCAAAAAAAAAAAAAATACCCAATTGAAAAGATACTTTTATAACCTCGAGATCACTTCTGAGAAACCAAATGCACATCTTTAGGGATCATGCAATATGGGGATTTCACAGATTTAAGAAACCTCTCAAACTTTTCCATTAAAATAATGTTTTTTAAAGAAAAATTTAAAAACTTACAGTCTAAAACACCTAGAGAATGCTTACTGGCATCACCATCGTTACGTTTGCTACAGTTTCTCTGCAAACAGTTATTAACCACAGCTCATGATGAGACAATATCTACCGTTCTGATATCCTATCAACATAAGCCAGAAGCAGCACCCTTTCAGAAATGTCTCCACCAAAGGAGCTCTTTGCAGATGAGCTCAGATAAAGTCAGAGCACTGGCCTATCTCGAATGCAATATTATGTCCCAACACAAGAGATGGGTCTTATGTTCAATTGCTTTATTCTAGCACAGTCATACAACTAGGAGCCTTGATCATCAGTAAATTAAGTCTCAGACCGCTATTGTTTTACTGAAGGCACATATAGTCCTGTCAGATTTGACTTATTATTTTGAGTTGTTCAGAGCACCACTTCAGAACGGTCTTTTAGTCTTTGTGTGGAGAGATACTGCTAAGAAAAAGAGACACCGTATATTATTCAACTTCACAGTGATAGTGATTTCATAGGTATACACATCTAGCAGAATTCATTGAATCATATAATTTAAATGGGTCCAATGAATTGTATGTAAATTAAACTTCCACAAAGTTGATTTTTAAAAAGAAGAACCTTCACAATGCATTGTTTAAGAACTGGGTAAATAAATGCAATTGTATATACTTACAGACCAACCATTCTATTGGGAAAATATTCAAAAGAACATATGGCCTCTAGATGAACAAGGCAATGTAAAATGTGAAATAATTTATGCAAAATGTATCTGCTATAGATTTTAAAGACAAGGAAAATCAAAAGGTTTGAAAATCATAAAAAAAATGCATTGGAATCTGTATTATTTAACATGCATAAAAGAAATTAGAAATCCCATAAAAGGGGTGATAAATTTGATTAGCTAGTCTCCAACATCAGTGAAATCTGATACAAACATCAAATGAGACAAAATTGCCACAAAATTGAGGTGAGATGAAGAACCCAAAATGTACTGAGTTAATATTAACAATCCTAAGTGAAATGGATGAAAATTAGTTAGGACAAGCATTTTATTGCATATGCTGTTCCTCTGGCACTGTGCCTATATCTCTGACTACTGGGTAACTATTAACCCCCATCTCTAATCTATCTGGGACAATTTTGTTTCTTCTACCCAGAGCATGTTACACCTGGGTTAAAAAGCTCATTACTGTCTGCCTCATATATAAACAAACTGTAAGCATCTTTGGGGCATGAACTACTCTTATTTGAAAAAAACACTTAAAATAGTACCATACATGTAAATTGCTCAATAAATACCCCTTATGATATAAGTGTAGTTTAGGAAATTACTGCCCAAGGAAGAATAATGGCACTGATAACACCTTTTAAACCTTTCAAACATACTTTGTTGGTAAATACATTAAATGTGAAAGGGCATTTTGTTTCCTTCAAAAAAAAAAGTGTGGAGGTAGAAATACATATGGTCTGTATAGGCTAAACAGAATTTTAACAAACTACCACTCAAACATCACTGAATTTTTAAATAAAGAAAACCAGGACATCGTGTGTGTGTGTGTGGGGGGGGGGAGGCATTAATGTTTCATTGGTGTTTAGTGGAAGTGTGTTTTATTCCTTCTAAGATAAAGTTCCCAAAGGAAGGGTTTAAAAGGAGTTCCTGCATCTTTAACCTAAGAGGATGGAGACCTTGATGTGAAGAAAGGACAAAGCTAAGATTGCAGGGGAGAGAAAAGAATTGAAAACAATCAATGTGTTGATGCCAGCTTAAAGAGGGTCACTGAGAGATCAGCTTTACCTGCATCTGTTCCTTAATTAAAAAGAGAAATATGACAGTGTCCACTACTCATCACTATGGTAACATTTAAATATCAGGCAATTTGGTCTAACAGTCCACTCAAAAGCAAAGCCACGTGAATATTTAAGTCCATATAATATGTAAGCTTATTCAAAATATGAAGTGGCAGAGCTGCAAATAAAGTTTTAAAATCAAGTCAAGTGTTTCTTTTCCTCAGGCATCTTGTAAGTTAGAAATATTAAAGAAAACATGCTAAGGGAAAGGCAGAAGAGGATACAATATGTGCGAGGGGGCGGTCATTTAAAAGAGCTTTTGAACAGATTTCCATTGTTTCTATGTACAAGTTACATTACATTATCTTTTGCCTTTCACCATTTCTGTGATCCAAGCTACATCCACCCTAATTGTCTCTGATTTTCATTGTTCACTGTGTTCCATTTTTATTCTGCAGAAATATACTTCACTTACACTAATTATTGTTTGTGTATGTTTTTTGTTAATTATAGATTTTCCATCCTTTTATCTTCTTGTTTCCTATCTCCTCATTCAATTCACGCATCATCATTACTGTCATCAAAGAATGTTAATCACTGAAAAATGCGGTTTTCTTTTCAATAAATCAAGCAAAACTTGTAGAAGTTCTCATTACCTGAATCATGTTACATGTCATTTACTGCACTGTATCTCACACATTGCATCATTGACTTCTGTCAAGAAGTTAGCTATTTAGTTATTTGCTCTGTAGGTATTTTCCAAAGTAAAAAAGAAAGGTAAAAAGTTTCAAAAACATTAATTATAGTCATTATAACATAAATACAACATAAAGCAATATTTACAAAAATAGCACATGCATTTGTTTTATATTTTACAGGTTTTATAATGTCAGAAAATTATTATTATCAAACATGATTGTTTGATATATTCCACTTGCAAAATGTATCTTATTTAACAACCGCTATCCTCCGTCAGTGTTTAAATCCTTTATAAAGAAACAGGCTATTTTCCTACTTAAATGTTACCTTTGTCAGAACAGTAGCAGTTCCACGAACTAGCAAGGCATTTTTCAAAAGAGAAAAACAATAACACTGTTTGCTTAGGCAACAAAATGCTCTATTGATATTGTGTTCATTATATGGTCATCATTAACATTATTTTTACTTGAAGTGGTAAAGCAATTTGAGCTAGCAATATTTTAAGTTTTCTCCACTTCACATGACCTTTTTCTCTATTCTCCCACTCCTGTTTCCAATATTCTGAATAGTAGCATATTTGAAACATGTAGGCTTAATATAATAACATTTTACTCAATCAAAATGAATATTTTGAAAGTTTTATTCTATTGTTACTACAAATAGATGCCTTAAACATCTTATTCTGATAGCATGGCTTTAAACAGCACTTTTATCATAAGTAATCAATTTTTGTATTATTAGTTTTCCTTCACATTTATTTTTGCTTTTAAAAATCTCACTCCTGGTCAGACAGATAGCAGCACCAGGTTGCATTCTGACTACTTCAAAATAGTTCGCCAATTTCAGTGAAAGAACACAAAATAATTGGTAAAAATCCTTTTTTTGAAACAGCGCTTTAAAAAACTACAAAAGCATCACTCCAACTTTTGTTTAAGATATTTATCTTTTTCTAACTTTAAAAAATTATGCACTTCTACCATTTTCTGTCTCATTAAGGGTTTCTAAAAAGGCACTTTGATCACTGGGAGTTCCTCTGTTAAAAATAGGAAAGACAGTCCTGATCCTGTAAAACACCTCTGAAAGTAAAAAACAACTAAGTCTCACCCACAATCACCTGCTTCTTTATGCAAATCCTGAAACTAGCTGCTTCTTATATCCACTAGGGGGATCATTACACAGTAAAAATAGATTGGTCTCTTTATAGGTGTTTACTTTCTTTCTTAATAGCAGAAAGAAAATTTGTTTTAAACAACAACAAAATCACTTCAACAGAACAAATGGTAAAATATTTTAATATTATCAAATGTTGGAAAATATTTGTTTATTTTTAAAAGAGTATTTTAAAATTCAAATTTGGAAACTAAGCCTACAGTCCATGTCCTAGACCCCCCCCCCCACCAAATAAATAAATAAATAAAGGCAGAAGCAGAGTCCTTAGAAAACCTGTATCTACAAGTTCAAATATGCTTTATCACAAACTTACTTTAATCCTAATCTTATTGAAATTTTTGTCTGATAATATATTACTGGAATAATGATGTTCACATTTTCAAAAGAAACTTAACAGAAGTCATCAGCTGCAACTCTCTACCCATAAGAGGTTATCACTCACTAGTGGTCCTTCAACAGTTTTGCTCTATGGGTTACTTAAGGAAAAAGATAGAATTAAAGAGTCTGAAAATCATCTTGCCCCATTCTCTTGCCAGTGCAAATGAAGCTTCCAAAAATTCATGACAAGCCTGTCTTTGCTTTTAATGAAGCTCAAGGAGTGGCCATGATGTAACAAAACGTTATAAAAGTCATAGAGAACAACAACTCAGACACCTTTACGGTCTAGTGTTAATTTACATTAAGACCTCATCTTATTCAGTTTTGTATGGTCACCCTAGGTCCCATATCAAGTGTTCATTATATAGTTGATGAGACAAATGGATGACTGACCTGGGAAGAAACATCGACCACCACTGGCTTCCCTGTGATTGATATATATTGGGGAAATGGTGCACTTTGACAGATCTCCATAAAGAAGACATAAAATAACTCATTGGTTAGCGTTCAGATGGTATGGATTTCAAGAATCCTGAAGGCCTGTTTCCTAAACTTTATATTAAGTCAGAGTTTCTCAACCTCAGCATTATTGACAGTTTGGGTCAGATAAGTCTTTATTGTGGGAGACTACACTGTGCGTTATAGGACATTTAGCAGCATCCTAGACATTTACTCCTAGATGTCAAGGGCATCTCCCAGCTGTGACAAGCAAAAATGTCTCCAGACATGGCCAACTATCCCCCGGGGGTTAAAATCATCCTCAGATCAGAACATTGCACTAAGCAAATCACATTTCTAAACTTGAAATCACCAAGAGAAATATGGAAAGACTTCATGAAATATTCAAAACATTAGATAACATCTATCGAAGGGCATAGTTGACAGTCACCACCTACGTCTGTGCTGCAGGGAATGAACAGTATGCACAATGTAGCCTATGAGTGATGTATTAGACCAGTCAAACCTGTCAGATCTTGGGTCTTACCAAGTCTAACTAAAACCATTACCAGAAATATAAGTCATACTTTAGTATCATCAAGAACAGCATCAGAAAGTATTAATATATCAGTTGTTTTAATACCTAACAAATCTGTGCAAAGAATTGAGAAACAAATCTGTTATCTGTCTGGTTTAGCTCAAAAATCAATGTTTATTGAATGTACATATTTTAAAGTTGAAAATTCCAATAATTCAGACTGTAGGCTGACTTGAGATGGCTACCGAGTCCTACAACCATGATACCCCTTATAATGTAAACTTCTAATCAAGTGTGTGCTTTTTTTTGAAAAAAAAAAAAGCTTTTCTTGTTAAAATGTCAAAGGTAAAAAAAAAAAAAAATCAACAACCATTAAACCGTAGAATTCTTCTTCATGGCAATTCTTCAAATATGTGATGACTCATAGGAGGCCCTCAAAAGCTTTCCTTTTTCTTTACTAATCAGAGCTTCAATCATTACTCATAAATTATTTTTCCTTGACCTTTAATTATTTTAGGTTAATCCACTGTAGATATTTTCCATTCTCTCTACATTCCTCCTTAATGGAATGATCTCTACTTGGTTCAACTTTTGTAAAGGGTCCTGCTATCACCAAGAATGGTGAGAGATTAACAGTAGTGTTTTTCTTTTCTATGTATAAAGTAGCCAAGCTTAACAATCATCACAAAAAAATAAATAAATAAACAACCAAATAGGGAACAAAAAACCTTTAGTAGAATCAAATAACCTTTAAACCCATGTTTACTATAGCTCACCAGCTAAAATATGGCCATATACTTCAAGATGTTTAAACAGTTTTGCCATTGCAATGGATAATAATGTCATCACTAATGACAGTCCACTGAAACTGAAAAATTTGATAATCACAAAGATCAAGAGTTTGGAACACTATGGCTTCAGTGCCAAATTCATCCTGTTGTTTATTTGTGTAAATAAAGTTTTATTGGAACACAGCCACACTCACGTTTTTGTTACTTGTCTATAGCTGCTTTCATAGTATAATGGCAGCATTAAATACTTGCAACAGTGATGGTCTAGCCCTCGAAGCCTAAAATGTCTACTTGCTGGTCCATTACAGAAAAGGTTTGTTGATCTCTGTTGGAAAATATCCAAGTAAGACTTCATCAAGTAGAGAACAGGCAGATGGAATTTTGTTGATTTACAATCACATGCAGAGATACAGAACACTTCCTGGTACTTATTTCTGAATCATTGCTTTTAAAAAGCATCAATGTAAAGGGTTCCTTTATTTTTCCCTGTCAATATTTGGAAGTTTATTCCCACGTTCCCTATAAAGACTCAAAGGCAAAAAAAAATTAGTTCTGTGATTTAGATCACTGTTTCTCAACCTTATCAGACCCAAGACATATTTTAAAATAAAGATTTTTATTGTCCCTTACTATTCTGAAATAAAAATCATAAATAATGTAAGGTACTCAGATGCTGAATTTGACAAAATCAATATAATGTCCTAACTGTAATATAAAGGGGAAAATAAAAAGAGTGATTTATAATAAAATGATATGTATTCAAATATGTAAATAATCAATGTCAGCGCGGGAAGAAAAAATGATCAAGTCAGATATTTGCAACTATATGTAAAATCACTAAGAATCCAAAGGTAAAAGTGCATATTGATACAACTGGGTTGTTTTTGGTAGTTCAAGTATCATAAGGTGAAGTTTGAAATGGTGAACACCCTTGGTAAAGTTCACAACAAAATGAAATACAATCTTTGTTTTACCATTTTTTATTGCATTTCTGAAAAATGTAACATACAGAGGGTGCCAAAAAATGTATACACATTTTAAGAAATTTAAAAACTATTAAAATGGTAATACTCAATATATACTGATAACAAAAAATGAATACAAGTCACATTTGACTTCTGCAATTACCAGAGGTGCTCAAAGTGGTTCTCATCAGCATCCAGACACTTCTGATTATAGCAAACTACTGCTTGAGCAATGCTGACAAGTGTCCACTTGTATACATTTTTTTGGCACTCCTGGTATGTATATATAAAACTGTACAAAAATACTTTGTTTTGATATGTAATGCAAAGTTATGTCTTTTGGTCAAACAATTAGAAACAATATAAATATTTTATTATTACACTGTGATAACTCAGGGCTTCTAATTTAAGATTGTGGACAGACTTCTCCACAGACACCATTGAGTATAATAATGCATTACAAAGAGATTTTAAAACCACAACAAGGAAGAACACAGGATGGAATGATCAGTGAATATGATTTCTCAACAGATTTCTGGACAACGAATAGTTAGGGGAGAAAGCATGACATAAAACCAAATACAGAAAACTATAACCAGGAAGAGCCATGGAGAGGCTACAAATGAAAATGTAACTAGGTACTCCTTTCCACTTCAGGAAGGTTCAGGATTTAGAAATTCTAGCTAACATGGAGGGCAGGAAGGAAATATGAAGTAGAAAACTTGACAATTAAGGAGCTCAAAGAGTCACTTACCTCCGTTATCCCTGCACGTATATTGCCTGGAATTCAGCAACATACTGAACTCCCATCCAAAAAAAAATGGAAGAGTTTTTGGTAATGAGATAGACAATCCTCTAAGAAAAGACCTCTCTTGTTTGAAGGATTGTAGAGACTAGAATTGTGGCTGGCCATCTGACCCTCCCGCTAAGTGAAGCTTGCCTATTGAAAAGCTCTGTCCAGATGTACAGATCTGAGTCACCTTCTCCTCTTTATAACTTTATATAGGCAATCAAGAATTAGCAAACATTTAAGGAAAGTCTGCAGCATGAAAGGAGTGACTCAATTAAAAGAAAAAGATTCTAGTGGAAACAGATAATTCAGGGAAGGAAAATTTAAAAAATAAATCTCAAACTAAAACCATAAAAGAAACCTGAAAAGATGCTGAATTTATAAAATGATAGATTCTATGAATACTGTAATATGAGTATAGAAGAAAGTATACTTAAAATTAAAAATGGATGGGCTGAAGTTTTGTTTTATATCAATTCCGAGATAGTCTTAGAGATTGAATTGAAAAATATGAAATATGAAACATGAAAAAATATGAAAAATATGAAAATGTGAATAGAATGTATAAGAAAAAAACTATGAAGGATCAATACAAAACATTTAATATACAAAAAGAGAGATAAGGGAAAACAGAGTGACAGAAATTAAAGGACAATAATTCAATCCAAAAGACATTAATATTCTTAATAAAAGGATAGAGATGACTTAGTCTTATTTTAAAAAATAAACATTATTTTTAAAAACAAAGGAAAATGTCAATTAAATAAACTACTAGTCTTAATATATCTTTATGAAATTTTGGAAAACTGAAATGGTTATTAATTTGGAAATCTAAAGTCCTCCAAATTACAGAAGTCAAGTGTTTGTGCAGAGTAAAATAATTTTTAGACATGTTAAGTCTCAGAAATTTTAGTTCCAATGCAAATTTCTTTGTTTTTGTACAGATGTACCCTGATAAGTTCTGCAGCATGTCCAAAAAGCAATGTAAATAGAATAATCAGGAAATTTCAGAAATGAGAGTCACTAGGAACATAAACAAATAACAACAACACCAAAAAACCTAACTAGGAGGAAGGTACTTCCTAGAATAAGTGATATACAAAAGAGTTTGAACAAATTGAGGACATGATAAAGGCAAATATTACACAGAAATAAATAAATTAGAATAAAGGAAGGCACTTAGAAACTTCAACATGGAAAACAAAGAGCTGCTAAAAAAAACCATATACTCATTGTTTGCTTGTTAGATGTACAGTAAGTATTGCATAGTCATAACAAGGTAAATACTGTTTACTGAAGTTAAATTTTTCGAATCAACATATAGATAAATAATTGGGAATTTAATTATGTTTTCAGAATACCATTGTTTTTAGAACAGAATGCAAATGTTATTATATTTGATATTGTTAATACAGAAGTATAGATGACAGAAATTGTGAAGCAAGAGGGTAGAAATGAAAGCCAAAATGAAAAACGGAATGCTAACACCATCCTTTAGTAAAATGGAACATCAAGAGATAGTCAATAGCAATATTAATTAAAAGTATAAGTAGATCACTATGTTTAAAAGATAAACAATAAAGAAGCAAAGTAGGATAATATAACCATATCAAAGAATAAGTGAGAGAATGTTGTAAGTGAGCCGAATCCTCTTCCGTCACAGAAGAGGATGCCTTGAATGCCTAAATTTGACAGACCAAGAAACAGTGGTATACACATAATATTTACAGCAATGATTTTTAACATATACTTGGCATGGACTCCACTGTCAGTCTGGTAAAGTCTATGTAATTATTCTCAATGTACTATTTTAACTGCATAAAACAAAATATATAGAATTGCAAAGGAAATAAATGAGACTGAAATATAAAAATACTAAACCAATGTAGGGTAAAACAATAGATATGCTTCTTTATAAATGCATTAAGTAACAAGATCTAATTTGGAAGTAGAGATTAGTATAAGCAACATTTCGAGGCATATTTTGCAACAACTGTTTGTCATATAAAAGTGTTTCTGACTTTTATCACTGATAAAGTCACAGTACTGCTAATACTACTGTGGATTGCTGCCTGTGCTAAATTTCAATTTAGAGGTAATTTCCCCCCCCACCCAAGTACGCAGATCTCCTGAATCCTATTCATTTACTCCAGGTTAAAAATTCCTGATTTATAATTATGGAGAAGAAATAAAAATAAAATAAAAATGTTTGTCTCTGAAAATTTTCATAGGGTTTATACCGTGAAAGACAAACATTTTCCCCGAAAATAAGACCTATCTGGACATCAGCTCTAATGCGTCTTTTGGAGCAAAAATTAATATAAGAACTGGTATATTATATTATATTATATTATATTACATTATTATATTTTATAAGACCTGGTCTTATATTATAGTAAAATAAGACCGGTTCTTAATTAATCTTTGCTCCAAAAGACACATTAGAGCTGATGGTCCGGCTAGGTCTTATTTTCGGGAGAACACGGTAGATGTGGTAAAGGTACAGAACGGCTGCTATGTACTGTTGATTTTTTTTAAATTGCATGTATGTATTACTTTGATAACAACATTAAAACACTTTATTTAAAATTTAAATTATACATATGTAAAGTAACATGATGTATGTGCATGTACATTTATATCTGATAATATGAGATATGATATGGTGGTATTATCATACCATGTGATATGATACGATACGATACGATATGATTGATATGATATGATATGATATATGATATACTGAGCATTATATTTCTCAAAGCTGATTCAATTACATAAAAATGAAAAATTCCTATGCCTTTACATTGAAATCATTGGCACAGGCTGTTCTCGATGCCCCAACGACAGACAAGAAACTATCACAGGTCATTAAACATCTTGATAATATCAAAACAATTAGATGAGATTACTCAACATTATCACAGATCCTTTTTAAAAACCCTAGGAAATCCCTATTCATCAGTAGTTGTATTTATCTAATTGTAGACAGGAAAATTCAACTGCAGATGAAAGCAGACATCAGAATTGGTCAAATTTGAAAAAGTTTCAAATAAAATAGGGTCTAATTGACCTGTGCTATTCCTTAATCAAGGCATTTAGAGTGTCAAGAAGAATAACATAACAGAAAAACATACAAATACCAACATACGGTTATGGTAAAGAGGCATTTGGTGGATAATATGAGAATCACTTTAAGTTACACAACTTTGTTCCTAGTAATCCTACCAATAACTGAGATTATGCACGTAAATGTTCTCTGTAGACAGAAGAGGACATTGAAAAATATTGGAGAGTTTTGGTTTCAATAATGAGAAACATTAATGATGTCTCCTTAGATATATCCCTTAAAATGTCTGGTCTGTTTCCTCATGAAAAAAAATGGAGGAACTATTCTGTAATCATATTTGGTTACATACAATTCTAAAATTTCTGTGTTTAATCTATGATTTGAATGTAAATTGGTATCTTCTTATTAGCACTAGATACTAAACGAGCATTTGGCTGTTTGAAAGAACTATTCCTTCAGGAATAAGTAAGTATAATCTGGGAAAACTTCCTTTGGCTATAATGCTCTGTATAACAAATCCAAAATTCCTTAACATTCGTAGTGGGAAAAAATTTAAATAGAGGTTTCCCATTTTATAAGAAAAAAATATATCATTAGAACTATTCATCATCAAGTACAGTGAAAAATCATTAAAAAATAAGAGGCATTATATTGGGCATGCTGTATACATACTAGCTGAATTACACTTGAGGTGACATTTTACATTTCAAATTTTGTAAGATGAATGCAGATTCTTAAAACATCTCTTAACTTGGCAAGAACCATATCTTAAATGTAATTATATAAAACCATGATTTATAAAGTACCTCCATTTAACAATCTACTCCACTCAATTTATCCCAATTTTACACTAAAATAGGTAATAAGATATTGGAGAGTATTAAAAATAAATATATTTCCTTCAATCACGAATAATTATTTCATTGAATTTAAAAGACCTATTACTTTTTCATTTTCATGTATTAGTAAGGAATAATATACGTAGAAAGGAGTGCACAAGCCATAGTATTCAGCTCAATATCTGTAACAATTGAACATAATCTGTGAAACCCTGCCTTCAGATCAAGAATTAAAACATTAACAGGACCACAAAAGGCCCTCCCCTTTTATTCCTTTCCAGTTACTAATATCCCCCAGGGTAACAATTATTCTTGCTTTATAAGCAGCATAGATCAGATTTGCCAATTTTTCTACTTTGTGTAAGTGGAATCACACAGTACATAATATTTTGTATTTGGCTCTTGCATTCAGCATTATACTTGTGAAATTCATATATAGTTGTGCGCAATTATAGATATGTTTTCATTACTATATAGTTTTTCACCTTAAAAATAAACAACAAATTATTTATGTATTCTATATTATTTAGGCATCAGGGTTTCTTGGTTTGGCTATTATAAGCAGTGGTACTCGGAAAATTTTAGTACATATCTTTCAGTGAATATATACATATATATATATGTATGTATATGCATATCTGTTGGACATACACTTAGAAGTGGAAATGGAGTTACAGGTATTCATTTATATGTTCAACTTTACAGATACTGCTGAACAGTTTCTTACCTGGTTATGCCAATTTTCATTCTCATCAGCAGTGTATTAGAACTAGTTTTTACATATCCCCACCAATACTAAATATTTTCTGTTTAAAAGGCCTCTTACTGTCAATTCAGTAAATATTCATTAAGTGCTTACTAAACGTTAAACACTTTAAATTGATTACTTTTCTAAACACATCAAGTGATAAAGATCCAGAGAACAAAAATGTTTCTATAGTCCAAAACATTTATTCAAACTATTATTTCAAAACTATCCAACAAAAAGCAAAATGATTTTATTTGGAACAACAAAAGTAAGATATTATCAGAAATAATAACATAGCCTTCAAAAATAGAACATCTCCCGAATCCTAGGTATTATAAAGTCTACTGACCTATTAGTCATCTGAAGACTAAACAAAGTGACATTTAATTGAGAGCAATGGAAATACAATATACCTGCAACTTTTCCTTATGGCAAGGACTCAAACGGATGATACAAGGACGTGATCTGACTGAAGAGCTATGTTCTGTTTAGTCTTTAGTATGGTTTTTATCACACTCTTTTGATAAATATTTGAAAATCAGGATATTTTTCATAAACATCTAGACTTCTGAATGTTCTTGGGGGAAAAAAAGAGTAACAATACATCCAACAAATAAGAGAAAATAACAGCCCCCTTTGGTTGAGGCAGGTGCTCCAGGTTTCCCAGGGTCCCGTTATCCCCAGTTATCCCTGACAGAAAATCTGGGCCCAGAGCAGCACCGGACAAAAACTAGGCAAAAATTATGAGATAGCTGAATTCTTACACTAGGCCAATTCACAAGTTGCATTACTTCCTCACTCTGAGTTTTAAAGACTTACAAAACAGACCCTTAATTTTGTGGCATCAACATTTTAAAATAAGCTATCAAGGACTTAAGAGAATTTTAGAAAATTGCTCCAGGTTTTAAATTTTTTTTTATGACTACTGACAATGACTACAGATCCATGAATATGTCATAACATAGGGAAAGACCTGACCTATGGGCCAGGTGAGATTCTGGAGCTAGGAATCTTGGTATCGTCCCTCACATGGAGGTCCCTCCTTCAGTTTTAAGAGTCATAAAATTCTAAGCTGCTCCACAATGGCATCAGCAGGATCTGTACGAGACCAAAGTCTGGTTCACTAAAAAGGAGAAGGTTATGATTCAAGACAAACTGCCATCATAGATTAAACACACTACTACTCTAAGCATAGTATTGTCTTCATAGAACATTACACGTGCTTTTGACAGTTTGTCAAGATTAGAATATTTAGAGGTAATCTATATCCTAAAAGTACACCAGAATAAGAGAAATAAGATATTAGGTTATTTAGTAAAATTAATGTAGCACTACTGGATATTCCGTTTACGTCGTAAGGCATAATAAACCCTGGAATAGAACTGTGAGGTAAAACATTATGTCTTGTTTTGTTGCTGTTGTGTTTAGATTTCTTTCTTGAAAAACATGAAAAATAAAGTTTCTTCTTTGTTTGTTTGGTTTTTTTTTGTTTTGTTTTTTGGGTTTTTTTTCTCTATTAAAGCTATTGGGGTGACAATTGTTAGTAAATGTACATACGAGCCATTTTTATAAGTGAATTAGAGGTCAGCAGAACACAACTTTACAGAAAAAGTGGTTCAAGGGCACGATGTGATGTTAACTTGAAGTAATGTGATGTTTACTTAAGGAGCTGAGAAACTGCTGTTGGGGTGCTGTGAAGCCATTAGAGGCATGGTCAATGTCAACCAAGGTGAGAGGTTAAGCATAAAGCTCACCAACAAAAGCCAAGATTGACCAGCAAGTTTCAGTTAAAATCATTAGTGAAAGACTGCATAGCAGCCATGCCTACGGACTCTGCATCTCACTTGGCCTCTCCCAGGTGTACAGACAACTTCCCTGTTAAGGCATCATCTTCCTTAATGCCCACTTCTTCTAATCCACTAGCATCCTGATGGATATCTCTTTTCTTTCTTGGTTGAAAAGAAGTACTTGCACAAAAAGACTCAATCCACCAGTGGTAATAAAAAATAAATTAGAGAGGTAACTAAGTCAAAATAGCAAATAATACCACAGAAGGTGTCATTATAGCTCAGAAATAGATATAGTTAGGAAATAAACATTTTTGTTCCTTTTAAAATCCCCTGAATTGCACTGAATATGCATACTAACAAGTAACAGAAAAAGTCCTAAGTTATTTATAGGCAAGTTTTCGTGGAAAAGCAGCTACGATGTGTCCCTCCCCCCTGAACCCTTTCCCTTCATCAAAGCTTACTTGCAGGCTATTTTTACTCACCCAATCGTCGTGTGGTTGAATTGCAAACAATTGGGTAATTTATCTAATTATTATAAGGAAGTTTTATATGCCTCAGTAAGTCATTTAACATATCTCAAACACAATACAGATTACAATAAGATATATACCTTTCTTCTTATTTCTTGTACCAACCTTCAGATTTAATCGAGAGCTCATAATAAATCAAGAGCTCATAATAAATCAAGAGCTCATAAAAAATAAAATTTTAGCATAAATATCAGGCATATTCCAAAACAGAGAAACAGTTACAATTGTGTGCACAAAAACAAACTATATATCATTACTGACATGTAGAATATGAAGACGTTCTTTCTAAAACATCCTCACTCCACTGAGGACCAGAGTTGAGCAGCTGGTACTCCAAACTGGCTAAGTCACCCCATCCCCCTCATTCTTACTATGTCCTTCCAGAAGTTACACGCTAAGTTCAAGAGTCTCACTTTTTGCTAAAAGAACAGTACCACCCTCCTTGTGATAAAAAAGTTTATAAAGTTATGTTGCTTTTTAAAATGCAATCAAATGGCTGGTAAAATACTTGTATAGAGCTTCACTTTGCAAAGAAATCTAGAATAGTAATAGACTCATGTGAAATACTGTATGCGTTTTTCCTTTTTTTTAATTAAGTAAAGAAAGCATCTCCGTCCTCCTTTGATCCCCCCTGCCATCCTGATTCACTTTGTATTTGTCCTTTTCCCCCACAAAATAATCTTCCATAATGTTTCTGCTCAGCAGCAAACCATTCTTATTGGTTAATGCAGATTTTAAAGTAATGTTGAAAAACCTGGCTTTGTAACCTCCTGCCCATAAATTGCTTGGAAACCAGAATCACACAATACATATAAGTCTGTTCTAACAACAGTCTTAGGCCATGTAGAGCAGTATGGCTGTGCTTCATTGATTACTTCACAGAAGAGGGTGAAAGTCAAACTCCTGGGACTCTTCAGTAATTCCTGTGGGGGGAGGGAGGTGGGGACACAATCTGAAAGTGCAAGCCTCCTTGAAAAGAATATACATTAAGTCACCTCACGTTATGCAAATATTCCTAAAACAATCACTCGTGGAATAGTGTAGAATAGGAGGGAAAAACAAAAAGAAAGTAAAATGGATTTGATTTTAGATGGATCCCTAGGACTGCAGCATGATACAAATTTGGTCAAGACTTTTACTTAGAAAAGAATTATGGTTCAGTGAGCTACGTTCACCGCTGGTCACCATTGGAGACTAATGGACTAATTGGAATAAAATATTTCTTAAACATAGCCACTCTCGTTGCTAAACCTAAAAGGGGTTATTCAGCTTTTATTATAATTTAGTCATTCAGCATATAATGAAGAATAACCATAAATACATGATGGTAGTCCTTGTGACACATATTCAGTTATACTCCTATGTGTAAAATAGGGTTTTGTTTTCATCCAGATTCCATTCTGAATAATGTAGTGACATCATAGACTTCCTCAAACTCTAAGCACAAAGAGAATCTCTGTGAAAGTAAGATGAGAGACATTTTCTGATGATTATAAATATAGCTAATTTTTCTAAAAGAGAGAATAATGAATTACATTAAAATTAGACTGAATTTTAATCCTGGGTCAAAAAATATATAAAAACCCTTGTTTTTAATGCAAACACAATTCCCCATTGTAAAATTTGTTTTTATGGATTTATTGTACAGGACAAAATTTCCTAAAAGAGGAATTTCAGAGCACTTGAACGAGGGCTGCAAAGACTTTGGAGGCAAAAACACAGACCCATTAGGAAACACCAGTTGCAGGCTTATTCCTCACCACCTTTCTTTCTCTCCTCACCTCCCCTTTCTCTTTGCCTGAATCCCAGTGGCTCACAATTTCAAAAACGTTTTCCTTTCCCTTAGGAATAGCTTGACGTACAAAATGCTTATTCACTCATTTAGCAAACAGTTACAAGCACCTACGAAGTCGGTAACAACGTAACTACGTCAAGCATGGTGGAACATCATGCTTCCCAATCATTGTGGGGACCCTCTTTGCCCCTCCATCTTCCTAACTCTCTTGGACCACGACCTCTGAGTAGCAATAAAAACGAAAACTCGGGGGAACATTTAAATTGTCTCTATGTTGGTCTAATAGATGTGTTGAGGTTAAAATAATATGCATTTCTAATACATATACTTTAATCTCTCCCTTTCCTTCCATCAGCATTTAAACAAACTGAAGTCTCTTTCATCTTAAAAACATACAATCAAAAATTAAAAAAAGAAATTTTCCTTAGATATCACTTTCTTTCCAAAAAGAGAAAGGTCTGGGACTTTCTTTTTTCTTTTCACGTTTTCTCACTTGTTACTCTCTTCTCCACTCACACCATTTTGGTTTGCGCAATATCATTCTCCTGAGGCAGTCAGTGCTAGGACTCTAACGACCAACACACCACTGAATCCAAGGGGAACTTTTCATTCCACACTTTCCTTGATGTCTCAGTTGCATTTCAAGCACCACGGCCACTTCCTTCCTTATACACTCTTTTCCCCTGGGCTAAAGGACACTGGCTTTATAAGTTCTCTTCCTGTCTCTCAGCCTTCTCTCAAAACCCTTTTTCATCCTGGGCCCAAACCCTGAATGTGGGAATTCCTCAGAGCTGTGTTCCCGGTCCTCTTGTCATGCATTATATAATCACTTCCACTCTCATATGTTAAATTCACACCTATAAGTCAATGCCTTCAAAAATCAGTGTTTCCTTCCTCGACCTTCATGACATTTTCCAAAACCCACTTACTCAAATATCTACTCAACATTTCTATTGAAGGCCCTTTGAAAAAGACAAAATCTACATGCTCAAAAGTCGACTCCTTCATTTGGACCTGCTAGCATTCCTCATTTCCTTAAGGGCACCCTAAAGCACACAGCTGTTCAACGGAAAAACCAAGAAACCATTCTCATTCCTCTTGTCACCTTACCCTATTCTCCTCCTAACTAATAAATAACTACACCTTGCAGAGCATACATGACTTAATAGGCTTTTAATTTGACATTTCTCTATATCTCCACAACTACCATCTCATTCAACCCTCTAGCAACTTTTGTTTGGACTGATGAAATAGGCTACAGAAACATTGTTTTGTAATGAAAATCTGATCTTGTTATTCCCTAGCTCAAATAAATCCCTTGGCTTCCCTTTAGCAAAATCTTATACCTATGGACAGAATCCTTCATAATCTCACTGTATGTAGCCCTCCACCTCATAATTCCACCCCCTTACCCACCTTGCTCTCTGAACAGCAGTATACTTGCCTCTCTGTGGTCTAAGCCCTCAATGGGTTGACTCGTCCCAGGTTTCACCTTCACATAAACTTCACCTTGTATGAAATTCTTTTCTTTCCTTCCACAGTTCACTTAACTACATCGTGCTTCAGGTCTAATCTTAAAAGGCATCTCAGGAATGCCTTCTTTGAAGCTCAAGAAACTAGTTTTACAGTTATATGCTTATATTAAATATTATATGATTGGTATATGTTAAGAATGGAGTGAACACAAGATTATACATTATAAATAAAAATCATAATATTTTCAAATGAAGACCAACTATAAGTTGGTTACCTAGTTTAACTCATTGCTTTATTAATGCCATCAAGTCACTGCCATGACACTTCTAAATATCCATATTCTTAGATTCATTGGGAGCAACTTGGGAGCAGAGGTTGAGAAAGTCCCTGAGCTTTTCCTCCATACTTCTGCTATCACTCCTGTTTCCAGGGAATAGAAATGAAAGACCTCATCTTTATGCCACAGCCTCGGCAAGACATATAAATTCTTGAGTCTCCTGGGTGCCCCTTCCCACTAAGACAAAAAAAAAAAAAAAAACTAACTACTCCCTTTTGCATGAGCATGATACATGTCTGCCACCCTGCCCCCAACGCCACCAGACTCTAACTTGAAAAGCTTGAGTCCCAAACCAAAAACATAGAGAAGTGAGGACATTACAGGTAACGTTGTCTTGTTTGGTTTAATTTTTACATCATCTGCTCCCTGTGGCCCTCAGATTAGCTCATAGTTCTCCTGACAGCCTACCATTTTCCTTAGAGAAACCTAGCAGAATCTCTTGGGATAATTTTTACCCTTAGAATCAATTTTATGTTTCTTTCTATATCGTCTAGCTAGCCTTGGTTAACTTATCTTGGAGGATTTTTTTGGTTTTGTTTGTCCCTCCTCTTCATAAATTTATTTTCTCTTTTTAAGCAATGTTTACTGCTGCTGTTCTTCAGGTTTTGTTTCTCCTTCTCCTTCTCCTTCTCCTTCTCCTTCTCCTTCTCCTTCTCCTTCTCCTTCTCTCCTTCTCCTTCATTATTATATAGAAGAATACTTTTAATGAATTCTCGGATGGATGTATTTTTTAATGAGATTACTAACTTCATTTTGCTAGTCATTTAATAGGTATCCCCTAAGCAAAACTTATGTGCTAATCACTGTGCTAAATATGAACAGTACAGCAACAGGCTTCTCTGATGAAGCTGACAATCTGGTGGGGAAGGTAGGCAATAAACAAGTAAACATGATCACACAAAATTCTATAGTTATAAGAAGATGAAGAAAACAAACATGGTAAAAAGCTAAGAAAAAAAGGGCTGGATAGGCATGGCCGGTTAGCTTCGTTGGTTAGAGTGTGGTGCTGATAACACCAAGATTGCTGGTTCGATCCCCACATGGGCCACAATGAGCTGTGCCCTCCTTAAAAAAAAAAAAGGGGGGGGGGGCTTGATACCATTTAGATAGGGTAAAGAACTACCTAAACTTGACATTTTAATAGAGGCCTAAAGATGATAGGAAGCCAGACATGGTGGTGGGTGTGGGCAAAAGGCAATTCTACTCAGCAGGAATAGTGTATGCAATGGCCCTGATTTGGGGACAGCTTTTTGACATGTTCCCCAAACTGCATGGTAGTGTGATTTCAACTTGATAAATGAGACGTTAGTGGCTCAAGATGAACTTACAGTGGCAAGCAGAAGCCACATCCTGCAGGGCCTCATTGGCCAAGACAAAGAATTTGGATTTAATTCCAGTTACAATGAAAAGCCACTGGAGGGCTTTAAATGAGGAATAACATGGCATGGTTATCATATGATGTGACTTTATATTTGATGTGACTTTATATTTGAAAAGGATCACTTGGGCCATGAAGGGAACAGATTTGTAGGAGTGGGGTGAAAAAGTAATCAGAGTGACCAGCTGAGAAACTACTGCTACAGTCCAGAAGAAAACTCGTGGAACAGGAAGACGGCAGTGGAGAAAAAATAAAAGTGAAAAGTTTCAAGATACAATTTTCAAGTAGACACACTGGGATTTGTTGATGGATTGAAACACAATTATGCATATTTATAAGAACATCTGACTACCATTAATCTATACAAACATTCAGTCATGACTTAACTTCACATTGTTATTATAGTGGGTATAATCAGTTGGATGGATGACACTAATTTAAAGCAAATAATAATTTAGTGAAAATATTGAAAATACATCCATAATGAAGGTTCCTTGGAAGAAACGTTAAACACCTTTTCAGTTGAATAAGCTCTTTAGAGTCATTAGCAACATATTAAGAGCTTTAGTCTATATCTGTTAAAAACAAGTTCAGTCCGATAGGACTATCATTTTTGTCATGACTAATGGACCTTTCACTAATCTTTTTAAAGGGATGTTGTAGACTGCGTTAGCTATACATTTCACTGGCCCAGCATACTATCCATTCCCCATTTCATAAAAGGATCCTTTTTTCTTTTAGGGGATTCCTCTCCTATACTTGTGGTTTGGGTGTGCCCACAGTCTGTGGCTGGTTCTGTACCTGATGTTACTGGCCACAGAAAAACTGTGCACGAATGGGTACGTTCCTTTCTCTGCAGTTTTTTGAGTTGCACATAGAGGGTGCCTCTCCCTTCTTGACAGAGAACTGGAGCTGTCAGTGTGGAGGAAGCCTGAGTTCAGCCTGAGTCCAAATAATAAATCAGAGCAAAACCAACCAGAAAATAATAGAAAAGAAGTAGCATCAAAGAGAGGTTCTAAAATCAAACTAGTTTGTTATTCTCAGGTGAGTTTATTTCACTCTGACTGAAAGAGTCCTAACCTATATAGGAGATAAACTTAATAATAAGAACCCCAAAGATATTGGGTGAAAAATGTTAAAGATTAAAGTCAAAGGTTAAAAAGTTAGAAAGCCAACATTAGTTTTGGGGTTTTGTCCACATACGGTTTTGATCACACACATTTGTTTAGAGCAGAAATTTTATATATATAATATATGTTAAAATAAATTATATATTATAAATGTGTAATTTATAAGAATGTAATTCTAAAATGCTCATGGTAAAAATTCTAACAAAATGGATTTGTGTATTTATCTGCATGTGTGTGTGTGTGCATGTGTATATTTGAGACCGCATACATACAGCATATATTTGGAAGGATACTCACGAGACTGTTAACAGTGCTTGCTTCTGGGACAGCCAAGGAAACAAAGGGATAGGAGTGGGACAGAGAACTATGGAATATGTTTGAAATATAACCAAGGAGCAGGGAAGGCAGATCCGAAATAGCATATTTGAAAACAGTGGTGTAAAAAAAAACCATAGAGCTGATACATGCAGATGCTTCAATAAAATGATTACATTAGGTTATTATTGAAGAAAACTAGGAGTCTAAGTTGAATAATGTCAGTAGCCCACTATGTCTTCTGAAATTCTATTTAGCTGCAATGAGTAAGATACATATTGGGCGAGAACACACAAGGCTAAGAACAATCTGCTTATCTGAATAAGAGAGAGGGCAGATGGTAAAAAGAAATCATGTTCTATAAGGATCTCATAAAAGTCTGAGTCCATGCCAATCTGCTGGACTTTGGAATTCAAAAATTTTAAACGTATTCGTATGTGGATATTTTGTTCCAACTAATAAAATTCAGTTAAGGATGGTCTATTGGGAAGGGCAGCAAAATAAAGAGAAGCATATATTTTCCTAGACTAATAACTATGGAAATTGGGGTGACAGAGAAAAGAAAAAGAGAAAGTGAGCCCGGCACACTTCCCAGATCCTTCAAGAGAACAGAAAGGGGATAGGGGCTGCAGTCATAGGATTCACAACACTGACCAGTGCCGTTTCCTCCTCACCTCGTGCTGGCCCCTTCCCTGTGGACATTCACCTTCGTCCTCTGAACATTCTACATGGGCAAACTGGTTTAATTCCTGGAGTGTGTGTGTGTGTGTGTGTGCGTGTGTGTGTGTGTGTGTGTGTGTCTGGAACTAGTATTCCAAATGCCAGCTCCACATTTTTACCTAAAGCTCTCCAGGGGACCCAAGAAACTAACATCTAACATATCCACAAGGGACTCATTATTCTCTTCCTCAAACCTATACCTCCTTCTGATTCCCAGTTAAAGCATTCCCATTTATCTAATTATCCAAACTAGAAATCTCTGAATTGCCTTCAAAAATTCATCATTCAAGATTCAGTTCCAATAATATTTCCTCTGAAAACTTTAATCAGCCTCTTCAGAGTTAATAACCATTTTGGGTACATCTGTAGTATTTGTTAATTGTCTTTATTATAGCATTTATAACACTGTATTACACGGTTTTATTTGTGTGGTATTCTTTGGCATTAGACTGGGAGTTTCTAGAGGGCAAGTAATATGCCTAATAAATTTTTCAAAACCCAGAATCTAGTATTGTATTTAGCATATAAGTAAAAGTTCAACAATTGTTCATTAAATTTATTTATCTATCAAATGCAAATGCTTGATTCTATTTCACAAAGCAAGAGTAATCCATTTTATATTGAAGTGCATTATTAAACTAACAGTTTAAATATGTAGCATTAACTTTACATATATTTATAATCTCACTGTAAAAATATGAAGATGAAAAGGTACAACAGACGCTAATATCAGGTAGATTTAGGTCTGGGGCTGCTATTACTTATGCTTTAGGAATTATATGTTATATAAATAACGGTGTATCCTATAAATTCATATGATTGCCATGTGTAGGATATGTGAGAAAACGAGAGAGAGTAGTACACATCTGTGTTATCAAAACTATGTCTATGTATAAAACAAGTATTTTCAGATTCCGCGGGCTCATTGGGTACAAATATGCTACTACTACATTTTGTCCACACAGAACTAGATTCTCAGAATTTCTTCTTAATATGGTTCCCTCTCATGTTAGAGGCTAATTCAGACTCACTCCTAAAGGACTCAGGGAGCATGACCACATCTTTGTTAATAATTGAACAGAGATCGTTTGCTCTATTGCTCTGTCAAGCCCCAATTCCTGGCTCTTTTCAACAGCCAATTCTAAACAAAAAAGCTAACAAACAGTTCAGTTCAGTTCCATGCATCCAACATGTACTGATCACACATGTACCAAAGCATTCTGCTAAGGGCCAGGATACAGCGATGATAGATAGAGACAACACCCATTCTCAAGGAGCTTTCAGTTAAGCAAAGTTCAAAGTCCACAATAAAATTTTTAAAGTTTCTATCTTATCATGTGTACCCAGTGTGCAATCCAATAAGTAAATCCTTCGGCCCCAGAGCAAAGTTTTCCAACAAAGATGACTGATTTTTTTTTAAGGTTTAATAACCTTTACAAAAACAAAAACAAAGCTTTTCTTGCTAACACCTTAGAGACATAATGATATGTGTGATTTGAAAAAAAAAGTGTTGTTGTCATTCACAACCTGTTCTAGAAGTTAGTTACAGAATAGTAAATATCCAGCAGTGTTCATGTGAAGTGGGAAATCGGGAAAAGATAGGAGGGGTCTTAAAGTTAAGTTACTCAGGAAATAGCTGCATCAGGAGTATTTATTAGGTTGGGGCAAACGTAATTGCTCTTTAAAAGGTTAAAAATAATTGCAAAAACCGCAATTACGTTTGCCCCAACCTAATACATCTTGGATTGGAATTTTAGCAACCAGCACCAGAAAGCCAAATTTATGCAGAAATTATTATCTTTTTGTTGTTGTTTTTGTTTTTGGTATATATTGTAAAATGATTACCACACAATAAGTTTAGTTAACATCCATGACTATACATAGTTATATTTTTTCTCATGTTGAGAACATTTAAGATTTATTTTCTTAGAAACTTTCAACTATACAATACAGTATTATTAACTATTCTCATAATTTGGAGAAATTATATTAAGAAGTTATATAAAAATATTCTTAAAACAAAGCATTGTAGGCCCTCACACATAAAAACTGACTAAATATTTAATTCCAGTTTTAAATCAAACAAGGAAAACCAACAACAATACAATCACAATCAAACAATAGTGGGAAAAGTTACAGAATTCATAAACTCAATTGTAAATCCTGACATTCTTAAAAGTATAATAAGACACTTTAAAGGAGAGGACAGGAAGAAAAAAAAAAGATAGGCTGCTCATTACACATGCACCTCCTACTACATTTCCCTGAAAGACATGTCAGTGCCCAGAGAAGACTCTCCACAGTGTTATAAGTCCATCAGGAGACCAGGATCCCTGGTAGGTGAAAAATAAAATCAACCTAGCATATACTATCCATCCGATCCACGGATTTTAATGTTTCTCTAATATTTTCAATACTTCAATAAAAAGTAAAACAGAAAAACCTGGTTGGCATGCTGGCTCCCTGCTCTGCTTTAATAAGAAGGAAAATCAAATGCAGAAAGTTACTGATGAGATTCTGGGTCTTGCTACCGTGAACAAGTAGTTCACTCAGGACGTGTCACTCCCTGGAGAAAGAGTCACATGCACAGCTTTCAAAAGTCATGAAGGAAAGTCCAGCGTCCTTTCCTTTCATCCAGGGTAATTGTTTTATTAACTATGCTACTGGCCCTGGCACCTTACCTAGATGTCACAATCATCTGGAACATCCTCTACATTTAAGAAAGATAAAGAAGAGATGACTGCAGTGTGAAATGGGGGAGGGGAGTGCGGGTGGAGGTGAGAAACTGCCTTCCCCTTTTAAAAGCGGCATCAATTAAACCCAGGGGAGAGGGGTACAGTTTACTAGTTAATTAGTCCAGGGATGAAGTTCTTTCATGTGTAATTCAGAACAGGAACACCTGGTGTGCGGCTCTTCAAAGCACGAGGGGGGGTAGGAAAGCCAAACAATGCAAGAGAGGTCACAACAGAAAGCAACAGCACAAGAACAAAAACTATTTCTCTCTGACCTTCACCCTGCTGTAAATAAAATGAGATTCCTGAGGGTCCCCTCCCCCATTGGTCAGGGGAGAACAAACAGCTCCTGGCCCACTTGGGGAGTTCTAAAAAGACATGGTGTTAACTAATTGTTTTATAACCCAATTAAAAAGAAAACATAGAGCCAGAGAAATGCAAATAGGGATATAATGATTATAATCACGTTCTGATATATAGCACACACCAAAAATACTGACATGCTCTCTCTCTCTCTGTTGTGACCAGGGCTGTCCAGGTAACATTCAACAAATTAGGAAGGAGGCTTCTACTTCAGGACAAATTACCTTGTTCTATTGAATCAGAAATTGAGCAGTTTGCTAATGGAACACCTCTCCTTGTGAATTCTAGAATGGTGAGGTCATTTTTTTCTTAAAAATTGTTGTTGCTAAACATTCTGGTTGTAGACAGGTTGATAAATGCAGGTGAAGAAACATTAATGTTTAAATTGAGCCAAATAATATATGATTTCAGCTGTGGTATCCATTTAAAGAAAAAATAATAAATTTTTACAGGTTTTATTAGTGGGTTCATTCAGAAGGAATGAGGGAAAGTAACCTGGAATGGATGGAATCTGGTACCTTTTAAACACCGCCGCCATGAGAAATTCTACAACAGAGAACACAGTGTCTACAGATATCATGAAAAAACATGCCATAAAGGGTTTTAACCTAATTTTAAAGATTGCAGGTTTAGAAGAAAATGGCTTAACAATTTCTAGCATTGATTATACTTGTTTCTGCTTTAGGGAAACCTTTAATAAAAATAGTCCCATTTTTGGGCGTGGGTCGAGGCATGGGGGAGTAAATGTATATTTATTTACACTTCACATACACAAACACACATAAAACCAGGCTTCTGATCCATTAAAGCAAAGATATTTGAGAGACAGGGTGATGGACAAGAAAGTGAAGAAATTGTGAAAATGTTCTTAGCACATCTTTATAGCTCTATATCTATATTAAGAATGAACAATAAGCCAGAGAGATGGAGACTTGAGTAAAAACAGAATTATCTGGTGGCACAAGGAATAGAAAGTCACTCAAAGGAAATGTAAAAATAAGTGTAGACAGTTGACTTGAGACTTATATGTACATAAAGAGTCATTTTAAAACTACGGAGCATAAGGAGAATCATAGTATTCTCCCAACCATGGAAAATTATGAGTTTCAGGTTCTAGCTATTTAGATAATAATCCAGAAATATAAAAGTATCTCTCCTCCGTATATTTTTAAATTCATTCACTTGTTTGTAAGAGTCAAAATCTGTCCTGGACAGAAAGAATGAACATTAGCTCAGACTGAAAAGAGAAAGCCACCTTGCCGTGACCCAAGCTAGGAGGACAGACACAGAAAAAAAGCCAAATGCTAAAACCAGAATATACTGTTTCCTCCAAGGCCATGAAACAGCAGTTGCAAAATGCTACTTAAGGACCCTTTCATTTTCACGAATGTCACCCAGACCTATTTTGCCATTTTTATTTCTTATCAGGAATACCCAGTTGCTGTTAAACCATCTGGGTCTAAATTTTGACAGCATCCAATGCCTAATTAACGCCCACTTCTAATCTCACCTCAGAACCAGCAACCAATCCAAAACTGATTATTCCTTCCTTTAGAATCTTCTCAGAACTCTTCAGTAGGAACTCAACCTCAAAAGTTGTTCCCATTTATCTCTCGTCAAGGGAATCCCATGGTCCTCTCGAATTCTCTCCCTCACTACAAGTCAATAAAGCTGAGTTTGTCAGACCACAGGCTTGGTGGTGGTGGTCTTTGACTGGTTAGGTTTTGTACATTCAGTAAGCAATTGCTTGGTATCTACTATGTGGAATGCACTGGTATTCTGCGAAGGATGAATGAAAATAAGTAGCATTTCTAGCTTTCCTGAGGTTTTACTATCTTGGAGAGATAAGACAGACATATAAATAATGTAAATAACTTGTCACATATAATAATTATACCAGGACAGGTATAAACAAAGCACTCTGGATGTTCAGAGGATAGAAAGATGGATCTGGGGAGCGTGGAGGGAAAGTGGTATATGGCCTGTAACTTAAAAGAGATTTTATGAAAACTGGGGGCAGGCCATCCAAGTGGAAGGGAAAGTGTGAGCCCAGAAGGAGAGAACGGGAAGACCAGAATATGTTCAAGAAATGGCAACTTACTTTGGTTAGAACACAAATTGTGCACTTAAATTACTGGGAGGTCAGCCTGAAATCTGAGACTAAAGCCCAAGTGTTTTATTTGATAGATGATATGGAACCACTAAAGGTTTCTGAACAGGGAAATGCCTCCGTTAGAGGTATACTTTAGGATCATTTACCCTATAATGTTATGAGAAACTGTTAGAGGAAACGTTAATGAAAAATTATTCATTCTTGACATTTGTTAAAAGAGTAGAGTAGACTTTATCCAGGGGGATTATCACAATAGAAATGGGAACTACAATGCTACAGTGGGACTTTGTAGTAGGGGAGAGAGATCCAGTTGAACTTGGAATACAAAAGAAAAAGTGGGAATTTATAGCAAGAAGCAGAATGGGGGGTACATGGATGGAACATTAGTAAGAGGAAACATCAGGGGTAAAGAGAGACTTCTGGTTAAACAAACCCTGTGGGATTCTTGCTGAAGGCAGGCCAAGATGATGAGACATCACCTGGTGGAGGTGGAAAATGAAGAACGTGGTTAGATATTGAGGGTGATCAGATACTGAGGAAGGGGGATTCTGCCTAAACTCACTTAGCAAGGAGCTTCCTAAAATTGGACAATGCAGAGGTGAACTAAGAAGTATAAAAGTCAGGGCCTACTTGAGAAGAGAGTTCAGAGGACCTTAAGCAAAGTTTGGTCCAAGAGGTACCATGTCAGAAGATAGAAAGCTTTTTTAAATAGTCCCAATAGCCAGTGTCTGAAGTCGGAGGGTGAACACAGGAATGGAAAGGAGAGAAGTATCTAAGAGAAACACTAAAAGCAAAGTATCAGACAACTGTGACAGGACACGCGAAGCAAGAGAGGAGTCAGAAAGGACTGCAGTGGAGCTTGGATAACCCAGAGACCTACGGAACCCTGAAAGCAAGTGGGGAGTCTGGAGGGGACATAACACAGGAAAGCAGAGTCCTGGGTTTACATTCCAACACAGTACAATCCACAGAGGTCCAAATTCCTATGCTGTGTCTCTTTTTATTTTAATATCTACCCTGGAAAGAAAGTGAGCAACTTTTCAATGAAAGGAAGTGACTATCTTATGAAATGAGAGTTTCAGTACCACTTACAGTCGTCGCTAGGTATGTGAACTTATGTTTAAATTAATTTCACGATTATTTAACCTCTCTAACCCTAAAAGGTTCCCTCTGTGTAAAGGAGATTACAAGAGAAACTGTCTATAGAGGTGTTGTGTTGACTCCATTAAATGAGTGAAGGATGTGGAGTATTTGGGAAGCCCTGCTAGTGTTCAAGTGGAATTCAGACCCTGGGGGCTGGGGTGGGGGTGTGGAGGGAAGTTTTGACAGATCAGAGGCGCTTTCTGGCCCTCCACAAGCATACCCACAAATGATTTTCCCTGCCTATTAAAAAAAACAAAAGCTGCTTTAACATCAAATTCCTGTTTTGGAAAGGACCCTTGCTTCTTCTTCTCAAGTTGTTTTATGTTTGTTTGGAGTTGTTATGAATAAAATGTGGGTGTTACCTGATGCATTCAGACAGATAGGGGGGCCTTTAATTTGTTACTCTACCTCACATAAACTAGAATTTTAATACGTTTATTATAATATAAAAATCCTTTTATATCTGTTCTCACTCAAAATTGTGTGCTGTACTTCAAAAATATCATTGACTCCTGAACAGGGATAATAAAGTTCTGGAACTTTAAAGTATCTGGGTCTTATAAGAACAGATAAAAATGAAGTACACTATTTACATTTCAAAGTGACCCTCCGGTTTCTAAAACCCAGCTTTTAAAAATCAGTTTGTAGTTTATAGAAACAAAGGTAATTTGATAAATTAACACTAAAGTAACTGCAGTCATTATTGACAATTATGGGTGGCATATGTGGTCTAATAAAGTAATATGACATATCTATGCCAAGGCTCTTCTTTCCTGAGATTCTGGTGAGGAGATGCAATAAGGGTGGGTGGGACTGGAGGAGTCAGATATCAATCACTCTTTACTGAGTTGTGAAATTCTGTTCTAGAGCATTCTAACATTAGCCTTGATGAACTTACCAAATTTACAAATATAATTCTTGATTTTACATCATAATGAGTGAGAATACATTGGAGCTTCCCTGGGAGGATCAGTGGAAAGAAAATGTGTCAAGTCCAAAGTTATCCTCACCCAGAATCATGATGTTGTTTATGCCTAACTAAGTAAAATCAATCCACCACCAGAGGCTGAGATGCCGTAGCTTAGATTACACTGGCCCATTGTTGGGCAGTTTGAGATAGAAAGTAAAGAACCTGGTAGCTAGGAACATGTGCATGGCGCAAATACAATTACCTGGCGAGAACTCAGCAGGACTCTAGCTTTAACATGAAAAAGGCATCGCATTGGCTATTTTGGAAGCCACTAGTGGGTAGAACTCTGATTTACACCTCATTCTTAAATATAAACGTTTAGCAAAATCTTGCCACTTAAAAAAACAAAAAAAAAACAATGTCAAAGTAAGTTTCAGTGCAGCAACTGAGAGAACAGAGGCATGCTCACTTGTTTATTCCTGTGTTCTGTAGCAGAAGTACCAAAGCAAAAAAGGAAATGTGCTTGCTTTTGACAATTGAATTTTTCTCATGTTCATCTGCTAACACTTTCTTACATTGTAGTCTGCATTTATTTTGCATAGACTATATTGATCCTACACACAGAGATGACACCACTCCCCTCCAGGCTGGCCTGTCAATCAACATACCATCTATTCACATACAACATGTTCCATATTTTCTTTGCTAACATAGCCAGTGGTGTTTTGGTTTAGCTCTGCGTTAAGTTTAATCCTACATTTTTCATGAACACTTAAACATCAAATCTAAAGATTTAGGGGGATAGTGCGTATTTCTTACAGAAGCATTTGTGTGATTACAGGTTGGGGATGGGGAAACATACTGGTAGGACAGGTAAGTAAACAGGCACTTTCACTGTAAACATATTTAGTCTTAAAAATACAGGTCTAAAATTCTACTCTAACGAAATGTTCTTCTGTTAGTCTATGCAGGTGAAAGAGCAGACCATAATCGGTATACTTAAAGAGACATAAAAATTTGTCAGATCGATTTCAACTATGTACGTCTATGGGACGATCCTAGAGATAGGCCCTCCATTTTAAAAATTGCTGTAGACGTTCCAACTATTGCCACTGTGTGTGTCCCAGGCAACATAATAGATTATACCTCGATTCCTTAAAGAGCACCCTGATAATATGCAAGGCTAAAATGTCAGAAGCTATTAGAAACTCTCAGATGCACAATATATCTCCATCCCTGAGTTTTCCCCTTACACTGCGAAACACCAGACAACAGGCATGCAAACTGCTCAGCTGCAACTGTTCCAAGTCGAATAATTACAACTTGTCAGAAAGAATTAATTTTCCCATTTCTCATAAAGATGTGTAAAAATTACCATGTTATTATACACTGACACTCTCTGGAGGCAGACACAAAATTTAATTTTGAATTCTTTCCGCATATTAAATTAAATCCATAAATAAGAGTTTAGGCATTCACTCGGAAGCATATGTTCATTGGGAGCGAAAGCCAACACGAGCCCGGCTGTAATGGCTGTTGTAATGTTTTAATAGCTCGCTTCTTCTAAGCACCAATAAATTTACATGATCATAACAGTCGTGGGCATACAAGAAGCCCATTACTGTCTGGGCACAGGCAGCAGCGTTAACAGGATGGAAAAATGGAAAAAGGAAAAAAAACTCTTAAATAAAATTAGGCAACTGCACTTGTCAGCTGCTCCATGATTGAATTTTTAATATTGTGGTCAATTGGTCAAAACAAATAATGGGATAAAATATTTTAATGTATTTAGAACCCGTTTCTGTAGTGAGCCCACAAAACAGTTCCTTGTTTGTTGGTTTTACAAAAAAGACCTATCTTACCATTCTGAACAATCTGATTTTTAAAGACACACACTATAATTTTTAATCTGTTAGAGAACATTTGCTCTCTATACGCCCATATTTGAAATCAGAGTATTTCAAATTTGGCTCAAAGGGTGATTCTTTTTATCCAATGGAATCTCGCCTTAGGGAAACTGCTTTGGGGTGCTAAGAAGTGAGCTCTAAGGCACGCTGGAGGGAACTGGAGTGTGTTACCTGCCTGCTCGCTGCCTGGATCAGAGAATGCTGTCTTTTGCAGATTCCAAGGAATACATGTTCTATAATTACAATTCAAACTGAAAAGAAAATACTACTGCCTTTAGACAATTGTAGAGGTGATGGCGATTCCATTTATTAGCATTTGTTTTCCGAATGAACAAATTACTTCTTAACTTCTATGAGCAAATTCACCCTGGCTGTAAAGACAAAATACAGAGAAACCTATAGCATATTTCACAATTATATAGTGTTTCTCAAGGCCAGTGTCCAAAGTAGTGAATGGTCTTAGAGTGGAGATCAATGCTGGCCAGTGGCATTTCTGATCTTAGTCACACAGATGCTATCACTGATGGGAAGCTTTGGGGGTGGGGTGAGGTGGGCATGTTAGTAGAGAATTAGAGAGGAAGTGATATTCAGGAAAAAAAAAGGTTTTGTTAGGAAAGAAATGTGAATGGGCCAAGACTTTCTCCATAAAGGCATAATGAATGATGTATGCCGAGAGAAATGATATGAATTAAGGCTGTAAATGAGAAAAACAATCATTTTTGGAAAAATGGCATATGGATTTGACCATATTCAACCTTACATGGAGAGACTATGGTCACGTAGATAATGCTTGTCCCTATGATATGTCTTGAGTGATTAAGGCCATCTAAATGCATTTTTGGTTTTATAGCTCAGCTTTGAATCTTGAGGTGTTTTATATATATTCAGATTAGCAAAGAAGTCAATAGTTTGAGAGTTCTCATTTGGGACAAAAGACTAGACCTTGTAACTTTACACCACAAAGATAGAAAATAAACTCTTTTACCTTAACAAGAAAAGGTCTTAGCATCTTCTCAAAAATGTATATACATACTCCTATAATTCATTGTTGTCATTTAATAGAAATTAAGAATAAATATAACTGTTCTACTTTTCTAAAGCATGCATAGGTGCAACCAAAATGTCTTAAAAAAAACCCTGAAGTTGCTTAATACTGGCTGAGGTATTAAAATTAGCTACAGATTTTCAATTACTCTTACACAAAAATTTGGGCCAAATAGTAGCCTAATATTCCAAGTACCACACAACTGTATTTCTAACAAATCACACACATTTTTTTAAAAAGAGAGTTTTGGTGTTTTTTTTTGTTTTTTTTTTGAATCAGTAATCCTCAAAAGCGTCAGAGGAAAGGACAGAGCATATGCGTTAGGTATTTCTAGATCAGAAACAGAAGAACAAATATTAGAACATTCTGGGGAAGAAAAGACACCTTTCCAAAACTTTATAAATGACTCTGAAACCTTTCTGCAAACATCTCTCTTTACTGTGAAAAAAACAAGACATATGTGAAATGTTTTAAACCTCCTCTTAAATATTTCTTTTTCCTACATGATTTAATTCAGGTTGCTATTAAAATAGTTTACCAGGTGAAACATATTTATATCCAAAGTGTTGCAAAGTATTATTAAACAAAGTAAAATCTGTCAGCAAGAAGTTTTAAGGTAAAAATGATTGTGGACTATACTTGGGTAATGGAAGATGGTGGATATATTGAAGGAAGTAAGAAGGTTTTCACAGGTATACATGTATATAGGTTGACAAAAAAAAAACCAAACATGTTTGTTAATGTTATTACCTGTGGTATAGAGAAAGATTTAGACACACACACACACACAAATATATATATATATACTATATATATATATATATATATATATATATATATATACTATATAGTGTGTGTGTGTGTGTGTATATATATATATATATATATATATACATATATATATATATATACTACATTAAACCATCTCTTTTTCCCAGTAGAGTCTCTTGCATTGTAAATGGTTAGAAAAATCCTTTAAGAGCCAAATGACCTGCAGCCAATTTCAGAGAGGACATGCATTGTCCCAACAGACGAATCCCTTCTCTGATACTAGTTAGTCCTGAGAAACACAAATGAAATGCATTTTATAAAATCCATTTGAATAACAGTATTTCTTTCTCAAATATTATAAACTGTTCTGTTTGATTATTTATTATTTATACTACTACATCAGCGTGCCATGTGCCTAAAACTCTAGTAACAATGTAAACAGGTGGAAATAGAAGTATAGGTTATTAGGTTTTGATATCTGATAAAAGGCAAGTTGGTATCATTTTCGGGAGGCTGGGGAATGTAATTACCCAAAATGTTCAATTAATCACTGGTTGAAAAATGTTTATATGTAGGTGTGGTAAACTTTATGAAAGGAAAGGAATTACTAATTATAAAATGAGGTAAGCATTAAAAGCCTGCTAGAGGTTGCTTTATAATAAAATATGAGGGATCAAATTATGCAGTCTTTTCTCTACATTCCTCCTTTCATATGCTTCCCTTTTAATCATATTTTGAGAAATATGGAAAAGTGTCTCCTTTTTCCTACTCTTTCCCACTTTGGAAAAGGAACTACTATCATCAACAAAGCAAAAATTTCCCCAGGATCAGAAGGGAATTAAATACATAGACAGGTGCTCACTAGTATACAGTTGGGTGAGAAGAAACCAGGAGGAGGAGAATATACAGTACTGTCTCTCTTCTAGCTTCTTTCTCTATTCTATCTCTCGGGATTGAGTTTAAATTGAAAATAACTGTAACACAGAACCTCAAAACATGGAAAGGTTTCTATACACCTGACCTAATGTATCATGCCTCTAATGAGGTATAAAATTTGGATTATAGTAGATCTGTTCTAGACTATGTCCATAGGTTTCTTGCTAATAGTATTAATAGTGGTGTATAGATATTATCTTTCCTATTTCTCTTTTCCTCTCGATAATGGGAAATTGGTGGAATGGGTGTTTGATAAGAATACCCTCTCATCTTTGGCAAACTGATTAACATTTGATTCTCACCTCCATTTCTTACTTTTTCTACTTATCCATTTTTCTAAAACACATACTATAGGGATAAGATGGAATAACCAGGTTTAGATTTGTTGCTCTACCTGAAACAACTAAAATAAATGGACAAAAATATGTAAAACAATGCTTCTTAAAATATTGTACATCAGGCCACAGAGGACAGCAATCCTTGAGAACCAGGAAACACTCAGTTCTATGATTGCCCCAGGTTACTATGTTGAGATAGTATCAGGCGGTAGCTCAGTTAAAGGGAGCTCAGATAGAATGAATAGACTCCCTGAGTTGAGGAGACAGAATTGTATCCCAGAAGACAAAGGCAGCTAGCATTCACAGGAACAACCATCAGAAAGGCAAGAACCATGCCGAGAATTCAGAATAACTATACTGTGTTCCACCTGAAGCATTTAGTAGAATATTGATCAGTATGTGTGTGGAAAAACTGCCTAAGTTTGGGGAAAAAACCACCCAAAATAATTAGAGAAAACAGTAACTGGTGTTCACATAGACTAGGATAGGGCCTATTTCTACCAGCCACACTGGAAAGATTTACAATTCAGTAAGAGTACTCAAAAGTGTCTTGTTTTGGTAGTAGATAAAAAATAGCTATAGAAAAAAGTGCTGATATCATCTCAACTGACAAATCATAAACGCAAGACCAATTAAGGCTTCATCTGATTCAAATGAGTCCCAGAAGGAAGCTAAAGATTATAGGAATACAAAAATATCAGGCATGCAATAAGGTAAACTTCACAAAATTTGGCATCTGATAAAAAATTTATCAGGCATGTAAAGAAGGAAAATATGACTCACAGTTAGAAAAAAAGTCAGTCACTCAAAATGTACCCCAAACTGACATAGATGTTAGAATTAGCAGAAATGTTAAAAAAAAAAAAAATTTAAACAGTTATTTAAGCATTCCACAAAAACCTAGGGGAAAGATGGAAAATATTAAGTAAAGACATGGAAAATATAAAAATGGAAAATATAACTTTTAGATATGAAAACTACAATCTTTCCAGGGGGTGAAAAAAGAGCAATGCTCAAAATTAAAAATACACTGGGTGGGATTAATTAATAAAGAAAAAAAAAGGTTAGAAATAAATCTTAAATGAAACATAAAAAGACAAAAGAAAAAGAGAGAGAGAGGGAGAGAGAGAGAGACAAAGAAAGAGAGACAGAGACAGAGACAGAGAGAGAGAGACAGAGAGAGGAAGAGAGGGAGAGGGAGAGAGAGGAAACATAGAATCAGTGAATTGTGGGACAACACCAGGAACTGTGCATTCTGATATTCAGATATATATGTGCAGGTGAAGCAACAGAAGCTAAGAAGAAATAAACAATAGCAGAAATAATAGCAGAAAAATTTCAAACTCATAACATTTCAAAATAATAAACACAGATAAAAGAAGGAAAACAGCAGATAACCTTGAATTTTATACCCAGCAAGAATATCTGGAGAAAAACAAAGGTGAAATATAAAATACAAAAGCCAAAAGAATTGATCAATAGTAGATTCACCACACAGAAATTTTAAAGGGAGTCCTTGAAGCAGAGGTAACAAATGGAAATATGGATCTAAAAATTGAATAAAGAACACTGGAAATGGTAACTACCAGGATAAATTATATATATTTTTCTAATGTGTGTATATCACTTTAAAAGATAATTAAAACAACAAATAATAATTATGTAGTGTTGACTTTATAACATATGTTGAAAAAAGTATATCACAAAAGTAGCACAAATGCCAGGAGCGGGGAAAATGGTAATACAATATTGTAATATTCTCATACTACATGGGAAATGGCAAAACATCATTTAAAGGTAGATTATGATAAGTTGAAGATATACAGAATATAAATCTTAAAGAAATCCTATAACCACAAAACAAATATTTGTACCTTATGTGTTAAAGAGAAAATAAAATACAATTATAAAAATATTAAATTTATTTTTAAAGGGCAAAAAAGAAAAACAAACAAACTGAACAAATAGAAAACAAATAGCAAGAAGGTAGATTTAAACCTAAACCTGTCAACAATAACATTAAATATAAATTGCCTGAATTACCCATTTGAAAAATACAGATTGTTAGAGTAAATTAAAAAGACAGAACTACATGCTGCCTAAAAGAAACCCATTTTAAATATACAGACATAAAAAGGATAAAAGGAAATGGATACAAAAATATATACCAAGATAACATTAACAATAAAAAGCTGGAGCAGCTGTATTAATATCAAGTAAAGTAGATTTCAGAAGAAATAATATAATCACGAAGAAAGGCTTTTTCACAATAATAAAGAAATGACTCTACCAAGAGGACATAGCAATCCTAAACATTTATGAACCAGCCACCAGAGGTGTAAAATACATGAAGTAAAAATGATAGAACTGTAAGAAAAAATAGAACTACACCATTATAGTCATGGATTTCAAAACTTCCCTTAAAAATTGATAGAAAAATAGAAAATAATGAAGAACAGAAGATTTGAAGAACATTATCAACCAATTTGACCTAACTGGCATTTATAGAACACTATCCAACAAGAGCAGAGTACACATATCCTTCCCAAGTCCACATGGCACATTTACAAAGGGAGCCCATATTCAGCCCATAAAACAAGTCTCAATAAATTTTAAATGATTCACCCCTGCATAGTATGTTCCCTGACCAAATGGAATTAAATAAGAAATCAATGACTTCATGATATTTGGACATCCCCAAATATTTGGAGACTAAATACTACTCTCTTAAATAGTTCCAGGGCCAAAGATGAACTCAAAAGCAAATTAGAAAGTATTTTGAATTGAATGAAAATTAAACATAGAATATCAAAATATTTAACATCCTGCTATACAATATTTGAGGAAATTTATAACTTTAATTTGCTTACATTAGAAAAAAGGAAAAATCTCAAAGCACTGGCCTCAGAGTCTACCATAAGAACCTGAACAAAAAGAACAAACAAAACCCAAAGTAAGTGGAAGATAGTAAGCAATAAAGATTAGAGTGAATTAAATGAAATAAAAAATACAAAAATCAATAGAGAAAATTAATGAGACCAAATTTGGTTCTTTGAGAAGATCAATAAAATTGCTAAACCTCTAGCTAGATTGATCAAAGGAAGAAAAGAGAGAGAGAAAAGAGACACAAATTACCAATACGAGGAATAAAAGAAATGACATCACTAGAGATTCTTTAGATGTTAAAATGATAAGATATTATAACTACATGCCAAGAAATTTGACAACTTGTACAAAATGGACATATTAATTGAAAGAACAAACTACAAATGCTTACTCAAGAATAAACAGATAGCATATATAGTTGTATGTCTATTTACAAAAATGAGATTTTTAGTAAAGAAAAACCTTCCCACAAATAAAAATCTACATCCAGATTGCTTCACTGGTAAATTCTGCCAAACATTCAGTAAATGAATCATTTCTATGCAAACTCTTCCACAAAGTCACAAAGAAAGGAATACTTTTCAAGTCATTCTATGAGGCCATCATACCCTGACACCAAATTAGACAAAGATACACAAGAAAAATTAGACCATTATCACTCATGAATATCAGATGGATCCAAATGGAGTTTACACCAAGAATGTGAGCTTGTTTTAAAATCTGAAAATTGGTCAATGTAATTGAGAATATTAACAAATTAAAAAAAGAAAGACAATGTAATCATATCAACAGATGTAGAAAAAGCATTTAAAAAGTCCAACATTTATTCTTGAAAGTTATCTGTGTATGAGGAGTTGGAGGCAATCTTCTCAATATGATAAAGAACATCCACACAAAAACTTACAGGTAGAGTTATACTGAAATATGAAAAAATGAATGCTACGTCCTAAGATCAGGAAAAAGACAAGATGTCCACTATCACAATTTCTATTCAACTTTGCATTAGAGATTGTACTAAAGTGCAATAAGGCAAGAAAAAGCAACAAGACAGCTAAATATGAAAGCAGTAAGAAAAACTGTTTTTATACACAGACAATGTAATTATCTATGTAGAAAATCCGACTGAATTTACAATAAAGCTACTAGAACTAATGAGTTTAGAGGGTTGCAGATGTAAGAGCAATAAACAAAAACAAATTGTATTCTATATACCAAACTGTAAATTCAGGAATTAAAATTTAAAATACAATATCATTTATAACAGCATCAAAATTATGAAGGAGGGATTAACCTGAAAAAAATGTGCAAGACCTATATACTGAATATTATAAAACATGGATGAGGTAAATGATGGAAGACCTAGGTAAATAGAGAGACATACTTTTGTTTAATTAGAAGACTGTTTATTAATTAGAAGACATTAATTAAGATGTCAATTCTCCTTTCTCGTTCTGTAGGTTACAAACAACAATTCCAACTAAAATTCCAGAAGACATTAATTCATATGAAATGCAAAGGACCTCAAATAGCCACAATTCTGAGAAAAAAAGAAAAAATAATTGGAGTACTAGCCTGACCTGGTTTCAAGTTTTATTATGAAGCTACAGTAATAAAAAACAGTGTGGTATTGGGACAAATAGATTCATGGAACATCACAGGGAGTTTAGAAACTAACCTGCAGATCCACGAAAAACTGATTTTTGGCAGAGGTGCAAAATGGAAAATTAGTGGAGAAAATACAGTCTTTTAAAAAATTGGTACTAGAACAATTGCACATCCATATGGAAAAATAACAACTTTCTTTTTAACTCAATGTTAACTCAAAATGGATAATAAACCTAAATATAAACTCTAAATCTATAGAACTTCTAGAAGAACCTACAGAAGAAATTCTCGTGACTGTGGTTAGGCAAATATATCTTAGATACAACACCAAAAGCATAATTCATAGAAGTAAAAAATAAGTTGACTTCATAAAAACAAAACTGCTATTCTCCAAAAGACACTTTTTAAAGAATGAATAGTTAAGTCATAGGCCAAAGGAAAATATTTTCAAAGCATATTTTGATGAAAGATTTGTATCCAGAATATATAAAGGGCTCTCAAAACTGAATAAGAAAACAAATAACCCAATTTAAAAATGGGCAAGAGATATGAATAGACACTTCACCAAGAAGACATACATATAGCAAATAAGCACATGTAAAAATATTCTCAACATCCTTAGTCATTAGATAAATTTAAATTGAAAACACTGTGAGATATAACTGCATATCTATTAGAATAAATAATATTAAAAAGACCAACCATATCAATCGCAGTGAAAACGTGGAGGAAATGGATCCCCAATTTACTACAAGTGAAAAAACACTAGGAAGTTTCTTTAAAAGTTAAACATATGTCTACTGTATGAAACCAGTCACTCCACTTCTAGGTATTTACTCCGGAGATGTTACAAAATACGGCTATTTAAAAACTGTGGATATGAATGCTATAGCAGCTTTATTTGTAATAGTCAAACTGGAAATAACACAGACATCTATCAACAGATGAATGGAAAAACAAATTGTGTACACACATACAATGGAATATGACTTAGCACTAATAAGGAATGAAATGTTGATACACATAATAATGTGGATAAATCTAAATAATTTTGGTGAGAAAAAAAAGACCAAACAGAAAAATAAGTAAATAATATATGATCCCTTTTGTATTATTTTTTTAAAAATGCAAACAAATCTATAGTGATAGAAAGAAGATAAAGATGTAAGAAAACTTTTGGGGGTAATGATGCATTACCTTGATATAGCGACTGTTTAGGGCGTCTATACTTATGTCCTTACTTATCAAATTATATGCTTCAAACATGTACAGTTTATTATATATCAATTATACCTCAGTAAAGTTAGAAACTTTATTATTATACTATATGTATATTATTTGGGTTTTTTTCTTCTACTAGAATATATGTTTCATGCCAGCATAGATTTTTGTCTATTTATTCCACTGCTATATCCCCAATGCCTAAAGGAATGTCTGGAGGACAGTAGGTGCTAAATAAATATTTGTGTGATGAGCAGTCTAGGGAGATCCTTAGGCTCTCACCTAAATATAGAATTAGTGGGTTCATTCACAAAGATGCAGAAACAGAAGTAAGAAAAGATTTGGGTTGAAGCGGGGAAGACAGTATCAATTTGCGAATGTGAACTTGAGGTGTTTGTGGTATTTTGAAGTGCAGATACTTGGTAAGCAGTTGTAACAAATGACTTTATGGGCTAAAGATAAAAATTTGGTGACTACTAGCATTTAGGTGGTAGTCAAAGCCATCTATTTCAGTGAAATTACTCAAAGATAGTTGAAAAAGAGGAAACAATTCAAATAAAACCTGCAAGAAAGCCAATATTTAAGGGATGGGCAGGGGAATAAGACACTATAAAGGAGATGCAGACAGGGAGCCAGAAAGATTAAGAAAAAGTTGGCTAACCATTGTCTCAAAAATCAATAGATATAACACTTTTGAAAGGTGGAATAGTGAACAACTCACATGAAGCACAGACACTAGGTAAATGAAGGGCAGAATCACAGCTCCCGGGCATTGTAACGGAAAGGATAAGGGGACTTGTCTGGAACAGTGTTGTGGAGAGGATACTGGTAAAGGCAACATCTCAGTGAGAAGGAAATTTCATAACAAAGAATTAATGTGACAAAGGCCTTGTTTAAGAAGTTATCATGGTAATTGCATGAGAGATGAATTTAAAGAGAATTAGAAGGGAAGACCATTTGTAAAGCCAAGTATTGAAGTGAGGTGAAGAGGGTCTGCATAAAAATGGTATCCATGGAATAGCAAGGATAAACACTGTACAACATAACAGGAAAAAAATACCACATTTTTTAGATGTATAATAGATGTAAACGTATTATAGACAGAGATATGTTTTAGATGTAAAAGTCAAAGAAGACAGAGAACTGAAATAAGATTCCATGTTTAAAGTCATGGCAGATTGAAAAAAAGGGGATAATAATAGCAATGGGAAAGTTGGGAATAAGACCTGATTGAAAGAGGAGAGAGGAATATTCTAATTTACTAAGTATTTTTGTACTTTAATTTCCTATTCCAAGTTTTAGGCATATCTGCGAAGGTGTACAAAATGAATCTATAATTCATGAAAAAGAAATCCCACACAGTTGCTGGAATTTTTATAAAAATTAGATATGCTGACTTAATGAGCTAGAGTATCATCTATCATTTATTTGGATGTTATTGGTAAAATCACAGCCATAGTTTCAACTGCATAATTATAATGGAGGAACAGTTCCTTCTGATATATTTGTTCAAACTTTAGTTTCCTGATGAAGATGAGATGATGATGATGATGATGATTGATGATGATGATGATGGTTGTGTGTGTGTGTGTGTGTATGTGCACGCGCGCGTGTATTTTAAAGAAACTTTGATGTGACAGCAGTGTCCTGAGGGCATCATATTAGTTGCCTGGTGTTTGAAAGACAAATTCTTCTTCCTGAACTACTCAAACAGCAAAATGAACACAATATACTCTCCAGCTATTGCTATGCCCTCAAGCTTGGGTTGGAAGTCAAAAAGAAAAACATCTCATTGAAGTTCTTTTTAATTAGGACTGCAGAGAACCAATTTCTTTCATTCTTAAAAAAGTGTGATTTCACAGAACTTGAGGAAAGAGGTAAAAAAATAAGCTTACTATTTCTCAAGACCACATATATTCATTCTATCATATTATCTGATACATATTCTTCTATACTTTATTCTTAATCATAAATAGCTTTGAAGAAGCTAGGGAAATGTCTCATCTCATTGAATTCATTAAGAAATACTTAAACATTTAAAACCCTTAGTTTCCCTATATCACTGACAGGCTTTCAACTGGTTTGTTTTCCAACATACAGGCTTTTTTTTTTTTTTTATTCTGTACAAATGTTTTCTTGAATCTTTGTGATGTTCTTTTAGGTTTCCATTAATATATTATTACATGAGTAAAATGTAAGTTGTCTTCGGTAAAACTAGGTTTTTCTGAGAGTTCAACGATTTTATTATCATTAATTAAAAGTGTATTATAGCATTTCATATATCATTGATTAAAGAGAGATTTTGCCTATTTATTACCAATCCAGCATGACTTCCATGCACATTTTATGAGTTTTTATCTGATGGATCTTCACTACCTTGAGTAAGAGTACTTTGATAGCTCTTAGGACACCTCCAGAAAGCCAGCTTTAAGCTGTACATCTCAGCCATCTTTGCTTTGCTCCAGACCCACTTATCCTAGCGGTGCCCTGGATTCCTGACCTGTGAAATGAAGACACCTTTTGCTTGTACCAATCTGACAATTTTGAAATAAAAAACTACAGAGTATCTCAAAAAAGGTCATTAGTGGATATGTTAACACGTTTTTCTACCAAGATAAATACATTCAATTTATTGTTGTTGTTACTGTTCCTGCTCTTTGTTTAAATCACCTTAAATTTGGTAAAGGTTTTCAAACATGTCAACGTACTGGAAAGGCGCTGCATTATCTGGTAAGACTTGGTTACAAAATTGAGCAAAGAAAGCAAATTGAAGGTGCTTAGTGCAGCTCAGCCCTAGCATAGAGAAACTGTAATCATATCTAATTAGTGTAAAAATAATGTTTCCCTTTGAAACGTTTAATTAAATTAGCTCTGCTTTATTACATAAACATTCTTGATGTAGAGCTTGAAGACTGATGAGTTAAATGGTGCAGTTTTCTTAGGCTCTGTGTGGGGCAGAACCTGACAAGGAGTGGCTGTTGTTAGCAGATGTCTGGACCATTGGTGGAGTCAGGATGCTTGCTCCAAACAGCAGGCCGTCATTTCAACCTTTGTTGCTTCTACCAAACCTCCCATCGTGCTTTCAATTTAACAGCATCCCAAGCAGACAAAGAAATTTCTTACAATTTGCCCTTCCGTTCAGAAGCGAATTCCATTTAAACTTATCTAACCTCTCCTAACATATTAGTTATTGTTGCCAGCCTGTGTGTGTCCCCTGGCAATGAGCTACTTGATCTGGGAGAAGGAGGGGGTGCCCTTCAGTGTGATAAAGCAAGTCCAGATTTACTGGCACCCTTACATGAGGCTTGTCTCAAGATTGAAGCAAATTTAATTAACCATATTACAAATATGGTTTTCTTGATGATTATATCACAATTTGGTCTTACTTCGCCTACTGCTGTTTCAAAAATAATTTATGCTTTCTAAAACAGTTTTCTAGAAAAGCCCAGACAACTGGAATAGCTACATTTTTTCCTGGCCATGACCAGGATATCCGTGGTCCTTTTCTCACACATATGTAGGTTAACAACATCTTCCCTGCATCCTTGCGACCTTGCACGTCTTGCTGAAGTGATGGCAAGAAGTGACTTTATAATAAAACAAAAGTGATGCTAAGACCTTACACATCCTTACAAGTTCTGGTGCCGAAATCAGTGCAGGACTCACTGTTGCCCTAAATTCACACCAGAGAGATTATCCTGGTCGATGAAAATACAAGGGATTTCATTACTTTCAAAGCACTAGTCAGGTCCTTACCAAATTTCTCTCTCTTTCTCTCTCTCTCACCCCCCCACACACATGTTTATCTCCAAAGTACTTCTGTCTCCCTAGTTGCTGACACCCTCATTCACTAGAATTATATTAGAAGATTGGGAAGAAACATTCAGCCTACCAGGCTAACCCTCAGCACATGCCTACAATGCCCACCTCCAATTTCACATGCTTTCCTTTATGCAAGCAACTCAGGAGAGTCTTCCTCCTGGTAAATGAGAACAATGACAACTCCTACCCCACCCAAGAGTAACTCTCAAGGTTCCATCTGATCTCAAAAGATACGTAGGTACAGGTGCCCTTTTGCTTCTTGGTGACCTTGGCCTGTGGACACAGCTGTAAAGTATACGCTCTCCAGGGCTATTCAGATTTAGGGTGGTTGTGAGAAGCTCCAGGCCCAATCAATCCTGTCTAGGGCTTGTAACTACTAGAAGACATTTTACTCCAAATACGAAGATGGCTTTAGTTGGCAGGAGAGGAGGACATATGAGAGTATACTGCAAAGGCTCATTAATAACAAAGGACTTTAAAGTGCACAGCTACTGTTAAGAGGTCTGATCACTAAAAGTCTGGCTGATCCCCCATTTGAAAAGGCAAAGAGAAATATCTGTAAACAAGTTAGGTACCCAACAATCAGGAAACTGGTCGCCTAATAACCCATTTAATGGAATGCTTGGGAGGCATTAAAAAAGATTTATGAAGACTTTATAACAATAGAAAAAGGCTATGCTTTAATATTAAATTTAAAAAAAAGGCAGATACAAAAACAGACATACGAAGAATAAAATATTTGGATGGGGGAAAAAATATGTTTCAAGTGGTTCTGTAATGATGGTGGGGTAAAATGTATTTTTGCTTCTCTTCTTTCTTCTCTGATTTTTCATAATATAATAATTTACAATAACATAATTATAATTAGTATATGGCTTTATAATAATAATTATTATTTGTTGTTTTATACCAAAAATGAGTATAAACTTTATTTTAAAAATAGGAAAAACTTTAAAACTTATCAAAAGTTAGCTGTAGAAGTAAATCTTAAGTCTTATAATTAGGAACAAATTTATATTATTGGATAAACATTTTGAGAATATTTTCTCTTTTATTATTTGATTCCCTGGCCTCTGCTAAGAACTTGAAATTGAATATAAATGAGTGTGTCCTCCTTGAGAACAGGTATTATTGTACACGAAGCACTGCTCAGACGGGGATCTCACCTTGAAGGTCCTCTATAAATATCTGAAGAATGAATATAATGAACACTTCAGATACATATTCTTTCCATGGGTTTCTTACAAATAAATTACCTGTATGTCAGCCCTACATAAGTTAGGAGAATGTAGTCAGCCATACCCTATTGGTGGGGAGGAGGGGAATAAAAAAATATATACCGTGTTTTCCCGAAAATAAGACCTAGCCGGACCATCAGGTCTAATGCATCTTTTGGAAAAAAATTAATATGAGACCCGGTCTTATATTATATTATATTATATTATATTATATTATATTACATTACCACATATTATATTATACCACATATGATATTATACCACATATGATATTATACCACATATGATATTATACCACATATTATATTATACCACATATTATATTGTATTGTATTGTATTATATTATATTAAGACCCGGTCTTATTTTACTATATTAAGTTTTGCTCCAGAGGATGCATTAGAGTTGATGGTTCGGCTAGGTTTTATTTTAGGGGAAACACGGCTATATTCATAATTTCTAAGATAATTTAAAATGTTTCCATTAGATTTTTTTCTCCATTTATCATTTGTTGAAGTATTCTGAGTATTTTGAAAGAGCTTCCAAAAATCCTTTATTATCAAACTCTATGTTTTGGACATTGTTTCCCTGATGTTACCTACTATCATGACATGCAGTTTTTAGGTTGGTGCAAAAGTAATTGTGTTTTTTGCAATTTTTTTCTTTTTTTAACCTTTTAAACTGCAATTACTTTGGCACCAACCTAATATTTTGAAAAGAAATCCCCTCAGAAGGTACTGCTATTAAAAACTTTTGGGTTCAGCGATACAGAAAGCAAGACTATCAATCAAGGAACATTTTTTGCTCACAAGGTGGCCTCTACACTGAAAAATGTCTTCCCTTGTATCACATAAAGTTTTCTTTACTTAAATCGTAAAATATTGTAAGTAAGATATTCACTTAGGTTAACAAATAGCTGTTAATAAAAAGACAAAAGTTGTGAATGAATTTGAACTTGTCTCTTGATTAGCTGAGCTGTGCTAAGACAATGAGACTTTCATTCAGATGTGTATTAAAAAAAATAGGTAGTTAAGCATGGAGCAGTCAAAGAAAGGAGGGCAGGATGGATATCAGGTGGATGGCAGCTCTTAGGGTATCAGGTATTTGAACAAACTCGGAAAGAGCAGGAGCAAAAGGTGAAACTAACTGTAGAAAGAGGGGAATAACACAAAGACAGATGCTTCTATTTTGAAATTCTACTTATGGACACTATTGGTGCTCACAACACATCCCCTTTTTAGTGCTTCTGAGTACCAACTCCCAACTTCCGGGGCTTTGTTTCTCTTGCTTGGTGCCTGAAACTTTTCTTCTGAGGACTCCCCTTAGGCTACTGTGGCATCTGGTACTACAGGGCCAGGGAGCTGGAAGTGCCTGGCAATGTGTGTCTTATTCCCTACGCCCTGTCCTGGCGGCATACAATCAATGACTGCCTGGTAGGGATGTGTGGAAAGTCCAAGTCCTTTGTCTTCAGATGATTAAAACTCTAAGGTGTAATTTATATGCCAAGCCCTTCAGGAGACAAAGTCAGGGCTTCCCTGAAATCATACCCTGCTTGGCTTCCAGCCTTCACTGTCCTGCATCACTCCTCCTGCCCCTGCCCCACTCCTTTACTAATTTCTCCTGGGAGCATGTCCTTTATAAATAACTTGCACACACATTCTCGTCTCAAGGTCTGCTTTTGGGGAACTGTAATACTATACACCTCAGAAACCAGAACATATTACCATTTTTCCTTCCTTTTCCTCTTCATCTTCTATCTCCTCTATCCTCCTGTATTCATTCCTCCCTGACACCAGTTACCAGAATTTATGCAAGGCCATTACTCTTAATGTTTATCTGTTGCATATAGCGAAGCAGCTGTACCCAGAGTAATTCTAGCAGAACTTAGCAATTAAGAAAACATTACGCAATTAATTTTTGCATTCCTATATCTCATTGCAAGAACAATTTTAAAGCCTCTTTGTCTTAGATACAAGAGTAATGAGTTCAATGACTGAATTCTTGAAAGAACAACGTAAGTTGGCCATAACAAAGGAAATACAGGAATCTGAAGGTATTATCAAATTCTGTCCATGGACTTAAAAATCTACCCATGGACTGAGGTCATTAAGAAAGTGAAATTTGTGGGAAAATGTGTTTTTGTAAATAATAGTGTTTGATCACATGAAACAAGAGGTATACATGGTATGAAACAGGCCCAGTTCTCCACTGTGACCCAAGTTCTGATATAGTGTATCCTATGCTTGTATATGACGATAATGTATTCTGTTTAACATTCAGTATTTCTCTTTGATTAATCTAATGACACTTTCCTTTCTTTCTCGTTTCCATTTTTCATATTTAGTTTTCTCTTTCCATTTCGTTGTAGCAGTTTCATTGCAGCGCCCTAATCTATTTGATCTCCATTTTTGTTTCATTAGCATTTCTACAGTATTTTAGTATCCTTATACATAGTGAAACATTTTTAAACTTCTTAAAATAACAAGAAATATTTGAGTAAGTAAATATAAATCGAAACCATTAAAATTCTTCATTCAACTAAATTAATGCTTAAAACTGCATACAGTTATTATAGCACATTTAAATACTGCACTAAGTTCAAAGTAGGTGAAATATATTTAACATTACTTGCTGTAGAAATTATAAGCTTAATTAAAACAATAATTAAACACATGCACAGAAACAAATGCAACTCTTATAGTCACAACCTTCTTCTTTCCTTTCAATGTCAACAGGTATTACTTAGCAGGCAGATTTTTTTTTTTTTCATTTAATCTCTAAATGCTTACTTGTTCATTAACTGATTAATTTAACAAGTTAGGTAAACATTACTAAATGTCTTAAATAGATATCTGGATGGGATTTGGTTAGGTAGATTGCTGATCCAGTAATCCTATTGGGCAAATGTACTCTGAATTTCAGCAATGGATTAGACATGAGTTCTTGTTAGATGACTTGTCTTGATAGGAACTTAACAAACATTGCTTTCTTATGTAGATGAATAAACTAGTCAGCTAAGTCATTCCCCTTGAACCCGTCTGTCACATTCAGCGAAGTACCAACATTTACTGCATTAAAAAATATGTAACACAGGAGCAATAAATAGAGTAAAAACACCGCAATGTACATGGCCTCCAGCATCCATCAAGATTTTTCCTCTTCTTTTATACTTCATTTGTCTGTGTTCTATGTAATAATCCTGAGTGTTCCAAAATGAGACGGTTCGTATAACTTTTTTAATGTTTATAATTCAGAATACCTTATTATTTTACTTCTGCTCCTTAAATAGAGAGTTTGTAAGATTCAAATTAAAGGTGAACTAGTTATTAAAGGAAAGGCAATTTGATCAAGGTCAGTTTTTTCAAAAGAAAACTCCAGCACATTTAAAAAAGCAAAACCTTTCAAATGATTTTAGTAAACTAATTAGCATGTAGGTCACAATAATACTCCCATAAATGGGGGCAAACGGGCAGCTATTTCATTGCATTATACGACAATAGCTGACACAATAAAAATGTTTTTTTTAGTGAAACAAAAATCCTTGATCCTCTTGGAATTACCAAACCATTAGAACTACATTTTAGAATTTCAGAATTTCTTTCTATACAGGATAATATTTTATAGAATAAATCAAACTGAATTATTGTTGCCCAAGAGGCCACAAGAATAATTCAGATTTATCCAGAATAAATATGTATTTGGAAAAAGTATTGATTTTATAGAATTGCATGATATGTATTTGTAACCTCCTTGGTGGGTCAAATCACCTTAATCTTTATGTCATTAAATGTAGCTTTGAGGTATGGATAATAATTTAATGAGACGTTTTAAAACATCCTTTAAACAAAAAAAAGTTTTGCCCCTTCAAAGCAATCTCCTTGGAAACAAACTAATTCCAGGAATTCCTTACTGTTTTTGGAATTGTCATTCAGAAACTGCAACATATTATTTGGGATTCATCTCAATAAGCATAACTCCTCTGATGGCATATGTGCCATTTGAGACTCAGAAGTCATGTTAAGCCAGAATTGGGTGAGAACACGTTGGTAAATACATTTGTTTTAATTTTTTTAGATGATCCTATAAAATAATGAAAGATTGAGGCTTATTATTATATAACTTCAAAATTATTCTGCAATTAAACAAAATAATATTTTCAAATTACTTTCAATAGTAGCCTCCAGAGACAAAAGTAATCTTGAAAAATGACATTCATTTGAAGGGATATGATATGTTGTGGTATGAAATCATTCTTAGGTATATCATATACATAGGGATTTGGTAAACAATTATTTACATTTATTATATCTGATTCCCCGACTTCTGGACAAGTCTTTATATCATTCATTCATCCATCCACCCATCCATCCATCCAACCATTCATTTATTAATCAAACATTGTGTGAATTATTACAACGTGCCAGGCTAACCCCAAGGGCACAAGATAAGTAAAACATAAGTCCCTGCTTCTCTTTTGTGTTTTCAGATTTTCCCTACATATATTAGAAATTCAATTTATCTCCTCCTAAATAGAAAATTGTTTAAAATAATTTGAATCCTAAGGGAACACTTATTTTTCAACAAAAGTCCATTCTAAGAGAAAACACTCAATACATTTACTGACTTTGAGATTCTTGTGCTTTTCCAATTCCTGACAACAACCAGTGTAACCTGTCACAATTTATTGAAACTCAATAAATTTCCTTCAGTGAACTCACTATCTATCCATCAGTTTGGCACAGAAAAGACTTAATCACCCAGCATCTCATTAACTGAACTCTTAACTATATATTTTTCTTACTCCCTAATCCTAATTTTATAAGATAGCATATGATAATACAACAAACTCATATTATCAGTTTATTTTAACTAACAAATTCCAGGGAATATTCTGGGATGAGTATCATTCAAACTAACACTTTACTCATTCAACACTCATATCTGAGTAATTGACAAGGTGAATAATTATGCGGAAATATGATACTGACAGACTGCAAAGATCTGTAATCCTTATGGATGTAACATTCAGGATACTGCATTTGGACAGAAAAATATATTCTCTCCAATGTTTCCAACAACTGATAATTTATAATACAATATTGTATAATATTTTTATAATTTTATTTGAAAATAAAATATTTTTAACCAAAATATGCCTTTAGACAAACCTTCCTATTACTGGGTATCCAAAAATTAATGTATTTACTTCAGTATTCACAGTTTCAATATAAATAACCATTATATCTATTGATTATTGCCATACACATTGCTCCCTCAATCAAAGGCAAAAATTAAACATCTGGCTTTCAGCTTTACATGACACGATTTTCTCTAATATAAAGATGAAATGATAAAAGTGCCAAAGGTTACTCTGCTTAGAAAGAAGCTGGTGAATTTTAGTGATGAAAAATAAGTTTATAAGAAATGAGTTGAATGTAGTTAGACATAATAACATTTTTGAAATTTTAATGATCATATAATAATATCTAGAGTAAGGGGAAAATATGAAAGAAAGAACATCACCGTAAGTCATCATATTTCTTCAACGCTGACCATGATGCCTGTGTGGTAAAAGGAGACAAAAGGCAGGTGACCAAGAGGTTTCGTGAGCTTTATAAGCTGTCATGGCATTTGTACTGCATCCTAAGCAATGTTGAATGACCGAATGTTTGTAATTAATGAAGTAATATGATTAAGGTTTTGGTATTAGAAAGAGCATTCCACCGGTAGTGTGGAAGATAGATGCAAAAGAGGAGACTAGGTGCAGGACAATTAGCTAAAGACTACCAGATGAAAGGACGAAGGACGCGTGAAACAAAATCATGGTTACCCTGAAAGAGGGGAAGAATGGCTGCAACCATTAGAAAAATCCTTTACTTTCAGTTCATCATTGACATTTTTTGACAGGAATGAAGTTAATAAAAATCCTACTAGGGTTCAAGAGTTTTTTACATATTGTCTACAGTCTGCTTTTATTGAAATAAATACAATAAACCAGACCAGGTCAGGACTCCATAATCTCTTACTAGTCCAGCGACATACAAAATTCAAAGACGTTTCTAGATTAGTAAACTAGTGCCTAGAATTTAGCTATATTTATCTAGATTTAGCCAAAAGCATCTTCATAATTGAACAAACACAATGGCTCCTGAATAATTATGATATAATGTGAAGACAGAGTTCAATTGTTGAGGACTTTTCACCCATAATTATTCACACCAGATTTCCCCTATATGTATACATTAATCCAAATGCCATATATCAGACAATACCACAAATGGAGCTTTAAAATAGTAACGAGAAATAGGAATGAAGAATGTGTTGGCCAGTTTCTCAGAGAAACTGCAAATAAATCATCATACCTTGCATTTCTGAATAGGGAAAAACTATTAGATTAGAATGCCATCAGGGTGGATACACAACAGTGGGGAAATTATCCTTTATCTTCTGGGAAAATAAACTCTCTGGTTAAATAGGTTTATGTAAACAACCTATCTTATTTAGGAACAGAATCCTTTCCTTCTTTTTTTCTCTCAAGGTTATGGGTCACCTATTTTGTCCTGTGGAATCTCTAACAACAAAGGTACTTAAAGACATTTTCAACAGGTCTCTTTTAGTTTAGCAGAGATAAGGACTCCCTGCTTGTTGGGTCATTCACCTCCGACAGAGAAGGGTGACCCAGATGATGGGCACTGATGCCCTCAGCCTTCTTTACTTCAGTAGGATTTGTCTGGCCTTTTTTTGGTTTGTTTCCAATGTAGGTAAATGAGCTCCGCAAATATTAACTGGTGTCAGGCATGCTGTGAGCCTCTACCTAATGAGGCCCTAAGGATGTAAGCTGGAGGAACTATTGCAGCTGGTCTGAAGGCAATGCCTAACAGTCAGACTTTTAATTTCACTGAAGTGCAGACCAGAGAAGGGTAGCCCTGGAAAGCTTTTTTAAATATGAAGAAATAAACTCAAATCATCGCTTAATCTAGATAATGACACAATAGGGCTTTCAGCAATGACTAAAGCAGATGATTAAAAAAAAAAAAATTCCAAACTAGTAACACACCATTAAGAAGGTCTGTTATTTTGAAGTGCTACATTGCGGATATATCTGCATTTATCTTATAAGCAGTAGGCTTTCTGATTCAGGTTCTGGGAGGTAGCCTCGACAATGATCTTGGTGCCAGAGCTATTTGTAGGTACTGCATTACGGAACAGAAGATGAAATTTTAGCAATGTTCTTTTTGTCTACTCATCAGCACACACCTGCATCTGGCCCTTCTCCTAAATTAATTCCATTTTTGTGTATTTATTCTGTGCTTTATTGTATGATCCCTGTCTTGTAGATTCACACCAGTGATATCTGATTGGGTTTATGAGCACCTAGAAGACATACAAGAATTCTGTCAGTCTAAACAGCTCTAAAGAGTGGAAATGAAGTATGGGTCTTCAAAATGTTTTTCTGAGAATGATGATGACTCTCTTCTGAAAAGTTAGACATCCAATGAAAAGTTGGAAGTAATTACCTTTTTTTTAACTTCTTACTCAGCAAAATGCTTTGTTTTATAATTTTCCCTGATTATAAAACATATACAGAGGGTGTCAGAAAAATGTATACACATTTTAAGAAAGGAAAAATCTCTATTAAAGTTGTGATACTCAATATATACCAATAACAAAAGGTGAACACAAGCTATGTGTATACATATTTTTGGCACCCAGGTATGTATATCTATCTATCTATCTATCTATCTATCTATCTATCTATCTATCTATCTATCTATCTATCATCACCTATCATTTATCCATATCTCATTCTCTCACTCATCCCTCCTTGATATATCCCCAGGCAGAGAAAAGCACCAGCAGCCCTAGTTCTGCAGTTTGTAAATGACAAAAATGGCAGACATGATTCAAATCATACATTGATAAAAGTATTTCAATAGAAGAGAAATAATATAGTAGAAATTAAATTGTGCAGTATATGTTATAGGCTATTTGAGTGGTTTATTACAAAAATAAACATGTATCTTTGCCCATGGGGCATCTAATCCTTCTCTAATACATGGTCTCAGAAAATCTCTAGTAAGGAAATATTTCATCAATTTGTACCTTTCACTCTATTTTCTTTCATGAGTCCCTTGACACACAATAATACCATATTCTATGACACAGAACACACTAGCTGTTATGAGACAGAAGTAATACCCATTGGTAGCAATTGTAAATGATGCTTTATTGTTCAAACATACATCCTTCAGAGTGTATAAACTTAAAACTTTCTTCCTTAAATTACTGTCAAACCTAAACATTACAATAACATATGCTTTCCTTTTTAATTAAAAAAGCTCCAATATACATATATTTTTATCTAATTTCTCATTCTTTGGCATGTAATATTCACTTTTGAAACCAAAACGATCATTTAATTCATTTACCAAGAAGAAAAATAATAATATTGTCTAGTATTTAACTACATGCCTTATCAAACTGTGTTAAAGGGTAACATGTAAATTAAATTAACTTCTCCCAGTTGCAAATTATTCTGAGTGTCTGTGAATGCAGTTAATTCATACCAAATCACTATCAATGTGCTAACACTAATTCTTTTGTGTTCTATAAGTACTTATGACAAGAAAGTAAAAACTTAGGAAATAGATAGGAAGATATTTAAAGGTTAGTTTTCACCTGTTTTACCTGAATTCTTCCTACCTCAAAATTTTATTGTTTCATTCCCCTACTTTTCTGCTTTCAATTGATAGAGATTATTAATGAGATAGTTAATATTTCATTTTGTCCAATTCTTTTAAAAAATAATTATTTTCTATGATGGAATTTTAGTGTTAAAATTAAAAGGCATTGATGGCAATTTGTTCTAATTATTTTACAAGTAAGAAGGTATTTTTGAAAGTCATAGTTTTGAAAATACAGAGTATAACTAAGCAGTATAAGTGGTTTGTTTTTTCTGTTGTTGTTGTGGTGGTGGTTGTTGTTGTTATTTTAAACAGACCACCTTTTAGTATAGAAGAAACCGAATATATTTCCAGGTATCTTGCAAATACCATTTCTTTTCATAATTTATTGACAAGTACATAAGTATAGTAACATTCACACTTTCAAAATGCTATTTGAAAAACCTTTTGAGTACACTCAAAATCTGCATTATTTCTGTGAGGTAAAATAATATGTATTATAAAATGTTATTGTATCATGGGTTGCCATCACTTAACATAACCTTTGTTTTTTGTTTTGTTTTTCAGTACAACAAACCTTTCTTGAGTGCCGAGTATGTATAAAATGTTGAATTGTTGGCTACGGAGCTTACAAAATGAACAAATAGTCCCTGTCCTCAAACAGATTAAAACACAAAGGATAATGTACTTGAATTTACAAATCCCACAAATGTCTAATAAATCATAAAAATTCCTACTTTTTTCTGAAATTGCAACCCAATTTCAGACTACATTATTTAGATTTGTTAATGCAATGGATTCTATTATTGCTTTTAGAAATTCAGTGCACTCATTTGCACTGCTTTTGTTCTAAATGGATCAAAATAGTTGTAAGAAGAAATGTACATGCTACTTCTTTTGCATAGTTTTTTTGTTGTTGTTTTTTGTTGGTTTTTCACTTGTTTTTGTTTGTTTTATGAAGAAACACTCATATAAGATAGTATTTCTTAAAGATATAAGGAAATAAAGGAGCACTCTAGGGGACCAGGGTTGTTAAGGGCTATCCAGGCCTACAGACACCGAGGAAAAGTTGTGTAGGGTGATGTGACTTAAGTCTGGGAGAAACAAGGGTGAAGAAGAAAAGGAGAAAGAAAGGCTGGTTACAGAGCAGAGTTAAAGGGGCAGCAGTGTTCAATTAATGAAGACTTTGAAGCCATGCTAAGGAGTTTAGATTTAATCTAAAAATTACAGCCATCATAGGATTTTATGGAAAGCGGAGACATCTTACATGGAGTTTGGAAAGGTCTGACAAACATGCAGAGGGTGTTTTGGGACAACAGTAAGACTAGAGGCAGGAGACATTTAAGGAGATATTACAATAACCCTGGAAAAAAAGTTAGTAGAGTAAATGAATTGGGGCAATTGGAGAAGAGATGTAGAGAAGAGGCTGGCCTGAATAGAAATTTAGGAGGAAGAACTGATAGGATTTGATGATATAGTATATTCTGGAAGGGTAGTGCATTGAGAATGTCAGTTAGGTTTTCATTTGAATATTTCTTGTAAGTAAGATGTAGGAAAATTCAAGAAGATGAGTCTTTTTTTAAAAAACTTTGTTTCTTTGTGGAAAGGAAAAGGGTAGTGTGTAATAATGAAGCGTGTGTGACATGTGACATTTGAGTTGTCTGCGAGATATCTAAGTGAAGATGTCCAGTAGGCCAACGGATACACAGGCCCACTGTACCAGAGAGAAGTGAGAAACACAAATATAAATGTGTGTGTCATTAGCATACAGGTTGATAAATGAAATCTTGAATGTGAATGAGATTCTCAGTAAGTACAGAGCAACACAAGAAACAGTGAAGAAGACAGCATTAATACAACTATAGCGCTCCTAATTCCTTAAGCCTTATAGTAATGACCAGATTACCTGATCATAAATTCATGAGCAATTCACTATGTTCATGTCATCATGACCTAAACGAATTCTTCTTTCACATCACTACTTGCCAGTAATTAAAGTATTCAACCGTATTTTTACTTCTTTTAATTTTGTTCTATTTATTTTTACTTGAGACTATGCTTTAAGATTTATTCATACCGTTTGACATGGACTTAGTTCTTTCATTTTAACTAATGTATGATCTGCATCAATTTTGTTTACTCATTTCACCTTTGGTAAACATTAGATGATTTTGACTTTTTTTCTCCTAAAAGCAGCATTACAATGAATGTCCTTTAACTCCGAAAAGCAATGTGTTTTACAAGGAGGCATTTACTTGGAACTGGAATGGTTGGGCTCTTAGGTGTGCCCATCCTTATGATTTTAGGAGATAGGAAATGAGGTAGAGGGTTACCAAGCGAGTACAAAAGAGGAACATATGTTACTGGAGCAAATAATGCATATGAAAATATGATTCAGCTGTAAAATGTGATTCAGTTTCTAGCCAATTATTTACATTTGTTCTTTCTTATTTCTAAGCTAACTTTGTTTTATTCAGTTCTCTGTGTAATATAAGAAGAATGAAAAACAACTATTATTTTCCTAATGATGCCCTATATTTTACCTTTGGAAGATAACAACAGTAGTATGATTAAAAAAAAGGAAAAAAAAGGAAATCATGGTGAAATGAAGTTGGAATCCTATACATTATGTGCATTTCTTGTAGTATTGAAATGCATATTAAATATTTTAAAAGCTCTAAAGATTATTTAAGTTTGTTTAACCCAGTGCTTGGCAAATTTAGTTCACTTAGGAAACTGAAGAGGTTCACATCTTGTAACAATTTATAAAACTAGTGGCCTATGGAGCAGGTTGGAAGAGATAACCTTGACTCGGTGTTCACTTGTGAGCTGATAAAACCAGAAGCAGCACCGTGTTTCTGCGGGCCCTTTGGACTTGCCCCTGGTAATACAATGTTGGCTTTCTCCTCCCACCATTTCCCTAACACTCCACCACACTCTGGGACTTCTAGTCAAGAATTTATTGAAAAGGAAAACAATTTCTTCGGTCTCAAAATGCTAAATCCTAGGTGGATATGTAGAAGGTACACATATTCTGCGTTCTACTAAAAAAACAGCCACTTGTTATTCTAAACAATATTTATTTTGTTTCTGAGCAGTTCCAGCTACTGAGATCTTTATTTATTTAGCAAACATGTTATAGTGCTTACTATGTGTCAGGCACTATTTTCTGAGGACTTCTCAAATATAAATTCATTTAAGCCCCCAAAAGATTCTACAGGGGAAGCACTTTAATTATTCCTAATTTGCAGAAGGGCACACTGACGCTCAGAGAGATAAAGGGGAGCTGCAGAGCCAGGGTTCAAAACCACACAGTGCCCTGTCTCCTCCATGCACTCACCTTCCATCTGCCCCATAGGCAAAGCATATGACTGCACCTCTTAGGAAAAAAAAGATGTTGCTTGTATTGGCATCATCTCATTTCTGTTTTCTGGTTTCATTATACATTATCTAAAATATATATTACATTATTATACATCTATAATTATATATTATTTAAGATATATATTCCAATGTGCGTGTATGTATACTTTATATCTATATATTTTGTTATATATACATTGCATATGCATTTTATACATTATTTGCATATTTGTTCATTATACATTATAGATAGATATAGATATAGATATAGATATATACAAAGAGTAGTTGACCTGACAAGAAAAACTGAGTGCAAACTTTTAGAATGAAACTGTTCCTCCCTGGTGAGACTTTAGATTGATTCAGAATTGTGCTAACCTAATCACTGTTACACTTTGTTTTCTATTGTAGTAAATAACAACAAAGCTATGTTTTATTATGTTTTTGTCTTCTACTAACTGTCTGTTATTACCCATTTGGTGTTATTCTTATCATCGGTGTTTGTTTACTTGCCTTTTTAAATACATTGCACTGTCTAACTTAAAAAAAAATATCTTCACCTAAAATAATTGCAAGGAAGTGTGGGAAAATATCAATGACCTGTAATTTATATTTCAATAGAGATAGTAAAGTAAGCTGCTTTTATTTTTATTTATTTTAGAGGACGGTTTTTAAAGCCTTCTTTTGACAGCTACTACAATCTTATACTAAAACAGGAATGGTGTGGAAAATATCTCACTCTACCAAATTATCAATAAAATGAGCAAGAAAAATTAGCTTCACAGCAGTCCACTCTAATGAGACACAGAAGCAAATTGGACAAGGCAGATAATATGATGCCGTTTGGAATATAATAGAGAATAGAATTAGCAAGTATAAAAGAAGTCCATCATTCTGTATATCAAGCTCCCAGGGTGGAAGAAAAATCTTATATATCTATGAAAAAATGGGCAGGCAGGCATTGGCCTGTAGGTACTAGGGACTCATTCCTGTGTATGTATTTATGTATATGGATGCAAATATGTCCAGATATATTATTCTATGCAGAGCCTAGTATGCTATTACTATCGTGAATAACAGCAAATAAACAGTATTACTACAACCTGAATTTCCATGAGAGAAAGAGACAGAGAGTAAAACTCTTGAATATAATGTAACATTTCCCATGTAGACGAATTAACTTCTTTCAAAAAATATAAAGCTGAATTTTAGAAGAGAGTGAAGTGATTCTTATAATGAATAATCACATAAAAATTAAGGATCCCACAAGATTCAAAATGCCTTTTCAAGTAAATAAAAGTCATTCCCATTGTGATATACATAAAGGTTACCAACTTTTGCTATATTCTCACTTCAAAAACTAAGGTACTGGACTTATAAAATGTATTATTTAAAATTCTATTCACCTAATAGGGACATCTTATAGAAAATGTCACATTTGTTTAAAATCCCCAGAAAAAAATTACTTAAAATAATCATTGTTAGAATTCTTCTCAACTCTAAGGCTGATCATAAACAATCTTCAAAAATTCAAGCTCTTACAGTAAATTCTTATTCCAAATCAGTTCCTCAGAATTAGTTTTTATTAAAGGGTTTTTCAAAAAAATATGTACACAATAGTTTTACTTATGTATTGTCTTCACAGTGTTTCTAAAGCATTAGCATCGAGCCACACAATGCATTTGATGGTGATATAAACAGCATTCATTTGTTCATTCAACATTTATGTTATACCCTCTCTACGTCCATCACCAGGATAATGAAAGAAAGTTAGACAAGAAATGAGAAGTATTAAAAGTGTAGAACTCTTGAGTTAGACGTAAATTCGAGTGTCAAATGAGATACAGCATAACTGTAGGGTTGGGCAAATTATTACCCTCAAGGACTTTGGAGATCTTCTAGCCCTCTGTCTGTAACATTTCACTATAGACAATACTGTGTTTCCCCGAAAATAAGACCGGGTCTCATATTAATTTTTGCTCCAAAAGACGCATTAGGGAGTATTTTTAGCGGATGTCTTATTTTTTCACATACAACAATATATGTTTATTCAAATACAGTCATGCCATCTTCTTCCAGGACATTGTCATAACATACTAAATGCGTCTGTCTGGCTGACTATCTCAACTGGGGCTTATTTCCAGGGTAGGTTTTACTTTCGAGGAAACACGGTATACTGCTATAGATCTGCCTGACCTAAGCTATGTTAGGCCACCTTATCCCCAAAGTCCCAAGACTGCCCAATTTCATACATATTCAGCTCCCTGGAGGGCTGGAGAATGGGCCCATAAGGCATAGATTTGCCTGGACCACAAAGGGTATCCTGGGAGAAAACAACAACAAAGGTTCATAAACTGAGTCTAAGGACAATGAGTTAGCTTCAGAGGAGAGAGGCACTTTTAAGTACAGCAGGTTATATGGCTTACGGTTGTTTCCTGACCCCACAATTTCTCTCAGGGGCTTATGTCAGAAGCCTGGGAAAAGAGAGAGACAAAAAGGAAACAAAAGTGCAGTTGCACAAAATACATGGGAAGCGCTAAAAACAGAAGGCCACTCACATTTGCACTCAAGAAATACAGGCAGCACCAATGCAAGGACAGGGAACTTGGCGCTGCACTGCAGAGACACCATAGGGTGGCAGGTGACATTTCTGCATTAGAGCAAAAGAGGAGAAACATGGCAAACACCACATGGGTCAGCCACCATGTTTGCGAGTACACGTGAGACACATTCTCAGGTGGGAAGAAGCCAGGAGAAAGGGAAGGAGTCACCTCTGCTTTCCCAGATAAGGGAAATCTTATTTTACCTTCAGACCTTATTTTACTTTTACCTATTTACATAGCAACAGGAGATGCAGACTTAAAACTTGCTTTTAGGACCTCTGTCACGTGTAGTATTTCTGGTGTCATTTCTCTCACACTGTGGGAGCCCACTGTGAACCCCATCTCCCCCCACACATACACATTTGAAAATAGTGATAAAACTGGAAAATCAATGACGATTTACACAACAAAATTTTCCCATGGGTTTTGAACACATAAATCATCAAGTGCATTAGAAATACATATGCACAAAATACTGTTCCCAATCATCAAAAATAATGGAATTTGGCTTTCAATTGCGTAGTTAATCTATTAGCCATAATGATGCTCTGGATTCAGAGGACCCAGCCACTCATGAGGAGCCTTTGCCAAGGCACTGTACCTACACTACTTCATCTACAACATCATCATGGATTCACAGAGAGTTTGGGGGTAACCGCTCCTTCCTCCAAACCACCCTAACAAAGAAATGTGGCTTGGCAAATAGCTATCCTACTGAAGCAGCATTTCCCGCTCTGCTTGGTCCAGTGGGGTCCAGGACATAGTGGTCCTTGGTAAGATTGGTTGCTAAATTAGGGTGCCCTAGAAACAGAAACTACAACTTGATAGTTTATTCCCCATATGTTTTATCTGTAAGCACTTTTCTTTTTCCCCACAACATATTTTTGGGTATTCCCTGGGTTTTAGTTATTTTTTTTTCTTTTATTTCGTAAGCCAATAGACAATTTTAAAGGTTTGATTATTATTTGCTCAGCATTTTATGAGGCTATGGAGAAAAACAAGGAAGACACAGAACCAGCTTTCAAATACCATGTCTGCAGGGCACAAACCATATAACACAATGAAAACACCATGTGTTTAGTGGTGGAGTATGCACAGTGAGCGATAGAAGCGTATAAAGAAGAGATCCCTGACGTGCTCTGATTGAAAGGGAACATTTCCACTTTTGCAGAGAAAACGGTGTTTAAGCAGTTTCTTAAAGTTCAGGTTAGAATTTATGAGGTCTCATAAAGAAAAGATAAATTTAACAAAAAAAATGAGAATGTGGATAAACATGATAGGTGTGTGTGTGTGTGTGTGTGTGTGTGTGTGTGTGTGTGTGTGTAAACAGGTTGACAAAGGTCGGAAATAGGAACAAATTCTAGGCCCCAAACATGCTTTGTATACTGTTCCAAGCTTGGATTTAATACATCCTGGAGAGCTTCAGGAGGATTTCAAGCAGGTGAGTAGTAACACGGTAACAGTTCCTTTAGAAAGTCTCAATTTGGAATGGAGGAACTGAAGGAGAGAAGCCAGTCAGAAGGGTAGTTCAACAAAACAGACAACAGGTTCCTTTTTGGCAGGAAAGAGAAAAATATCTCAGGGAAAAGCAGGCAGTTGCAGGAGGTCATGGTCCCTACTGTGAAGAGAATGTGAGATTTTAAATATTCAGAAATTTGCATTCAAGTAAGTCAGAAAGAAGCACCCAGGTCCAATAAAATATAGTTCATTATGCTGTGAAAGCACAGTTTCTTCAAGAGAACGAAAAATGTCATCAATTACTGTGTTGGGGATCCTAAATCTTTATTGTTATACCCTCAACTGGACTTTATTAAAAGCACCCTAGGAATCTTTTCATAAAAATTGGGTGCTTCCCTTTGAAGACGTACTTGCTATTTTAATTTTCTATAGCAGAAATTCCAGAAACTAAAAATAAGGTTTACTGGGATGAGATTGACAAGAAAACAGGAGAAGAGCCGGATTGCGAGGTTGGATCCCAGAGGCTGGGGCAGGGTCCTGTCGGTAACACACACACACACTGCTTTTCCTCTCCTTTCACCTCAGCTAACCCATCTCACCATCCCACCCTCTCACACACATGTGGACACTTGAGTTTTGAGCCATAAATCTTGCAAAGTCTGTCAACTGACAGCCTAATAACATGAAAGGAGTATCTGCAAACAAGATGGTTTCGAGCCATTGCTTATGACCCTGAACAAATCAGGAACCGGTTCCCTTTGCAGTTCAGAGCCTCTCCTTTAATCACTTAACAGGGCAGATTGATGTGACACTTAGGGAACAAACTAAGAGGTCTCTATTTTCCAGCTATCTGCTGGTCTCATTTACTCTTTCCTTAACAATTAAGTCCAGCTTGTCATATTTTGAGATCTAATCAATGTATAAATGAGGGGAAGCTGATAATCTGGCCTTTTCTGCCCTGCATTAGTTATTCACAAGGAATGCAACCTTTTCCAGCTTTCTACCTGGTAATCATTGAGGAGTATTCAAATAACGACAGGGTGAGGTTAAGGGCTACAGCAGTGGTTATCAATCTTGGCTGCACAGAAAAAAATCACCTGTGGAGTTCTATTGGGGAAGCGGGGGGAGGGAGGGGTATTTTAATATTTTAATATAGATACTAAGGCCTCAAACCAAACCTAATCAATCAGAATTTCTGGTTCCATTTTTCTAAACATCCACTGTAAATACTGATATTCAATCATAGTGAAGAATAAGAAGGTATCATACCCCCAATTTACACCAGAAATTGATCTATAAGTAATGTTCCACTAGGGAAGCATGTAAAACTACAGATTCTTAGGAACCACAAAGGCCTATTAAACCAGAATCTTGGGAATTGAGACCAAGAAATCTGACCTTTGACAGGCTACTTAGATGGATTTTAAATTTACCAAACTTTTGAGAACCACTGTGCAAGGATTATAGACAGCTGCTTTGTTTTTCTGACAATATCAATTCTACCAGATATTATCATCACTTGGGGAGTCACAAGAGTGTGGGGGAATACTCAACAGGACCCTGCCAAATTACTATTCCAGATATTAGTGAGGAAGGAGAATGGGGTAAAAACACACAAAACAAAAACAAGGAAGAAAGAAGTTTCCTGCCTTCAAAGACGACACAACTCAGTGAAGAAACTAATCATCAAAGCAACCTAAGAACAACTGCAGATTAAGAAAAGAGCAGAAATGTGAAGGGAATGCATTGCAGCCTGCTTTTTCTGACGAGTCATACTTCTGAAAGTGCTTGCACAGAGACGAAGAGTTACTTCTTGATTATAAAGCATTTCCTTCACAGACCCTACCTAAAAGTCCCAACACATAGTAGTCCACATTTGTCTTAAAACTAAAGGAAGTATGAATATATCAACTTTTACTAATTATATTTAGAATTATACTTTAAATGCTTTACATGGCAATTCAATATCCGTCCTCTTCATTTCACAATTTGTCTTCAGGGCATCCCTTTGTTCAGTTCTTTAGCATCTTTCATATAATAGGAACTCTTCTCCAGCAGTTTTCCAAGTGGTATTTTCAGTTAAACTTAAGTGATTGGGTAATATCAAAATGGGACCCCACAAAGGGGAAAAACAATCCTAAACTAAAACTAAGACATGCAAAGAAAGTACAGTGGTGATTTGGGTTAACAGCATTTCTTAGGAAGTAGTACTCTGCTCTAGGAAACTCTGCATGATGTTGGAATAGTCAGTCTCCTATACTGCAAGCACAGGGCATGCTCATTGGAGGCAAAGGTGCAGTCTTTTGCACTTATTGACTATATATTCCTATAGATTTAAATATATTTGTATATGTATATGTATATACATATGTATGTATACATATTCATACATATTCATATATACATATATATGAATCCCTCATGTTCACTCTCTGCTTCCCTGGTGCATACTATGAGGCAGCACAAGATCCCTGGAGCCAAGAAGAGCCGGACAAATTACCTTACATCATCATATGAACTGTAAGAAATATCAAGTCAATTAGGAATGGGTGTGATCACTAACATTATTTGCTGGCAATTCAAAAACAAACAAAAACAAACAAAAACAGAAAAAACAGAAGGAGTTTTCACTAGAGAGGGCTTCCTTGATGTTACAGAAATTGTCACTAGGGATCTCTCTAGTTTCTCATCTTGGATGCCCTGTCCTGGGCAATGCCCTCTCTATCATAAAGAGAGCTGGTTTCTCTTCCAAAGGCAAGGCCTGCCAGGTCCCATTAAAAACAATCCAAATGAGACTCCTCAGACAGGCAAAAGTAGGCCTTTAAACTTCAAAAAGCAGGGTGGGGGATGTAAATTGACTGTGGAAAGCAGACATGATTAAATCTTTAAAGATGAGTGGAGAAAAAAAATTACTGATGGTATGTTTTAAATATTATTTAAACATACAGTGGTTCATCTAAAGCTGAATCATTGGCCAGGTATCAGTGACATCCACAGCTTGCTGTGGTTTCAGGCGCCTGTTAAAATGAGCAAATTTCCCATCAAGGGATTGCAGAGCTGGCGCACATGAGGCTGTGGTGTACAGCCTGTAGACAACAGAGGGTGTGAGTTTAAATAAAGGTCCACTGCTAAGTTCAAGAGCATCACTGCAGTGCGAGGCCTTTTCCTATTCCTGTGTGTTACTATACGTACACTGAACTGGGCCAGGGACGGGACAGAGAAGCAGAAGTCCAAGGTCATCTTGGACTTAAATTTCCTAGGTTTCTCATATTTTTCTCCTCCCTCTTAACTTTCTGAAAGGTGCCTTTTCCCTGGTAGTTGGATTTGCAGTTTCAGGCTATAGACAAATAGCTAATTTCTGAAGATTACTAGTCAACTAAGAGACCAAACTGCTGCTTTGAGATGTGCTGATTAACAGTACTTCACACTACATTCAGAGGAGCTCAGAGGAGCTTTGTTTTCATCAATTTGGTTTAGATTTGGTGACTGAATGGAGTAATCACAGAACACCTTCTTTCTCAAAAGCTGTGTTGTATTTGAAGCATATTTTAGATCAAGGTAAGTAACAATAAAAGCTGGCATTTCTTGAGCCTTTCTGTGGGCTAAAAGCTTGTTCCCATTTATTATTTTCACTAACATTATTAGAAGTGTGCTCTTATTACCCTACTTTTTTAGCTGAGAAAAGTGAGGTAATCTAGAAGGTAAGTAACTTACTGAAACTCCCATAGTGGCTAGTTAATGTTGGAGACTGACTTCAAATACAGGCAATCTGATTCCAAAGACCTCTTTAAACCATTGCAATGTTGTGTCTCATCTAGAGGATACACTCAGAAAAATCATGATAAAGACCCTAGAAAATGCAAATACGGCATTTTGTCAAATTCACTCTGACACTTTATGATCATTGCCTAAGTAAATGATTATGGGGACGATGAGTGGCAGAATAATCTAGAAACAGAACTCAAGGTTTATCTCAGAATTTTATCTTCCATATATTCGACATTTTGGATTTATAGTCATGCTACCATACTATTTCCATATTTTATGGTTGTTTCTATATTAAAGTTATGATTGTACTCACCTCCCTCTCCGTAAGCATATTCTTGGAGGAGACTTCAGACGATGTTCATAGAGATAATGGCACACAATTTTAGCTTAAGGGCTAAACAATAGGTCTCTTTTCATTATTCTCTTGGAAAAATAAAATTAGTAACGCTCAGCAGAGTCACTAGACTCTTGTCAAACCAGTCGTTGAGTCTTTCCCATTCAAAGGACGCATTGCTATCACTGACTCAGGACTATGCTTTAATTTGTGTCTCCCAAAGTAATCCTTCCCAGAACAACAAATTAAGACCAATCCTAAATAGCTTTGCCATTTGTTTCAAGGATGAATATAGCACTTCACTATTAGACATGGTGTATAGTTGCCATCCAACTCTAGGATAGTCCAGACCAGGGCAATGAAAACATGAACTCTACCTTGAAAATCCACAATAATCACTCAACAGCATTCATTGGGTGTCCATGTGGTTCAGAGCCATGGTGACAAAGTTTAGTTATGGAAGTATCAGGTTCAAATATTCAGTGTCATCTTCAAATCACGACTTCGGTCAGTTTACAATTTGGGAACTACGAGTACCTTAGTACCAACACAAGTGCTTGATTTAAAAATAAATGAATTAATTAAGCCCTGCAAATATCTATTTCTACTCACCTCCATTTGTTCTTCTTTGGTCAAAATATCATGGCATGAATAGTTCTTAGGAAAAAAATAGTGTTGTGAAGGAGTTCCAAATGCAAAGGCCTACAGAGGTGATTTGAATGACTGACGTGGTCTGGAGGGTCTGCAGTGAACTGTTGGGCAAATGCCCCGTCCCAAGGGACAGCCATACTCAACTTCTGCCTTCATTCTGTACAGAAATGAGGATGCTGTGTCTCAGAAAGCAAACTTTCTCAAGCAAAGTAAGAAATACAGATTTTTTATATGACAGTTACTGATGTTTAAAGTTGGCAATTATTTTCAAAAATAATTATGCAGACCTTTGGTAAAAACTCTTGTCTCTTATTAAAAATACCTAAGGGATTTTTATTTCATCTTGTTTTCCTTCAAAAAACGTTCTTAGATAGAAAAGAATACTAAATTACCATGTTGCCCCAAAAATAAGACCTGACCGGAAAATAAGCCCTAGCATGATTTTTCAGGATGACATCCCCTGAACATAGCGCTAATGCGTCTTTTGGAGCAAAAATTAATATAAGAATAAAAAATAATATGTCATATTTTTGACGAAACAAGGTATTTAGTACCTACTACATAACTGTTATTATACTATATGCAACCCTATAAAATAGATTTAATTATTCCAGTTTTACAGATGAGGAAATTATGAAAATATGTAATATTCCTAAGACACTCAGCTAGGGTTTGCATCTAGATCTCCCTAACTTCAAAATCCATATTTTCTCCACCAAGTTCATCTCTGACAGACTCTGAAGAAGAACAGAATTTGAGAACAATCTCAGAGCATATAAGCTTCTGAAATAAAATTTAATAAAAATCAAAGTACAATGGATAAGCTTTACCATCTGAAAAAATAATGACTTGATAAAATTGTTCGTCGACATATAAATGATATGAATGCTGCTAAATCTAATTCAATATCTCAAATGTTATCAAGGAATCTAAAATAAAACTAATGCCAGTTATTTAAGCTGTGAGTTAAATAAACATTTAACACTATATAGCACTCTTTATGGAATTGAATGGTATCTAGAAAACCCAAAAGCAAAAGAGCCAAAGGAAAATAATTGTTAATTTTTTAGCATTTTCCACGGAAAATTTGCTCTGATAAGTTACCTTGACAGGTAGGTGTGTATTTGGTCTATTGAGTGATTTAAAGCAGCAACTCTTCTAGGAGAAAAGAAGGGCATATTAGGCACAGAGCCTTCAGTTAAAACCTTCTTATGGTCTCCATCTTCCCTCGATGTTGATGAAACAATCTTCAGAATTGTATTTACAAGTGGCCAAGGAAACTTTTGTACTGAGGAGATTTCTAGTTATCTTAGTAATTAAATGTGTTATCTTAACTGTATACAGTTGACCCCTGAACAACACAGGGGTTAGGGATGTCAATGCCTTCTGCAGTCGAAAATCCACATATAACTTTTTACTTTCTTTAATTAAAGTTTATTGGGGTGACAATTGTTAGTAAAGTTATATAGGTTTCAGGTGTACAATTCTGTAATACCTTATCTATATATCACACTGTGTGTTTACCACCCAGAGTCAGTTCTCTTTCCATCACCATATATTTGATCCCATTTACTCTCATCTACAACCCCCCCTTACCCTCTGGTAACCACTAAACTATTGTCTGTGTCTATGAGATTTTTTTTATTCATTTGTTCGTCTTGTTCGTTTGTTGTTTTCAGTTTTATATAGCACATATCAGTGAAATCACATCATTCTCGACTTTTTCTATCTGACTTATTTTGAACGTATCACTTTTGACTTTGTAAAAACTTTACTAATAACCTACTGTTGACTGGAATCCTTACCTATAACATATTCGATTAACATATTTTATATTATGTTTATTATAATCTCTATACTTACGATAAAGCACACTAGAGATGTATATTGTTTTAGTGTGTATATCTCTACTTACTATGTGAGCATGAGTAAGAATCAAAAACGCTTTGTGCTTCAATTTCCTCTTATGTAAATGAGGATCAAACTATGGCCTGCCTCGTGGATCTGCTGTGACAATTGGATGACATAACACATGGGAAGAATCTAGACTAGTGTCTGGCACATAGTAAGCAATTTAAAAAACATTAGACATTATTGTTGTTGTTTTAGTTCCATTTTTAAAATGTACTGAATATTGTTTTAGGTCCTGGGAGGCAACAATGAATAAGATAAGATTTTACCCTTAGACAACTAGAAGTTCAGTGGGAAAGAAAAATCAAAAGAATGATCAGAATTCAAAAATAGCCTTCTACATACAACGCCTCCTTAGAATTTGGTCTAGAGTTTCCAAATTGCTATGTTTACAACCTCCTTAGTTTTCAGCTCCATGTATGTACAATGTAAACAAATCTTACTTTTGATTTTTTTGTGGTACCCAATTTGTTTTCTGTGAAATACGTTCTATTAAGAATTAAATTAGAAGGTAACTCATATGTTGTAAAACACAATAGATTTTGCAGTCAAATAACCTTCTTTGGACATTGTTCACCGCATATTTAGAGGTAATAGTTATATTAGTTTGGCGCAAAAGATAATTGCAGTTTAAAAATGTTAAAAAAAAAACCGCAATTACTTTTGCACCAACCTAATACATCAAGATAAAGAGATTTTAGGAGATGACAAGTGAAAAAACAGTGAACAAATACTTTCCTAAAGGACAAAATGGCATTAGTGGACCACAGAAAAATTATCCAAAAGGACAAGGTATATAATTTAAAGGGAAAGGTCCTTTTCAAATGCCCTGAGTCAAGGAGGCCCATTTGCAGCTTTGGGCTTATTTAATAACATTAAGCAAGAATACTTAACTATCTACAAGGACCAAGAGTATAAATCAGACATCAGTGCACATATTTCAAGATCAAAGCTATAAAGCAAAATGATTTGTGGGAGCAACCAAACAGTTCGAATATATTATAGCTCTTTTCAGAGAATACTTAAGCATATTAGTTGTCCAAATTAAGATTTTGTTATTGTTGATGGAGCCAAAAAGGAAAGTAGGTTGGTGAGATTTTTTTCTTCTAATTTACAGAATACTTTCAGTGAAAGTAAAACTTTCTCCAACATATCTTAATGATAGATTATGGATATAGATATAATTCATTGGAAAACTTCTAAACATGATTTAAAAAAAAAAGAAAATCTCCAAAATTCTGAATGGTTAATTCTTATGGAGATAGTGCTACGTTTATCAGTATCATAATTTGCATCAATTATGAGATTTCTCCCATAAAGAAATTAAGACCATATTCTAGTATTAAAATACAAGACAATTGCATAAATATTTGCTATATTAATATACTAGGTGATTACATATTCCTTTTGGGCCATACTTAGGCTCTTTTTCTAATGTTCAGATAAAAACGTATTCTACTTTACTACTGGAAAAATATTTTGAATCCTAATTTTCTTTCCATTTCACAAACAGCTGATATTGCCACAATTTAAAAAACATATTGAAAACAGTATGCATGTGTTTTCTTGCACTCAATGAATGACTGCAAAGGTCTCCCTGTATTTCTCCACAGCTAAATTTATTTTGCATTTGCTATAATGTTGCCAGTGCACCATAAGGAACAGAACTAGGCTGTCCCTGCATGTAATTTGTCTGAGTCAGAGTTTCCTCATCTATGTTCTCACTAGACAGTAGATACCCAGTAAGTCATTTTAAATATATAGTGTATGAACTATTTCAGGCTTGCAGCAACATATTGTAAAGTCCTAAATATATGGAATATTAGAAAAAATCTCAAATATCTCTAAATAATTCTTACGGAAAATGCTGCATTGTTTCACTGTTTTGGCTTTGTTTTTCTACAGCACAGAAGACGTGATGATTCCTGAGTCATCACAGTTTGAGTACAGTTTCTGGAGCCAAACTGCAAGGGTCTGGCTCCTAACTCCACCACTTCCTGACTATGCCAAGTGATCTAACTTCAGTGACTCAGTTTTCTCATCTGTAAAGTGTAGATATCGATGGTACTTATTTCATTGTTTTTTGCATGAGAATTAATTGAGTTAATGTGTTCAAGGGCTCAGAAGAGTTCCTGGCACAGAGCGACCACTCTTTAGGTGGCTGTGGATATTATTTATTCACAACATAAAATTTCATACCATCATCACTGCCTTTGTTCAAAAGGTTTAATTAAACCAGGGAATCAGAAAAATGATCTGATTCTGATTTTCAGCAGGGCCTTACCTTATTTGACAGTATTACCAACAACAGAAGTAAAGATGTGGAAAAAAATGTGTGTGTGTGTGTGTGTATATATATATATATGTATATATATATATGCATACATACGTATTTGCATATATATGCAAATATGTACAAAACAAAAATACTGAAGAAATAACTATTATACTAGATGATGGAATCACTAGTCAAAAAGATTTCAACCAAATGATTAAATTTAATTTAATATTGATAAATATAGAGCTGCCAAGATAAGATCAACCCATGGCACAACCATGGGTAAATGAGAAATGGTTTCAAGCAAGGGGAAGTTAGCAGACTGGGAGTTCAACATGAGTTAACATATATATTGCATTCCTTTCAAAATAGTTAACGTAATTTTGAGTTGTGTTAATTAGAATTAGTCATCCCAAATAAACTGCTAATAGCCTCACTATTTTTAGGTAAAATACATGGACTGCTTTGATTCTGAGTGCCCCAGCTAAAGAATAAAAGGGTTTTCAGGATGGCAGCCATCATGAGGCAGAGTCTGGTTGATGCATGATGTGGCTAAAAGATATGGAATAGAAATGTTTCCAACAACTGCCTTCTTATTTAAAGGATTATCCTAGAAGAGGATTTTTGTTTATTCTGTACAGGTTCAAAAGGCAAAATTAAGTAGAATTATAGGAAGTTATCTTTTGGGCTTAAAAATGAGAACATTCTCACACATAACATTGTTTAGTGGACTGCTTTTTAGGTACAGAGCTCCTTGTTTCTGAAAATTTTCAAGAAGTCTGTAAGTCAATCAACAAGCACTTATTGTTTTGCTACATTTTGCAGAGCAGTGTATGAGATCCAATGAATAAAATCACAAATGAAGAAGGACACCAGCATTTATTAAGTGGTCCCTGCAAGCTTGACACTGTGCTAGACACTTACAAATATTACATCATCCTCTGCACTGCAAACCCCTCTGTACTGCAACCGGAGGGAGCTTTACAAAATAAAAATACGCTCATGAAATCCCTTCCTTAAAAACACTGAATCATTTCCCATTGCTAGAAAGGATTCTGGGTCCCAACCATCTGCTACCTCAGTTTCTCTCCAGTCACACTGCTGGTTCTCAGGCCCTTCCACATGCCATACCCGCTCCAACCACATGGCTTTTTCACAGACTGTTTCCCTCAAATGGGGCTTACTTCCCTGTTGTCCTTACATGGTTCACTCCTGTTTTCACTTCAGATCTAAGCTCCAATGGCACATTGTTAGGAAGACAGGAAACATAACTCCCATAAGTATGCAAAATCTATTACTGTTTCTCAGAGGATGTGAATATTGTCTTTATAGCATTTGCCATACTTGAATTTTATATTTGTTTGTGTTGCTATTTATTTAATGTAAGTCTCCCCCACTAACTTGAAAGTCCCAGAAAGGTGGAGTCTGTGTCTAATTTTGTTTGTTTGGAGAGGCAATAAAGCTTATTGATTATGCGAACAGATTCTGGAACCAGACCACCTGGGTTTGAATACCTGTTTTGCTACTTACTAACTGTGACCATCACAAGTGTTTAACTTCTCGGTACCATAGTTTCCTCATTCATAAAGTGGGTTAGTAATAGAAGCTGTTGTGAGGATTAAATGAGCTCACACATGTAAATTTTGGGAACACCGCCTGGCACATAGGCATTTCATAATAAATATTACCCGTGATTAGTATCATTTTTCTTGTTGTATTGCAGAGTTTCGCATAGGGCCTGGCAGACAGGAGGCACTTAATAATATTTGATAAATTAATTAACAAATGAATGGTGAAACTGAGCTGTATAAATTCTAAGAGCGAGATCTTGCCTTCACATCCAGGACTATCAGAGCCCAAAGACTATGTACTTCCTATTATATCATGTCCTCCCACCAGATTACATAGCTGGGGCAACAACAAAATGCTAAAGGACAATAGAGGAGGGAGTAATTAATTAGACTGAGAGAATGAGGGGGGTGAATTTGAGATTACCTTTAAAGAATGAGTAAGCTATTACAAGAGAGAAACAAAAGTAAAGGTCATGCTTGGGGAAAAGAAACAATACAGGCAAAGATAACAAGGGCATTGAGGTAGCAAAATATTTAGGGAATCATTCATAGTATGAGGTGAGTGAATATAGGTTAAATAAAAAAAGGTAGGTGATGACTAAATTAGAGAAGAATCTACATAAATGCTAAGAAATGTGAACTGCATTCTGAAGAAAATTGAAATTCATCAAAGCCTTTGTGTAAGCCAGAAAATTACGAGTTGCTTGTTTATTGTTTGTTTGTTTGTTTGTTTATTAACTTATTCTGGCAAGATGAGATAGTTCACTGGAAAGATTAGATAGTTTACTGGACACAAGCAATCAGTTGAACTAACAGTAAAATAGTCGAAGCAAGGTATGACAAAAGCTTTGACTCCAGTAATAAAAAGTAGGGGGGAATAAAAGTAGGAAAGAGAAAGCAAAACTACTTGCCCCAAAACAAGAGATTTGATGTATTAACTCTGGCGTATTCATATAATAGAATATTAATTACTATGCTGTCATTAAAATGAGACTTGAAGAATATTTAACTAGAAAATATGTTCATATCATTAAATTAAAAAGTAGGCTCTAAAAATATTACTGTATAAATCAATTTCTATGAAAGACATATATAGTTAATATAATTATATCTTGACAACTACACAAATGTACTCTTTTAAATGGAAAACTGTTTGCCAGAAATGTTACTTTTGGGTAGCAGAAATTAGTTGTATTTTTAATATTCTTCTTTTTGCTTTTTTTTTTTTTTTTGCCCTACCATTTCTCCAATGAACATGGAATGCTGTTGTAGAAAAGAAAACATAATAAAACATACTGAAAACAAGTAACAGTAAGGGGAAATTCTAACAGAAATTCTGGGAAGTAGAATCATCAAAACCTGGAAACAATTATATAGGACCACCCGGAAGAAAAGAAAGGAGGAGGATTCTAAATCGATCTAAACGTGATCAGGAGGAGGCCTCGCCATGGAGACAGTGAAAACACAGGAGCATGATCAATCTGTTCTGTTCTGCAATAATAACATCGTTACTTTGCAATGTTTTACTGGCTGTGTCCTGTGATCATACACCTTTCTCCCTCACAAAGACAATGACTGCTACCAGCACTGTGTTTTTCTTCACCACTGGACTGATGTACTTGTATGAAGCAAACCAGATATCAGCTTTCATACAAGAAAAAACTTCAAGTTGTAGAATTGCCCAGGGTCCTTCTCAGGCTTTTGCAATGAGGAGCCAACAGTTACAACCTGACTGTAGTCTGATATTTAAGTCACATATCCCTGAGACTTTGGACATTGTAAAGACCCAAGCATTTTTAAATAGGAATAAATGCTGGCTAAAAAATAAAAAATCAATCAATCAATCAATCCCATCCAAGGATATAATATTCGGGAGTTTTACTTCAAGTAGTTAAGGAAAGTTTGGGTATTACATCCAGTAGAAAGATAACTCCAGAGGAAATGTTTAATAGTATCATATTTTATTAGTGTAATTGATTGACTAAAGACATGGTGATGGCAAATCACCTGGGAAAACGGGGAAATATAACAATTTAACCCATTGAAGTCTTGGTCCCTTCTGAGCTACAAATGTGACATTTCAACATTAGGTTTAATTTTTAAATATCTGCAGAGATAGTAAAAGGCTATGAGCATGTTATTTTATAGCAAAGAATATAAAGCATCATATTCAAAGAAAAACATCAAATTGAAAAGATGCAGACAACTACATTTTCTTCATAACTGTACTTTATCTGAGTATTTTGACATAATTGGGCGTTGTGATTTTTGGTTACTGTTTATATATTAGTTTAAATTTACATCTCTATCCTTGACCTTTCACCCTTTCTCTAGTTTCATGTTTCTTGCTATCTACAGGACAATTACTCGGGCACTCTTTCTCTGAATCTATTATCACCCTTTCCTAGCATGTTCTTTGCCAACTATTTTCCTCATTACCACTTATCCTTGAGGCTGTCTGCTGTTTGTTAATGGAGTCTAGCATTGTCTTTTTGACATGAGAAAAAAAAATCAACTGTGTCTCAGTCATCTGTCCACAATGCAAACTCATGGAATATGGGAAGTTACCCCTTGCGCAGTTTCCCATGCCTTAAGGACAAGCCAAGTTTGACTTTAAAATGGCCTATTAATATCATTACTTAGCAACTGAGTTTTAATGTAAAATCTTTCAGAAAATCTTTACTACAGCAAAAGGAATATGTAACTTCTGCTGTTCTTATAGATTTTAATGGATTTTTAATCTACTGATGGTAGACTGTAAATTCGAGCTCAAAGGAAACACGAATGCAACTCAATGGGAAGTTTTATTGGATTGCTTACAGAGAATTATAGTTATGATCAAAAGCCAGGAGAGAACAAAAGCTGAATGCCTCTCTTCTCTTTTCAAGTGATTTGAATGCTTCATTTCTTCCTGTGTACTTCCTAAGTTGGAATTTAAATGAATAAGGCAAAAAGCTTGAGTTAGGCAGCATGAGGATGAAGCAAGAAAAGCAAAGTTTTGGAAAATTCACAAGTGACAAAGACTGCCTGAATAATCAGTAGTTTGAGATGTTTATATAGGAGCAATTGTTAACAATTTGTCCAATGTATTTTTATTCTTTGTAATAGCAAATGCATCTATTAGTATGTAGGCTGCGTGGAGAAACAAGAGGAGTCAACCAACAAATATTGATTTAACACTTAAAAGCAAAAAAGAAAATACTGTTTTCAAAACAATGTGTGAAGATTCTGCAAAGAGGAAGACATCTGAACTGGGCATTAAAGGGTGGCTAATAGTTGGCTACAACATCAAGAACAGGGCCCGAGCACATTGGGTCTTGACTATTACCAGGCTAACAAGCTTAGAAGTCAGTCAGCTGATCACTCAGGCAGCCATTACCATTTCTGAGTGGGGGAATAACAGGACCTGAGCTGTGATTTCGGAAGAGTAATCCATTTGTAGTGTATAAGACGGGTTATCACAGGAAGAGCCTGGAGGTAGAGAAACCAGCCAAGTGGTTAACAAAAATGCTACAAGTAAGAGGTGACAATGACACCCACATTCTCTTTGATGAAGGAGGTGTGCAGTTACAAGAAAGCCATTTCCATGAACGGTTTGTTGAAAATTATATTCCATTAGTTTCAATGATAGTGTTTAAGATATATGAAGTCTGACAATTAAGTTTGCAAATGTGTAGTAATGATGTTGCTAACCTTTTTTTGATATCAGAGTGATTATTCATTATGGATTTGTATCAACTGGACAAACACTTAACCAAGTTGACTATTTGGAAGTGTTGAAAAGGCTGTGTGAAAAAGTTAGATGACCTGAAATTTTTGCCAACAATTCATGGCCCTTGCATCACGACAATACACCAGCTCAAACAGCACTGTCTTTGAGGGAGTTTTTAGCCAGTAAACAAAGAACTGCATTGGAACACCCTCCCTACTCACTTGATCTGGACCCCAATGACCTCTTTCTTTACCCAAAGATAAAGGACATATTGAAAGGAAGACATTTTGATGACATTCAGGACATCAAGGGTAATATCACGACAACTCTGATGGCCATTCCAGAAAAAGAGTTCCAAAATTGTTTTGAAGGGTGGACTAGGCACTGGTGTCGTTGCATAGCTTCTTCCCAAGGGGAGTACTTTGACCATAGTGATACTCAGCGATGAGGTATGTAGCACTTTTTCTAGGATGAGTTCGCATACTTAATTGTTCGACCTCAGAGTCTACAGAAAACATTATCTTTAAGGACAGAAATCCTAAACAGAATGCCTACTTGAAGTCAAGTACCATACATAATACCAGAACATCTCACTTTTTCTACACGAACTTTTCCTCATATGTGTCTCAAAGCTTCTACTCACTCATTACCAATTATTGGAAACCTCTTCAACAGTCAGGGCTTTAAGGTGGCTGTTAGAACTTGAACTCTCATGATAGTACAGATATTCAGCATCCAAAGTCTCCCTGATATCTAATTGCTGAAATGTATCATGAAAGTATAACAAACAGGAACCTGTCTGTTCTCTAATACTTCAAATGCCTAAAAGACAAAAATCCATCCACATTAAATAACAAAGTCAAACAAACCCTCTTATTTGTCTTTTAAATTCCTAAGTTTGAAACTGAAATTCTTTTTTATAAGAGAGCTCTTTCTCACACTCGTGTCATCAGAGATATTGAGGATACATACTCTTCCTCCGGGTGTTGTTGATGGGTTATTTCAAATATCATCTCTAACACTGCACCATCTACAACTAGAAATGCAGTGCTAAATGAGCGGTTAGTTTCCAAGCAAGGACCCTAAGCAGGTAAGAATGTTCTCACTTCTCACCATCAGGTCTCATCCTAACATCCAAATCTCTCTCAATGGAAGTTTGATATCCCTTGCAAATGAGGTCTTTGTCTCTGCAGACTGTATCCTATTTAAGCCCACAATCCCTTATTGTAAATAGCTGCTCTCTGTTACTCTATAGGTTCTAATTCTTACCCACAATTAAATATCATTTTTCAAGTAAAGTAATATTAAATTTTCTTTCTCATTGGCCCTATACACTAGTTTTTCCTATAAAAACTTTATGTGAAAATAGTATGTATACATGCTTTACAAAACCATGAAATCAAGACTTTGCCCAAATATGAAGGTCCAATATTGGGACACATTCCAAATATCAAGCTTACCAATGGGAAACAGTCTATAGCTCTTACATTAGGAGAAGAAGGGCTTCTATTTATGACAGAACAAACGTACATTCATTCAAAAGAGAAATTTAAGCAATGATGTAAATTACCTTACAAGTATCTATTTCTTTCAGATAAGTAATTAGAAAAATAAAAAAGTTTCATGTGTCATGAAAAAGTCCCAGTCACAAATCTATGCTCATTTTAGACAAAGATGAGAATTTTTTGAGGATATTGTGATCAAGAAGTCAATATTGAAAATGCAAATATAAGCCTCAGTTACAGGACACCGAGAAGCATTGTGAAAACTCATGAAGGTTACCCCAGAAGTAACTGACTGGAATAAGATCCACCAAAGAAAGGAAATCCTGTATTGATGTCTAAAATAAAAAGGATGTCACTTTTGGACACATGCATATATGTATATAAAAGGAGAAGACATGGATTATCTAAACACTTATTCAAAAAAACTATTAGAGGAAAGAAGACATTAGATGCAATAAATGCATCCCGTAATATGAAGACACAAGATAGTTCTGAAAAACTTTTATAGGAATCTCTTTTGGAGAGCAATCTGTGATTGCCCTTTTCCTCTATAATGAGAATGTAGCCAGATGGGAAAAAGATGGTTTAGACACTCAGGGATTGCACTAACTACTAGGGCTCTACCCAAACCCAGTGACAGCCAATGTCTGTGACATCATGTGACACGATAAACGTTCTTAGGTCTTTATGATTCAGACAACGTATGAAGCCATTGTTGGCACCAGTAGATTCTTAGTTAGATAAGCTTTGTATTTCATCCAAGATGCCATTTATTTGGGGACAACCCAATATTTTATGTATCACCAAGAAAAAAATAACCTGGCAAATAAATTATGACACACCAATTGATTTAAGATGCATCCCAATCTTACGTGTTAAACTGTGCTAAAATGTGTCTTAAAACAATAAATTTTGGTGTAACTTTCATACACAGATTACACAACCTCCAAGTAGAGAAAGCTGATGGTTGAGAAAAAACAGAACCATATAAGGCAGGAAATAACCTTCCTTTGATTAACATAAAAATGAGGAAAAGACAGAAAAGAATGAGGATCATGTTTTCCAAATGTATATAAATTCACCCTTCTTCTGCCTTGTCTGAATTTGAGAGGGAGATCGGAGGAGGCCATTAGAGCAGGAAAATCAAAGAGGATGATGCTGATATGAGTTACTTCACTGTCCGGCCCCAAAGCTAGGAAAACTTCAGTAAGTTTCAGTAACTTAATTTTTGTGTTTTGCTCCGTTATTGAGTCCACACTTATTTTTCATAATTTTTACCTCAGGTCTCTATCATCAGGTTTTTACTATCTTGCTTGAAAATTTAATCTCTGCTACTTCTGCCAAGTCTTTCTGTTGCTCAAGGCCAGTTTATCAGTTTGACTACTTCTTGGTATCTGTTAATGGAGTTTCCAGTCATGACACTCCATCCTTATTCCTTGAAAAACTTCCACTGTCCACAGCTATACCTTCATCACCTGTCTGATAAGATATTTTCCTACTGTGAGATCATCTGATGCTTAGTATGTATGAACTTCGTCATATTGCTAATATCTGCTCCTGTAGCCTACTCCTTGTTGGTCATTTTCTCCAATACTCAGTTTTCAGCCTTTTGTAGTCCTAATGACAACTGGGTCCTGATTCTGTCAGCTATAGATATAAACTAGGCATGACAGAGAAAGATTAAAGTATTTCATTTGTTTATGCTATGTGTTCTAGTGATGGTATACAGAAGAATTACAGAAAAGCAAAACTATCCAGTATTGGGAAGAAAACATTTCAGAGGCTATGATATTGGGGAAGAGAAAAGCTCCATCACACAGAATCCAGAACAGGTTTAATCTCAAGCTAAGACTTTGGAAAACCTATGACAAGTAACTGGTAATTAAGGATTATATGTAAAACCAATCTGATTAAAGATAAATTATTATTGATTATTAGTGATAAAAGTACTATGCTACAGCTTGGAGTTTACTTTAAAAGGAACTTTTCTACCATTTGATTAAAACTCTTTAGGTGGGTAGGTAAAAAAATATTAGAATCATTCCTATTCACAATGGAACAACTAGGATAGGGAAGCTAAGCAAATTCCCATTTGGAAATAACAGAGTTTGTAAGAGCCAGCATTAAAAAGAAAACAAAAAACAAACAAACAAAAAAAAAAACCAGCTCTTTTGACACATGGGCTTATGCTTTTCCTACTATATAACACTTTTGGCAGGGTAGGTTTTAAGATTAATGGATGAAATTTGTGCTTGGGTTAGGTCTAAATTATTTTGAATTTTGTTTTACTATCTTTCTTGTTTAATAAATAAAATATCAACAAAGCTAAAAAAAATCACTTTCAATCCAGTGGAAATACAATAGGATAAATACTTGATTTAGGTTTATTTTTGAACCAAATAAAGTATCTTCAAGAGTAATACACCAAATGCATTTCTTTTAATATGATTGGCATCCAAAAAATGTTGATCTGATAGAATTTTATCTTCATGTAGATTATAAAAAATAATCATGAGTGAAGTACCTAATTCAAAACATGGCCATCAAAATTATGACATATCAAAATATTGCTCTTAAAATTAGATACAGATCCTTCTGCCTCAGAAATCCAAATTTAACATGCTTATCAATGGGAAAAAAGATTGACATACAACATGGAAATGAACCATTTCATTCTTGAGCTCAAATGGAACTTTACCAATTTTCAATTCTAAGTGAACTCACATTGCATATTCTCTTGTGATTCCTCCCCGTCCCCAGCAAGTGTCACTTATGTTCTCTGCCTTCCAGTGTCTTTCCTCAAGGTGAAGGGGAGCAGGCGCACTTGCACCTTACATATTTCCAATAGCAGCCCATGTCTGCCAATATATCTCTGCTCTTCCTGCCATTATTTCTTTTCATTTGTCCCTTTACGTGTATACTTAAAAAAAATTAAACTAAAAAAAATGTAATGTATGGAAAACAAATTACTAACACCGGCTAAAATAATATGCAGCTAACAAAATTCAGTTCTCTTCTAATGTAACCTAAATAACATTTTGAAAAGCACACAACAGCTTAAAACCAAGGACAACTGCACCTAAAAAACTACAGCTTCCATATAGCCAAACAATGACAACAATAAAGACCCTAAACAAACAAATAAACAAAAACAGAACCTGCAGGAAAACATTAGGAGGCAGAATTTAATTACCCGATTTGGAAACTGACCAGGACACTTTTTGCTACAAAGTTTTTGAGGAATCAGAAACTTTGACAACAAATGGTCAGGACTTCATGTTCACACCTTATCTGAAAGATGACAACCAGCAGTTAGTCCTCCGTGCCACCACCCAGGGATTGGAGTCAATTCTGACTCAGAGAATAAAGGGCCACCTACATACAGAATTCTGTTACAACATTTGCTATCTTTGACTGCCTTTGCTAACTGGTCTACATGAAGCAAATTACCTATCTCAACTGTCACTGCCACATTTTAATAGAAATATATAGTGAAATCATTCCTCATCTCTGTATAGAACTATGAATGAATGAATGCTATGCACATTCCTTGGGTCAAAAAAATGTTAAATCCTACTCCTTGGCTAATATTGAGTAATGAGGATGCCCATATCAATAAGGCATTGATGCCTGTTGTTTAATCTGTGTATGCTTACTATCACACTTATTTTTGCCTCATATTTTTTAAGGAACTGACTAAAGAGCAATAATTAAAATACATTACAGGAGTGCAAGTGAAATTTGGAAAACTGCCAATATTTTAGAGCTTATAATTTTCTTTTTTAGAGGAAAAAGTAGTTTTGACATCTTTGTGCAAAACAATCACTAACAGTTACTTACAATTTCAGGAAAATCACTGTTTTAATCATGACCTTTCAGCTGTCCTTGACTGAAAAAAAATTGGCCACCTACAGAAATAATTCTGTTGGGCCCTCATCTCTCTACTGATTGATGGCCTCATGTGGTTATAGATGTTCACAATTATAAATAAAACTATATAAAAGTGGCAGAGCTTAGCTTCCATCTCAGCAGATAAGAATAAAACAGTTCTAATTGACAATAAACGGGACTTTCTTTAAGTGACATCTTTCCCATGTACCTCTATCAAAATCAAATGGCATATTTTTTTCTAAATAAATGTGTATTCTTTTGGTCACAATTCACTACAACTATTAATTTAGCATCCATTGTGTAAAAGACACTGTATTATACTCTGTGGGGTGATGGAATGTGGGTCAAACAGTTTCTGCCTTAGAGACCCTCCTGTCTGATGAAACACTCAACCAGCAAACATATAATAAATATGGACACTATGCACATACATGTGGAAGTATTTGCTTGTATATAAGTATGCATAAACGTTGAGTTTTGTGAAATATATTGACATAATGCCACATACTTATACTTCAGGAACAACAGATCAATATATACCAGGGATGTCAAAAAAATGTATACACATAACTTGGATTCATCTTTTGTTATCTGTATATATTGAGTATTACAATTTTATAAGATTTTTTTTTCTTTCTTAAAATGTGTATACATTTTTTGGCACCCTCTGTATTTAAACTTGTATGACTATATGGATATTAGGTTATACCAGAAAACTTTTCGCTAAAATATTAGAAATCTCTAAGTGTTAGTCAATGAGTTTTTCAACAGAAATAAAAACAAGGACTCATCCTACTAACTAAAGGTTTCCCGCCTACTGTGCAAGCAACAAAAATAGAGCTGGCATTCAAGACTCCATTAGAAGTTTATTGAAGCTCTGTGAGGTTAGAAAGCTTTTAGGAGTTCAGCATAAATCATTCAATACACCAAAAAAAAAAAAAAAAAAGATTTAAATGATTTTTCCTTTGTACTCAGTTTCTATGAGTGATCTCCAGTTTGCAACCTTATGCTCAACCCAGAAATTGAATTAATCAATACAATTACCTATTTTAGAAATTCCTTTTGTCAAGTACAGTAGTTCATAGAATAGAAAAGAAGGTTGAGATTTCTTAGATAGTAGGCTTGGTGGCAAGATTCAGCTATATGGAAGGACTGGAACTGGAAATGGGCATGACATAGGCTCTAATAACGTGTTTTGGGGGATTACAAAAAGTAAGTGATCCTTATCTCTAAAACTCAAAGCAATTATCTTCTAGTTGCAATCTAATATAAATTGTTTTATGGAAAACAACACAAATTTTTTTATATGACCACATCATGAATATTGATGAAAAACATTTTCACATGAAGTTTTATATTAAACTAGTCATCTTTTTAAAACAAATTCACATTTCTGGAAGTTAACAAGCTGTTCATAATCACTAATTTAAAATAAATTCAGTTCACTTCCTGTTGCTGAAAAATTCTTAGTAATGGTCTAAGCCATGATTTCAACATACAAACTAAGAGGGAGATGAGACAATTATTCAGCTAATCTAGGCCCATTTAATACTGTCACATGAAGTAGTCAAAAAAATAGAGTAAAGAATCATTATATTAATTATCCTTTTCATACATATTTACTTTGTGCATATAGCAATCTTTGACAACTTTAATATTTAAACGGGAAGGAGGAGAACTCAATATATCTGCCTAATTAAAATTAAAAACAGTTACTGAATAAAAGACGAAGTTATGAACCTAGATTACCCAGACTGCTTATCTCTCCAGTCTATATTCACTGATTGCCCTAATTTCCTCTTATGGAAGCCAAATTTGACAAAAATATAGAATTGCTTTCAATGCTAAAAGTTTACAAATCCTTGCTTAAAAATAATTCAACTAATGAACACCCTCAATCAATTGGAAAACACACTGATCTTAGGGATTGGTTGAGAACAAACTTAAAACTCCTAATAAATATCTTGGAGTAAGTATAGTCTACCTAATTACTTACATATGTCCCATATATAAAGACGTAAAAAATATTTACTTGGTTTGGTCCAGGTTGTACTATCCACTTTGAAGCATATGGTTCTTATATATAAAGCAGTTGAAGGTCAATTTGTTATCAAAACAATATTATATATTCAGCACATTCACAACGGCATGATAAAACAATGCATACTACAGACATGGGTTAAAAGAGAATAGCATTGAGTTAGTCAGAATTCCTGTGAATTATCATTCTATTGTAATATATTTTACTGAAATAAAATCCATGAACAACTCCTGTACATATGACTGTTTCTAAATGGAGAAACTGAGGTAACAGAGAAGCTAAAGATTTAAGTTTTTGTCCAAGAAAGGTTGATGGGGTAAAGAACCCAAACACTATTTTACTGCAATCTTCAACCAACACTATCTCATGGCCTAAATGTAAACTTCTTGTTTTTATTCACACATTAGGATACAAAGGAACAAATAAGTTCATGGAATTTTAGTCTCTTCAAGTTGAAAGCCTAGTGCTTCCTGCAGATAATATGGTTAGCATTTTTTGTTTCATGAGGCTTGAAAAGGAAAAATATGTGACTCGGAATGGTCTATACTACAGGAAAACATTTCTATCCCAATAACTAACCATTTGTCAATTAGCATTTTGGAAGGGGAAGAATCAGGGTTTAATCAGTTGACAGTTTCTCTAAACTTGGGTAATGTTATCTCAGTTCCTCACTTCCTGATTAATTTAATAACCCCTGATGAGCAGGTCTGTGCTAAATATCTGCTGAAGATTCTATAGAAAATATTCCATCAGAAGATGGATGTCTTTTCATTCAAGAGACACACGTGTGTTTGTATGTGTGTGTATGTTTGTGTGTGTGTGTGTGTGTGTGTGTATTTTAATAAGCATAACTGCAGAGGAGACCCTAGACAAAGGAAAATGTATGGCTTATTTTAAGTAATTTTTAAAATTCCCTGCTTCTACTCTTGCAGTAAGACTGGAAAAGGTGGTATGGTAGGGGGATTAAGAGCTGTGGCAGAGAATACTGACTGGCTATGTAACATCCCTTCACTATAACAAAGCAATTAAACATGTAAATAGAATCCTGCTAATAGCACTGAGAGATAAATGGAAGTTGTGGAGGGAGGGGGAGATTCAGAGAAAACCCTTTAGAAAGGGATAGCTCTGACTGCTTTGGCCTTTCTGCTCTTTGCATTTTGAGCCTCTCCTGCTTCCTGCCTTGACATGAGCTAGAGTTAGCCTGATAGAACCCTACCAGCCCACTTGTACTATTACAACAAGGACGTCCCTTAAGTGTGGTTGAAGAGAAAGCTGGTAGGAGTCTGAATCCCTCATAGTGTGGTGGAACAATGGGCTTGGACTACATCTGATCTGCTTGCACTCTGGGAGAAAAACAAACACCTATCTTCTTCAAACCAATGTCACTAGCGTTTCTGTTACTTGAATCTGAATACAATTCCTAAGTGATAGGGACTCAGAATTTGGTGTCAGATGAAATCCTGGTCTGTCCACTTATCACTTGCTCTAAGATTGCCTGCTCTCTCTTTGCATCGACTTGTTTATCTGCAAAATGAGGATAATACTGATACTTTCCCCAAAGGGCTGCTCTGATAATTAAACATAATACGCCTAACACATAAAGGTCTAAGTGTTGACTGATTATTATTTATTATTATTAATCTTATTGGGCTACTCACATTATAAGAGAGCAGTTCATCATGATTCAAAACTAGGCAAAAGTTAGCACCAGGATGAGGCATGAAGTGAACACAGAACTTCTACCAAAACCACTACCCTAAAAGGGGAGAGAAAAATTTTAGGGAAGAGGGAGAAAGAGAAAAGAGTAGTGGTTTAAATACATGGCGTTCTACAATGATATATCTGATAAGGGATTAATATCACAAATCTATAAAAAAACTTACTCAACTCAACTCCAAAAAAACAAACAACCCAATTAAAAAATGGGCAGAGGACTTGAGGAGACATTTTTCTAAAAAGGACATACAGAAGGCAAGAAGACATATGAAGAAATGCTCAACCTCACTAACCATCAGAGAAATGCAAATAAAAACCACAATGAGATACCTCCTCACCCCAGTCAAAATGGCTATCATCAATAAATCAACAAACAACAAATGCTGGAGCGGATGTGGAGAAAAGGGAACGCTAGTGCACTGTTGGTGGGATTTCAGATTAGTGCAGCCACTATGGAAAACAGTATGGAGGTATCTCAGGAATCTGAAAATGGAACTACCCTATGATCCAGTAATTCCACTCCTAGGCATCTACCCGGAGAAATCCAAAACTCCAATTCAAAAATCTGTATGCACTCCTATGTTTATTGCAGCACTTTACACAATAGCCAAGATACGGAAATAACCGAAATGCCCATCGGTAGATGACTGGATTAAGAAGATGTGGTACATTTATACAGTGAAGTATTACGCAGCCATAAAGAAGAAAGAAATCGTATCATTTGCAACAACATGGATGGATCTAGAGAACATTATGTTAAGTGAAATAAGTCAGAAAGAGAAGGACAAGTACCATATGATCTCACTTATATGCGGAATCTAAAGAAAAGAATAAGTGAATGAACTAATCAGAAACAGTTTTGGGGACAAAAAGGAAAAAAACGAGAGTTGTTAGATGGGCGGGGGGGGGGGGTTGGGGATAAGGGGAAAGGTGAAGGGATTAGGAAGCAGCTGGTAACCACAAGATGGCCTCAGGGTTTTTGAAAATTAATTTGGGGAACGTATTCAATAATATTGTAAAGATTTTGTTGGGTATCTGATGGACATGCGTCCTATTTGGGAGACCACCTCAGAGATACTGTGGATGCCTGATCATGGCATTGTACACCAGAAGCTAAACATTAATGAATGCCAACTATAATTTTATATATATAATGTGATGGCTCGGTGTGAGGTCGGAGGGATAGTGGATGGGGGAAGGGGGTTCACAGTGTGAGGGATATAAATGATGAACGTCTAAGTATTACCTTGTCTTGTACACCTGAAACTAATAAATTAAAAATAAATAAATAAATAAATAAATAAATAAATAAATAAATAAACAAATTAATAACATATGGCATTCTTTACCACTTGGATAATGATTTGAAATATTTCAACCAAATTTCAGGATGTGATATATACTGCAAAGCCCTCATTTTTAAAAAAATTAAACATATTCTCTAGTTGTTTATCAGAAGTTCTCTTTGTGGACGTGTTTATATCTATTATTTTGAAGAACAACAAAAACTAATAATCTCCATATGAGCTCACTGTGACCACCCACCCTCACCCTCACCAATGAGGACAGATCGTCTTTTCTATTTAACATTGAGTCCCCTGCATGATGATACATGAAATAATAACCTGATATGTTAACCCCCCAACCCCACCCCCATTCCATTCCATGTATAATCTTTCTCATTTGGGTTACAAGGAACCAGAGAGGAAAAAACAACAACAACAACAAAAAAAACTCTGCTCTTCCATATGAAAATCACTGTGTATGTGTAATAGCAAAAGATTTTGACTGTGTTGGGCACTTTTAATTTATGGAGAAGGAAGAGTTACCTGGGAGAAGAGACCTCCAATGCTAATGTGAGGGCCCTGCACTCCAACTCCCACAGGGCAAATCCAGAGCAAAGAGATTGGGATGAGATGGGAAACAGTGGAAATCCTTTGATGTTTAGGCTGTGAGCAAAAACAGGACTTGTGGCTGGCTTCCTGAATGGCTATCTGTGAGGCAGCAGCATTGCAGACACCCCAAGTCAAACTGCAAAAAGGTTCAGGTAGGGCTGCATAAAAAGTCAAAGTTCAACAGGCCCTGGGGTCCCCTCTTGACTGTCTATGTTATGGGAGTTAGCTGAGGGGGAGCGCTGACAGTCTGAAGGGGTCTCTGTGAGGATTGTGATAAAGGGACACAGGTGGGAGCCTTAGCATGGCCAGTGTGACAAGGGTCGTGAGAGAGGCAGCAGGGATATGCCCGTGACTAAAGATGATGACAGGACAACTGCACAACTCATCTGCTCCAGGAGAAAAGAGGTGGGGGCTGGAACGCAGACATCACAGCTCACCTTTCCCCTCACCTTGGAGCATTAAACATAGCAATGCGCATGTTCCAGATCCAAAACGTCGGAGTAATTACTTCATGACCCACAATGAAATCACGCTGCAATTCTCAGTCATAACAGCCAATTCTCTCTGAGTCATTCATTGAACCAATTAAACTTAGAATCTCTATGCCTGAAAGGATGCCTTCTAATGAAAAAGGTGAAAGTCCTCATCCTTTACATCCGATCACATCTCTGTTTGGTAAACCAGGGGGAGAAGTTCAACTACATGGCTTGGAAGAGAGCCCATGCCAGCAGATTGCGCTGGGTAGAAATAACACTAGTCTGTCTAGGTAAGATCAGTGCCAATGGTTCCAACTAAAATTAGAAAAAAGGAGACAGTACCTTGGCTCATGCTTATGTTGGAGACAAGACTCTAACTCCTGCTAAAGCCAAACTATGGCAATTCAATTCCTGCCTGCCAGTTGCAAATCCCTCCACTACCACTGCAGTCCTATCGACATTTGTAATCCAGTGCACCTAACAAGAGAGGTGATTTCTTAGTCATTTGATGGGTTAGCAACTCAAGTGTTAGCAACTTCAAGGTATGTCTGCATCCATTCTGAGACAAAAAGGTGTTTTCCAAAGCTATAGGCAGATTGTTAAAAGAAAAGAATTAGTAGAATTGTATTAACTTGCGGTAGATAAAGGATATTATTCATTTATTAATTTTAGTGTAAACCAAAAAAAAAAAAAAAATCAAGGATAGAATGACCTCGCTCTCTCCACAAAACATCATCAAAAGATTTATAATACTTTTCATGCATTTCAACAAATACCATTTTTCTCTAATCTCATACATGTCATGAGGCACCATGCCATGGTGGAAAGAAAAATGGGCCAAGAATCAGGAAATCTGGGTTCTTTTTCTGGCTCTGTCGCTTATTAACTGTGTAAAACGAGGTAAAATTTAACCTCTCTGAGTCTCAGTGCATTGCCTACAAAATCAGTAACTTAGATAAGCATCATTCAGATAGATCCTAGATTCTGTATTACTCCCTAAATCAGTCGTGATCAGATTAAATTTTAAATGTTGTATGGTCTTTATAACACATCTTGATATTAACTCTTTCATAGATCCAGGGTTTGGAAGTCAAATATATATAATAGACAAGGAACTCTGACTCTAATGGTAAATAATTAAATAGTGGGATTTTTTGTTTGTTTGTTTTTTGTTTGTTTGTTTTAATCTACTCTGTCGTGGAAATACACACACAGATAGGGATAATATTTGTGTTTCCTAGTAGATACTATAACCTTTTCTGGCAAATGTCAAAACCATACAAAGTCTCTGACATCATTCAAAGTATTCTTTGAAGGAAAGAGTATTATACCACTGGACAGAAGGAACTTCTCCAATGCCCCAGAGTGATTCTGGAAGCTAAAACTCTGGGGAAAGTTTCAAGTGCTAGATGTGACAACACACTCAGAATATTCAACATCTGCCAGTTTTAAACTGCTTTTTATTCCACATAGGTAAGTAAGATGATTGTACTATTACCTCTCACTCTACTCATAGGATTGATTCACAAGTAATCTACAGAATTTTATCCAAATCTTCATAATGCTCAAAATGCTAATTAATGACTCAACAGAGCATTGGATCTCGGCTGCTGCTCAAGGTTCCTTTGGACTCAACCTTCTCCAGTGAGTGGCATCTGGCCTGAGAAGAAGACCTCTATCTTGCTGGTTGATGCTAGATGATCAACAAACTGTCTGCACTGACAATAATTAATAACATGGTCAATAGGATAATCACTTCCTTGGCTGTTGGCACCTGGAGTTCTGTTTTTTTTCTGGCACTGAGTCTTGGGATTCTGGGCAACTCCTACAAACTTGTTATTAAATGCTATTGATAATGATGCTTCTTGAGTACATGCACTCTAAGAGTTTTGTACTCCAAAGTTTGGCTAAAATACTTCCACTCTATATTGTGTACTAGTGTAGAAAGAAAATCTATACTTTTATCCTCGTTTAAGTCACAGACCCCTTTGGAAAATCTGAAAAAATCAATGGATCTATATCTTTTCTTTGGAAAAAGAAAAAAAGAAAAAAAAACACCCAAATAATCTTATACACAAAATTTCATGTAAATTTGAGGGGTTCTCTGATGCTAAAAGGAGGTTCATAAACTCAAGTGAACACCCTTGGTCTACAGTGCAAATCCTTTCTGTACTTATGAGCTAGATGATTTTGGAACTGTTGAATCTGAGTTGCCTCATCTATAAAAACATCGATAATGAAATCAATCTCTCTGCCTACATCTTATAACTACTAACATGAAGAGTTCAACATGAAGAGTTTTAATATGAGTGTATGTGAAAACCAGCTGGTAGCACATAGAACGCTGTACAACTCTAAGTCGCTATTGCTCCTTTACCCTAGTCCTTTAATGTTGTGACAATGCATTAATGAGTGCTACGCTATCCCCACAGGCACCATCAAGCTTGGGGAGGTGTGAGTCGCCAGGCCCTGGTTCTAACTTAAGACTGGACTCTCAGAGACTGACCAACCAAATGCACTGCGTATTATGTCCGTACTTTCCAGCTTCTATCTGATTACTGATCTCTTTACACATATTCATTGAACTGAATACTATACTAGCTCTGTATTCTCTCCCAGAAATATTTTTATAACCTGGAGTTTTACACCTACCAAAATGCACTTGGCCGTTCACTGGCATTAAATCTTGATCTTCACATGAGTGTTTCTTACAGTTATTGTTGTTGGGCTCCATACTTGAAATCTCTGCTCTCTCCATTGGTGTGAATAATTACAAAACATATTGCTAAGATCATTATCCCTATTTCATTGGCAAACAGACTAGGAGATGCAGAGGTATATAGAAATATCCTCAAGGCTTACACAGTGTGTGACAGAGCCAGTTACAAGAATCACTCCCAATTCACAAAGCTACATACTTATCACTCTATGACAATTTTTCCTTCCTAGAGCCTTGTGATATTAACCTCTCACATAGCAAACTAATTTATTTATGATAATAAAGGAGGATAGATAATAAACACATACATCTTACTTTAGCCATACATTTTAATTCTTTATTTTTCAATTTAACATTTCATTTGGAAATAATTTCAGACCTACAAAAATGGCAAAAATAATATTGAGTTCCTAGCTTCCTTGCATATTAACATCTTATAATACCACAATGATCAAGACCAAGAAGTTAACATTGATATAATATAATTGACTGATCTACAGACCTTATTCAAATTTCAACAACTGTCCCAGGAATGTCCTTTTCTTGGACCATGAGCCAATATGTAGTAGTATTGTCTCCTTAATCTCTTTCCACTTGGGACAATTCCTTGGTATCTTCTTGTTGTTTATGACCCTGACACTTTAAGAATACTAGCCTGCTATTTTGTGGTATGTCCCTCAATTTGAGTCAGATATTTCCTCATAATAAAATTCATGTTACGCATTATTGGCAAGAACGTGACAGAAAAGATTTTTTGTGCCTTTCTCAGTGAACAGTGAATCATAGGAGTGCCTCATGATGCCGATATGTCCTCATTAGTGGTGATGTTAACTTTGATCACTTGTTTTAGGTGGTGTCTGCCAGGTTTTTCCACTGTAAGGTTACTGCTTTCCCCTTTTGTAATTAATACGTATTTTGAGAGAAGATATTTGACACTATGTAAGTATCCTATTTATGATCCTATTTTCACCACTAATTTAGCATCCAGTGAAGAGTCTTGCCTGAAAAAACTTATCACTGTGGTGTTTACCAAACAGTGATTTTCTACTTCCATCATTACTTCTACAGTTATTAATTGTCATTATATTGTTATAAAAGAGCTTCCCTTCCCTCCATTTATTTCTCCAATACTTTTTATAACATCATGAACTATAGTGAGTATAATACACTACCATCATTATTTTCCTGCTCAACTGTCCCCGGTGTGACCACTGCGAGTTACTTCACGTTCGCTCCTGTGTCCTTTCAACATGTTTCCATCAATTTTTTAGTTCTTCCTTACTTTCTTGTACCGCAAGATGTTCCAGTTTCTTGTTATATACATTATTTTCCTTTTCTAGCCCTAGAATCAACCATTTCTACAAGAGTTCTTGGTTTCTTTTATTGGAGAATAGTATTCAGAAACCAAGATCTGTGTACTTGGTGTCCTCATCCCTATTGAAGTATTATTGCCTCTAGGCCTTCTCTGTACTATTTTCACTTATTAGCAGTGTTGCCTGAAAGTGAATGTCCACTCTATGTCCATTCAGTCTTTTTATAGTTGAATGGTACCTCATTGTGTGGAGATCCCATAGTAAATTCAACTAGTCTCCTCTGCATAGTTATTTAGATAGTATTAAATATTTTACAATTATAAACAATGCCACAATGAATAATCATATGCATGTGGTTTTCATGCTTCAGGATAAATTCCTAGAAATGGGATTGTGGGGTCAAATGCTGTATATAGTAGATTTGCTGAGATTGCCTAATTCCTCTGCAAAAGGCTTCTATCAACATTCCTCACCATCAGCAACCTATGAGAATAAAGCCCGTGTTTTCAACTCTTTCTCTTCATCATTTTAGCAGAGATGCTGAGCAGCGTTTGAGTGGTTGATTTACATTGACCTCTTCTATCTGACTATAGATATCATCTAACTATGGTGCTGACAATCAAAGAAAAAGTTTACATAAAGGTAAAGGAAAAGGAACAGAAAGAACAAGAGCTGGGAAAAATCACTCTTGGAAAAAAGAAAAAGAGTTGGCTTGGATCACAACAGCTCAAGATGGAAATAGATAGCTTAGAGTCTTCCCTTTGAAAGCTTAATAAACCAAGAAGATTTTACAGTACTCTTTCCCGTGGCCAAGGTTAAGCTCTTCCTCCTTTATGTCCCCAAGACCCATACCCACATTACCGGTGGCACGCAGTACTTGAGTTATCGGCTTAAACGCCTGTTGTGCATTATACTTCTTAGTTTTGAAGTGGAGACTGTCTATTGATCAACAGATGCATCCCAACTCCCAGCACAATGTTCAATATAAATTCCTGATAAAATATTTTTAAAGCTCATTGAGATGAAAACAAACATTTCCCGGGTGCTCACTCTGTCCCAGATGCCGCCCTAAATGTGTTACACGTACTGTCCCATTTAATCTTCGTTACAACCATTTAAGGTTGGCTTTGTTATTACCCCCATTTTGTAAGTGAGAAAGCAAAGACTTGGGGAAGACAAATAACTTGCTGAAAGTGCTACATTATGAAAAAAAGAGTTGGGATTTGAGACGAATTTGAACTCAGGTCTGTCTCATTTAAAGCACATGCGGCTTCACGTTCTGATTCCTGATGCCCCTTATGTCATAATTATGTTGGCAAGTTCTTACTCTGCCTACTGTAATGCCAGAGCTAATTGTATATTAAGGATTTCAGGCCATTGTGTCCCTGTTAAGAATAAAAAGAAAGGTGGTGATTTTAATGGTTTCCAAATGGACTCTTAAAAAGCTCTCTGAGATTTTTACCTTTTGGCAAACAAAGCTTTGGCTCGTCTGATACACGTACACATTTATCATACCCTTGTGACTGTGCTTTATGTACAAGCATTCTATTAAAAGAGTTTTTAAAAGACTGAAATGTGATTTCCTTTCGGACAGCAAAGGAAAAATAAAAGGATGTTCTTTGCCCTCCTGTTCTAATCTGTGTTTGGGAGTCAAGTCTGCAATTCCCAGAATTCTATCACCAGCTTGTTACTTTTCCATAAATCTGTCCAAGAATACAACATTGTTCACCCAAAAGAACAACAACAACAATGAAATAAACCCCAATGTAACATAAACTGTAAAACACATGCACATGATACCTGGATCCAATTTACCCTCATTTTGAATATAAGTGAAAATAAAGCAATGCTTTAACTCTTAGAAATGACAATATCACATTATTTAGATAACTGCCACCAAATCATTATTGAAATTCTGATAGCATTTGCCTTACTGGTAAAAGAAAATTACCTGTAATGCATAGTTTAAATAATTACTTTTAAACAAAAGCTTCTTTTCTCCATTGCGTATTTATCTTTTGAGACCAGCTCAGCAGGGCTATGGATTTTATTAAAATTGCCTTCAGACTGCTAATGGCAGGGCGTCTGTTAGCACAGGAAAAGTGATGGCAGTTTGACTCCTATTCCTAATATTGGGAGTTAGTCCAGACACTTAAGAGCCAGAACTCTGCTGTGCATTTGACTATGTTATCAACACTTTACTTGCTAATGATACTAGTGACAGCATTTCAATATGATGGGTCAGACTTAAATAGGAAAGCTTATAATTGTGCTTACAGAACCAAAGAAACTCCCCCCCCTCACCAAAAACAAAACAAACAAACAAACAAACAAAAACCAAAAACCCTTTTATCAGGAGATCAGCTGGTGTTAAGCTTCATGACTGGGAATTACTCGGTAAGCTTCTGCTCAATATATTTTTTTTTCCTTCTCTCCCCACCTTGAATGGGGAGCCTGCATCAGCACCTGATATCTATCCCTTCCGAAAATGACAACTGAAAGCTTTCCTGTGGAGCAACTGTGTGCCAACTACCCAGCAGAAGGTCACACTGATGACTTTTCCTGTGGCTTTTATTTTCCCCGGGGAAATCCACAGCCAGGGCTGACTGCTTGCCAAATATGCTGAGTGCCACACACCAGCAGCGCTAAGAGCCCCCCATCCTTCTTGATGGGAAGCAGTAAGCAACTGTGCCGAACACCTGTGTCAGCTCTTGTTCCTGGGGACACCCCAGGCAAGCACTCAGTCAGCATTCAGAGAGGGGGCTCCCCTCTTCTCATTGGCACTTGTGTCCAAAAAACTTCTCAGTAGTCATACGATAATAGTTATGTTTGTCAGATCTCTATAACCTCAGTATGTTTAACAACTGTTAAGGAGGATGACTGACATAATCCATGAGTTAAATATTTTACTGTAAGTGTTTAAAGGCATCAGCACAATGAATGTCTTTCCTATTATTGTAAAAGTAAAAACAACTATCTCTATCACTTTCCTTTTACCCCAACCAATTGAGGAGGAGGAGACTTACTCTGAGATGTGGAAAACATGATTCCATAGATGGAGAAGATCTAAATCAATCAGTCTTTTTCCTATACCTAACTGAGAAAAATAAGCCAAGTTGAACCAGTGAAAATTCTAGAATGAGCTGAAGGAAAAGCAGGCAATATAATTAAAGGAGTACCTGCTACAGGTTAAGACTCAGTAAGAATAGATGAATGAATGAACAAACAAATGAACAAACACCTAAACAATGTTCAATACTTCAAAAAAAAAGTCCCCAAATCCAGAAACGATTATACTCTAGAGAGCCAATAAAATCTGCATTTAGTGTTTGCTATTTGCAGACAGCTCAGGCAGGACCTGTGTAGGTTAAAAATAAATAAACGAATAGCTAAACCAAAGCCTACTTCTGGACAACACAGCTTGTCAAGCAACAAAATACAATTTAAATTTCAGATTCTTCTTGTACCTCAAATGTCCCATTTGGTCTTCTTCAGAGTTCCACGTGGCATTCAGAATCTGTCCTTCAGGGAATTATTCCCTCAGCCTGGATTGCCTTTCTTATACTAAGGAGGCAACTTCTGCTATCTAGCTTCAATTTATACAGCTCCATCCTCCACTCCCATACCAGGTTCCAGAATTTCTGTATGGCATACTTCTTCAATATATCAACACTGGTATCTCTATTGTAAAGACTCTCAAAGCAATCGATGCTCCCCCACCGATAAAAAATAAGTAAATAAAATAAAATAAAATAAAATAAAAACTACTTTTTTCTGATTTCCTACATCCATGAATTGAGTGTACTTTACTTCAGTTACTCAAGATGGAAATTCATCCCTTATTGCCCTAGGGAGTCAAGCCCTATTGACTCCATCTTTGAATTTATGCTTGTATCTGTTCCGAGGTGTTACCACCTTGGTCTTGAGTTCCTGGATCTGGATGCTTGATAGCTGCATTAGTTGCCTTTCTTCCCTTGTATCCTCTCCCCTTTCAATCAACCTCATACTGTTACCATATTAATTAATTAATCCAAGGCACAATCCTAATCACTGCCCCCTAAACAAACAAAAATTTTCATTGGCTCCCCGAGTTCTGTTGAATTAAGTCAAATCACTACCACAGATACAAAGTCCTCTTTAACACAGTTTGAATTGCAAAGTCTTTGTATGTTGTAAAGAGTGCAACATATCTTTATAGTTACTATTTCCCTTTTGTATACTTTGTGCGGCATCCAAATTTACCCAAGCCCAAAAAAACACTTAAGACACCAGGACCTTAAATATGAACTAGGCATCCTCCCTCACCCCCAGTGGTTAACATCTTTGCTAGGAAAATCATATTCATCCTTTAATAGCCAGCTAAAATAACATCTTGTCTATGAAACTTTCTCTTTTAGAAAGTGGAGCGACAGGACTTTCTTGGAGAAGGAGAACTACCTTCACTCTGTGTGGTAGAAATGGACATGAGTCACCCGATTCAAGAAAAATTTTAGGTGGGTATGTTAAGTTGAGATATGCATGCCCTCTCCTTCAAAAAATAATGTGAAAGACTAATTTTCTTATTTCTCTGTTTAATCATAAAACTTACGATTAAAAAAAATTGAAATAAACGAGACTTCAGGAAAATTATATTAAATACTAATAAACAAACAGGCTTTTTATATATGTTTTTGAAAACAAATATATACAAATTTGTTGCATGAAAATTCTGATAGCCAAATAATGGAAATCTAAGCTTAAATACCTAATTATAATATTAAAGTCATTTTTAATGTATAAATTTAGTTTGAAATTTTTTTTGGTAAAATACACAGTTATTTGGCAATTAGAATCTTCTGCCACAAGACCGCTAGTAGAAAGTATCTCACCTCCGCCCCCTAAATTTTCATTTTTAATAGTCACTTTGATTCTTTGACATATAGTAATGATAATTTTAGAAACAATTCTTCCTTCCAAATATCAATAATATCCTCTCTAACCTGATAACTTCTCTGAAAATATGGACATTTCTCTGCTATTTACATACAATAATATCCCCTATTTCTCATTTATATTAAAAACGGTCACTTCTAATGTAGGTGACTTTTAATTCAACCAATTTTTATTGATTACCTAACATAAGCAAATAGGCTTAACACATGTAAAGTAACTGCAAAGATAACCATAACAGTGTGCTTCTCTTAGGGGAGAGGCAGTGATGGTCATTTGGTAGGCAAACACGGGTTAAAGCCCCCAAGTTATCATATTAGGCTGCTAAGTTTCAGAGCTGGTTCCAGAACTTATGCCCTCTAATTCCTACTAAGCTGTTATTTTTAAAAACTATTTCATATTTCTCTTAATAAGTATTCTTACGGGTCATGTGATAATTATAATAAAACCACAACAAATTTTCAAGCATCTTCCCTTGCAAATGGAAGACAAAATTCACCACTTATTTCTGGACTTATATAAGGCTACGTAGTTTCATTGGAAATTATAAATGACAAAAAAATGGAAAATTCAGCTAATCAAATGCACACAATTTAAAAATACTATGTCATTGGCATTAACGTTCCTATTATAAAATAGTAAGTTATTATATGAAGTCAAAGAACATGATTCAAATTCAAAAGAATTCTGCAATTTAAGGACATAAAAAAGAAAAAAGATAATTATCTAACATTAGTTCCTTGAGCACAATCATCAGTCACTATCCTAATCAGAAAACGTTACCCTGGTCATTGTTAACTTAAGTTTATTTTCATTCATAATTTATAATCTGTGTATAAGGTGAATTATTTTTAAATGCTTTACTCAACCTATAAGTCTAAGTGATCCTTAAAACATGTGAGCCATAACATATCTCCTCATTGGCTAAAATTCCTTTAGTGATTCCCATTTCACTTAGAATAGTAGGCAAGGTCCTTCCATGGTCTACCAGGCTCTAGATGATGGACTCCACATCACTCTCCCCATTCTTATCTCTTACTTGTCCACTCCTTACATTATTCCTGACATACTACCCTTCTTGACCTTCCTTCAACACACCAAGTACACTCCTTATTCTTGTTCTTGCCACTAAATGTATCTCTCTTCACCCATATATCTAAATGGTTCCCTCTCTCACACCACTCAGGTTTGTGCTCATTCTCTCCCTATCATAAAGGCTTTCCTTAGACACAGTCTCCCACTGCTCTCTCTTTATCATTCTATTTTCTTCTTAGTACTTATCTCCAAAGAATATATAACAAAATCTTCAAGTTGTGTTTTCCTCCACTAGAATGAAAGCTCCAGAAGAGTAGGAGTTTCTGTTGTACGTATGTATGGATGGATGGATGGATGGATGGATGGATGGATGGATGGATAATCATCTTTCATTTCATCCAGCTGAAAAGTTCACAACAAACTTCTCCAGAGAAACAAGAGCAAATCTAAAAATCTTAAAATTCTTGATTTCTTCGACTATCAGTAAAATGCAAAGTATTTAGTATCGATTGTATTTTCTATCAAATTATAAATTGGTGAAGGCGGCAAATGATATGGTATTTTTAATATGTGCACAATGTTATGTGCAGAATTATTTGTATTCCATAACCTGAAAGGCAGCATAATGAAGTAGACCTGAATCATACCAAGAAACACAGATTTACCTCTGTCACTAATATTTCATGTGACATTGGATGGCAATTTAGATTTGTAAAATAGGTGGATTGAATTGAGGTTCTTTCTATCTCTCAAGACTAGGAATCTAGAAGATGTTTGTCTCTTCTTGACTTTACTCCCCAACATAAAAAACTCAAACAACAACTGTATTCAATTTAAGGTCAATATTTACATAACAGCTGGATGCCAAGAAAACCCACCACTTTGGGCTTCCATTCTGTTCTTTTTAATGTTTAGTTCAATGATATTTGTACACTGAAAATTTTGGGTTATTTACTACCATATACTTTACAAAGTATCACCCCAAAGTGGTTTCAACTCTTACTTGGGCATATCATTCTTACGATATTTAGCTGAAAGAAGATTCAGGATTCTTACCATATTTAGCTAAAAGAAGAGACTTGAGTATACACACTGCATCAAGATCTACTTGAAATTATTTTCCTTTAAGATGGACAGTCGTATTCTCTTAAGATACATAACAACAATAATCTGTCTAGTCCCTAAGGCTAATGCTAAGAAATCACTAAGGCCCTAAAACATCCAGGGAGAATTTTAAGCTTAACTCCTTCCTGAGTAAGCCATTTTACTTGAAGAAATGTGATCAGACTGAAGGACAAAGGCATTTATCTCTGTGTGACGAAAACTGAAAACCCCACTGGGTATGAGACCTGGATGTAGAGGAGCCAAGTCAAACTCCAGAAGAATTGTGGGAGTGGTAACACTGGAGGGGTAACAGAGAGGGAAAGGATCCCCAAGCTTCTATCAATAAGCAATAGCAGTGAGAGCTGTAATCACTGTTTAAGACAACTGGGAAACTTTTCGGAAGCAGGAGATGAGCACAACGCCATCAGTCAGTCATGAAAGCACCCAGGGCAATGGGGACACAAATGCCAGCACGGTTCCAGTTCACTGAGGAGTGTGACTAGCACTAAACCTTTCACACTGGCTGGCAAATGCTTGTAGGAGACCCTTTGACTGTTGGGCTCTTTCTATTTACATAGAAATTGTCTGTTTTAATTAACCTTCATTTTACACATGGTAGTCAACATTCAGTACTTAAAATTAAAATTAGTTTCAGCAAACAGATTGATTCTGAAGAGTGTTCAAGAGCTTTTAGAGGTGTACCCAAGCCCAGAGAATATAGCTGAGAAGAAGGAAACTTGACTTTCATGAGCCAAGTGTTAGCCTATTACGATTACATAACTAATAACATTGTATATGTTTTAAAGTTTTCATTTGGAAAAGTTATCAAGAAGCCTTCATTTCAAAACAGTTTACATACTATAAAGAATAATAGAAATCCGAGTACCTATCTATATATCATAAGTAAGAAATTTTATTCTAGTCTTGAAATTTTCTTTAAATTATTTTTTCATCTTCAGATCCTAAAATGAGGATACTTGAATGCTAGACTTTTTATACAAAGGTGTTAGTCATAATTTGCAAAACTGAGAACATACCAATAAGCACATACAGGAAATAAACAAGTGACAAGAGACTTGATAACTCTAGAACTGATAGCAAAAGAATGATCAACAAATGATAACGCAAATGTCCTGACCTGCTTAGTCTCCCAGTCCAATCTCTCCCACTCCTGATGTCCTTGATATTATCTATATCTTGCAGTGCTACAAAAAAAAAAAAAAAGTATTCAGCTAGAAATCAAAACAATTCCAAAATACTCAAGTGAAAAAAAAAAAAAACTAAACATCATAAAGAGACTTATACAAGATTCTTACTACAAAACTGTAGAAGAAATATTAAGTAATTTTATGGTAATAATTTTCTTCTAGACTAGATTCGTAGCCACACAACAATGTCAGATTAATAGGACTGTGCCTGTTAATGGTTGATGAATGAAGAATGAATGAAAATTTGAAAGTCAAATGTTTATAAATAATAGTTAAGAAATCATGACAGTTTAAAGGTTAAAATATGAGCTCGTTATTTTAGAGCTGTATCAATTAAACCACTTTAACAAATATTTATATTATTAATTCAGTCATGTAAGCACCTGTGTGAGCATGTAGCCCTGAGCCTAGTTTTACTGAGAGAAACAGTTTTAACCACCTTTATAGTCCATGATTATTAACTTAAAAAATATACTTATAATGCAACATTACTTACAGCTACAGCGTTTTATGGAAAACATGCTAATGGGCACTGAAATTTATTAAATACAGACTAACACTTATCAAAGCACAGTGTTATGCTGTATAAGAATAAAAGGTTTGCAAAGTCACTGGATAATTTCTAGGTTAAAAACAACAACAACAAAAACAGCAAAATGCAAACAGAAACAACCTGTTTATACTCAGTTGCTTTATCAAAGCCAGACTCAAGCGTCATAAAGACCTAGTTTTAATTATTGGTCCTATCACAGAAGAACTATATGTCTTTGGGAATTTATCTAATCTCTTGAAGTCTTATTTTCTTGATCTATAAATGGTTTCACAGGCTTGTCATGAATCAAAAAATTTTTAAAAATGTGAATACATGGAACTATTTTATTATGATTTTATTATTATGTGGATATAGAATATTTTTGTATTTTTTTATTAGTTTCAGATGCACAAGACAAAGTAATACTTAGACGTTTATCATTTATATCCCTCACCCTGTGGATCCCCCTCCCACATCCACTATCTCTCTGACATGGCACCGAGCCATCACATTTCCACTGTCTCTACTCCCAATGCTGTACTCCGCCTCTTGTAAGTATATACATACATATATATACATATATGTATATAAAATTATAGTTGGCATAGAATAATTTTTATAAGAAGAATTTCATTAGCTATTCTCATCTTTTTAAGTTTTGCCACACCCCCCTCCCGAATGATTAAGTTGTATGGTTTGAAAATGTGTAAACACTTATTAATGACTTTTGTGATCTTGCAACATGATTATTAAAAGTGTGTAAATATAAATTATATAACTTTTCTGCCATGGGATGGTAGAGTTACTTGTATCATCAACCTGATTATATAGTCATTATTTTAAGTAAGACTTCAAAATGATACTTTTATGATAATGTAATTCCACATCTGGAATATTGTTCTGATATACTAGAGGCAGAGAGTTAGAGATGATCTAGGACCAGGCTACTTGTATAGTTTTTGATTATTAGCTTATATAAGACTTTTGATTTTTAAAAGCCTCAGTAATTTTGGAAGATTTCTAAATTATTAGCTAAATTATTTCAAATATTTTAAATTATTTTAAATAAGCTAAATTATTTTAAATTCTACAAGATCGTAAAAAATTATACATCAAAACCAAGCGGGATTTATCCTAGGAATGCAAAGTTGGTTTAACATTTAAATATCAAATAATATAACATACCATACTAATAAAATAAAAGACAATCATATAATCGTCTCAGTAAATGCTGGAAAATGTTTGACAAAAATCTAATACCCTTTCATGATAAAAGTGCTCAACAAACGTAATAGAAGACAATTTTCTCAATCTAATAAAAAATACCTACAAAAAAACTTGTAACTATCACACTTGATGGTGAAAGACTGATTGTTTTCCCTCTAAAACTAGTAATAAAAGAAGGGTACCCACTCATACCACTTCTACTTAAATTGTACTAAAGGTTTCAGCCAGGTTCATTGGGAAAGAAAAAGAAATAAATCACATCCATATTCAAAAGGAAACAGTAACACTGTTTCTCTTTGTGTATATATATATATATATATATATATATATATATATATATTTTTTTTTTTTTTTAATCCTAAGGAATTCACTAAAAAACTGTTTGAATTAATGAGCAAGTTCAGTAAGATTACAGGACACTCAATCAATATACAAAAAAATTGAATTTCTATATACTAGTAATGAATATTTTGCAAATAACTTCAAAAAACAATCCCTCTCACAATACCATGGAAAAGAATAAAATACTTAAGTATAAATTCAATAATAGAGTTGGAAAAGTTGTACATTAAAAATTACAACACCAAAAAAAAAATTACAACACCATTAAAAGAAATGAAAGAATATCCAAAAAGATGTAAAGACATCCCACATTGATGGTCAGAATATTTATTATTCTTAAAATGACAATACTCCCCAAATTGATCTACAGAATCAATATAATCCCTATGAAAATTTCAGCTGACATTTTTGGTAAAAACTGACAAGCTAATCCTAAAATTCATATGAAAATGCTAGGGATCCAGTATAGATAAAAAATCCTGAAAAGGAGAAAAGAGTTGGCAATGCACCCTTCCGAACTTCAAAGTTTAAGTCAAATCTACAGTAATCCAGACAGTGTGATACTGGCATAAAGATTCAAATATAGATCGATGGCATAGAATTGAGTGTACAGAAATAAACCTAGACTTTTACAGTCAACTGATTTTGACACACTTGCCAAAACCATTTCATGAAGCTAAGAACAGTTGCGGTATGACAAAAATAATAATAATAAATCTGGTCTTTGTCCTGATGGCTAGCACAGAGCTTCCAAAACCCTTGGAATTCCTTCAATGATAGGTATGCCTTTGTTGTGTGATGAGGTGACCCATGGAAGAGCCCCTAGATAGTTTCAGGATGGGAGAGGTTGTCAGAAAAAAGCAACCATGTGATTTGAAAGCTGAAACTTTCATAACTCCACCACCATCCAACTCTGGGGAAAGAGAAGAGGAGCTGGAATTGAGTTTAATCACATGGTCAGTGATTTAGTCAGCTATGCTATGTAATAAAACCTCAATCAAAACTCTAAACAGTGAGGGTAAGAGAGCTTCCTCACTGGTACACATGTTGATGTACCCAGACGTTAGCATACCCTGAATCCCCAAAAAAAGAAACTTCTGTGCTCAAGATCCTTCCAGACTTGTCCTATACAAGTATACCTCTTCATCTGGCTGTTCATTTGAATCCTTTGTTATAAAATGTAATCCTAAGTATAGTACTCTCATGAGTTGTGTGAATCATTCTAATGTATATCTCCAAAAATAAGCCCAGGTATTATACCGTATTTCGCTGAAAATAAGACTGGGTCTTATATTAACTTTTGCTCCAAAAGATGCATTAGGGTGTAATTTCAGGGATGTCTTACTTTTTCATGTACAACAATCTAAATTTATTCAAAAACAGTTATGTCATTTTCTTCTGGAACATCGTCATAATGTACTAAAGGCATCTGTCTGGCTGACGATCTTAATTGGGACTTATTTTCAGTGTAGGTCTTATTTTCGGGGAAAATAGTAATGACCCTGAAGGAGTGTCTTGAAAACTCCCAAATTTGTAACCAATTCAGCCATTCAGAAGTGCTCATTTCCTATAGACCTCACTTGCAGCTGGCTTCAGAATTAAGATCAGTCTTGTTGAAGACCTTAATCTTTAATTTGTTAGTTCTGATGCTAATTCCAGATAGTGTCAGATTGAACTGAATGGTAGCTGTCAGAGAATTCATATTGGAACATAATAGTTTTTTTCAACAAATCGTTCTGGGACAACTGGATATCCACATGCAAAAGAATGCAACTGGACTCCTACTTCAACACCATACAAAAAAATTAATTCAGAACAGATCATATAACTAAATGTAAGAGCTAAAACTATAAAACTCTTAGAAGAAAGCATAAATGTTCATAACTTTGAATTTGGAGATGGTGTTTCAGATATAACACCAGCAGATAAGACAAGTAACAAAAGAAAAAAATTGATAAATTGTACTTCAAAATATGAAAGATTTGTAGTTCAAAGTACAACATCAAGAAAGTGAAAAGACAACCTACAGAATGGAAGAAAATATATGGAAATTATACATATGATAAGGGACTTGTATCCAGAATATATAAAGAACTCTTACAACTATATAACAAAAGGTGAAACAACTCAATTTAAAAATGGGCAGAGAATCTGAATAGACATTTCACTAGAGAAACATATAAATGACCACTTAGTACATGAAAGATGCTCAACATCATTAGCCATTAGGCAAAGGTAAGCCAAAACCACAAAGATAAACCACTGCATATACACTAGGATGGCTATTTTAAAAAAAGATAGATAATAACAAGTGCTAGTGAGTATGTGGAGATACTGAAATCCTCATACATCACTAATAGGAATGTGAAGTTCTGCAGGAGCTTTGAAAAATAGCTTGGCATTCCTAAAAGGTTGCATAGAGAGTTACCATATGACTCAGCAATTCTACCTCTATGTACATACACGAGAGAAATGAAACCTATGTCCATACAAACACTTGTACATGAATGTTCATAGGGGCATTATTTATAATGGCCAACATGTGGCAGCAACCTAAATGTCCATCAGTGGATGAGTGGATAAACAAAATTAGGTATATCCATACCATGGATGGAATGAAGTACATGTTACAACATGGATAAACCTTGAAGATATTATACCAAAGGAAAGCCAGTAACAAAAGACCATATACTCTATTATTCCATTTATAAAAAATGTCCAGAATGGGTAAATCTATAGAGATATAAGCAGATTAGTTGTTACCTAGAGTTATAGGGAAAAGAGACTTGGAGGGTTCTGGGCAGTGACTCTTAGTGAACGTGGAATTTCTTTTTGTCAGATGAAAATGTTCTAAAATTAGATGGTGCTGTTATTGTACAATTCCTTGAATTTACTAAAAATGTTGAATTTCACACTTTAAATGAGGGGATTGTACACTATATAAGTTATAACTCAATAAAGCAGTTTTTAAAAAAATTACATAGTATAAAAACAGATACATTAACACAATCTTATTCCCATTTTTAAAAGGAAAACTACCTACATCTGTCTTGAAAAATATAACTATGTTAAGATAAAATGAAAGAAATTTTATATTTCAATTGATTATTCCTTGACAGATAATATTAATGGTATGGTAAGATTAAATACCAATAATAAAATAATAAGAAGATGTTCTACTTTTAAAATAGTCTTCAGAAATTTGTTTTTCAACAGAGCTTATGTATTATAATACAATCCAAGTATAATTGTCAATTTATCAGGGCTGATAGTGTAGAAAAAAATTAATCCAAAGTATGGTGATAGTTCAGAATACAATTTGTTAAATATTGGAAATAATTTACTTTAGTAATTTTAGAATTTTCTATTTAAGAATAACTGTTGTGAAAAAAATTTTTAGCTACCAAACAAAACTATTCATAGATAAGTACCTAAAAAAACATACACTTTACAAATATCAAATTTCAGTGATAAAATTAAAGTTTCCCAATTCTATCTATTTAATCTTTAATTTTAATATGAATTATTTTAAAGAAATACTCAGAGGCTACATTACTCAATTTTATGATAAGAGTTATATGATTAAACAGCCTGATCAATTCTAGTCATACAATCTAGAGTGCCTAACCTCTTTATTTCATCCATGTTTGACTATTCAGGTATATTTTCTACTGTGGAAATTAAATTAGGTTCCATTCTCTTCCCCACAGAGTGCATGCACAGTGCTTTGAGTTAAGCTGGGGATTTGTTGAGCAACCATCTGTCCATTGACCTATTCATTTACTCAACAGAAAGTTAGTGAGCACTTACCGTAAGATATTGCATATGTAGTAAGGTGAAATGCAGAAATGAAAAGAAGATATGTTTTGAGATTATCTAGAATTCAGTTTTAGTGCAGGCCCAACTTATTATAGTTGACAAAACATTTCTGAACCTTAGTTTCCTCATCTTCAAAGTGAGGATTAATTGAATATACTTACAGAACTCAATAATAAATGTCAATTTCTCTTTTTTTTCAGCTGAATTTAAACTAAGAAGTTTAAGCAGACACGGATTCTGCATTTTAGGAATTAACAGTACAGCGGACATTACAATGTGTTTAAATAGATTAAATAAGGTGAAAAATTACAAAGTAGAAATTTCCAGTGATAATATAAGAAGTGCGATGATCCATCCCAGGTAAACATAACAGTGGCATCATTATCACCAAATAGACATAATATTTATATAGTTGATCGGTAAGATAATTAAATAATTTTCAAGTAAAAAAAATAATTTTGTGCCTGAAAATTCTGAGTAATTGCAAGTATAGTTTAACCTTATGGAAGAGAAATTTACTTGTTGGTATTGTTCCTTGAAATAATGAATAAAAATGCCACATTTCCTCTATTGAGAATTTGTTCATTCTGGCTATCCAAGCTCCTGCACTTACTATACATGACCACTGGAAAGTTACTTAATGTCTTGGTTCCTCCATTTCCTCATCATTATACAGGAATTATAATAATGCATGCCTTACAGAGTGGTTAATAGAATTAAATGTGTTAATTGCTGTCATGTAAGAGTGCCTGGTCCATTGAGTACCACTGAGTAACATGTAAGTACTCAGTGTTAGATCATCTTATTGCTCTTAATATAATGCCTCATGCCAGAGCAAGAACCTGTACAGGAATTTTAATTAATTTGAAGTTACCATTCAATAGAAAGGTGAAATGTCATAAGGAATTATTTTTGTATTCATATTGAGAAAAGTAGGGGCCTGTTCTCTTATATCACCCATAGTTCTATGACTGGTTAGTACTATATTATGTGCCTTTGTGGTTTTCCCAAGGGAAAGGATGCGCTTATGGGGTGGAATGGTTCTCTTTCTAGAAGAAGTGGGGAGGAGTGGTGAGGAATGCAGGAAGACAAAACAGCAGTTCTCTAACCACATCTGCTATGTGAATAGGAATAGTCTTTGCTGTAATTCAGATTTTCTAATTTAACTGAACTCACAAGATATTAAACAAATAGGTGATTTATATAAATCTAAAATTCTTCAATTAAAAAGTCCTCAGGCTGAGCCTGGAGGGAGACTCCTTCCCTTCACCTTCTGTATCTAATTGGCCACTGCATCATGCTCTTCTCATTTCTTAAATATCTATAAAATCTGTCCCTTCCTCACCATTTCCATAGCTTTGCCCTTCCTACACTCATGTGCTTCTCTCACCTTACCTTCCTTAGCTGTTCTTGCTCGTCTCAAACTCTACATATGAGACAACTTGAGCATGTTCTGACATTCTTCTTTGCATACACTTCCCTCAAGATGTAACCCAACTATTCCACCTTCTCAGCAAAGTCTTTCCTAATTCTCCAAGGGATACTGAGGAACGTCTCATTTCACAGGACCTACGAATGGTAGGTTAGTATACATATGGAAGTACTGCACGTATTATTATTATATTCTATGCTGGAAAGATATGGTAAAATGCAGCCTTTCATATGCGGCTAGTGAAAGAAGTTATTCAAATATTTTTAAATTACACATGCTCATATGTAATTTTATTTCTGAGACTGTGTATCTGAGGAAGTAATTCTAAAACCAAGAAAAAATTTTTGCACAAATATATTGATCTAAAAATTGTTGGTAATATTAAAAAAAGGAGTAAGTCCAAATGGCTAACAATGGGGCACTGGTTAACTACAGATCATCTCCCTACTAATCTGCCAAGGAAAATGAGGCCTAATAATTAGCAGAGCCCCAATCCAAATAACATTCCCGTGATTCCAGTGCCCAAAAGTTCCTTAACATTGATTTTGTTCCAAAGTATTAATGTTCTAACATATTAATCACGGTTAATAGGCAGAGGACCTGTAATTTATATAACCAATGACAAACACACACACACACACACACACACACACACACATGATATAAAAATGACAGGATAAATGTCAAAGTGCTACAATGCTACTTTTAGAATTGTAGGAATTTATTTTCTTCTTTTTTATCTACATTTTCTAAATGTTTCTCCAATAAATTATATAACTTCTGTAATAACAAAAAGGTTATTAAATGGAATAACAAAATTTTCATACAAATTTTATATTGCTATTTAAGTGAGGTAAAATTGCTTTACAAAAGTTCTGAGTTGGCACCCAGTACATTGTTAATAGTTCATTGTTCCTCCTGAGCACAGAGACGCCCACCGGGCACACCATTCAGGTCCATGGCCTGTGTAATAAACAGGTATTTTTAAAAACCTTTTATTGACTTATTTAATGACATGCTAAGTGATTGGATAAAGCAGATGTGGTATATATACATAATGGAATACTACTCTGCCATAAGAAAAGATGAAATAGTGCCATTTGCGACAACATGGATGGATCTTGAGATGATCATGCTATGCGAAATAAGTCTGACAGAAAAAGTTGAGAACCATATGACTTCACTCATATGTGGGATACAAAACTGAAGGCAACAAAGGAAAAAGACAAGCAAATAAAGAAACAAAAACTCATAGGCACAGACAACAGTTTCGTGGTTACCAGGGAGTAAGGATGGAAGGGGTGGTAGATGAGGATAAAGGGGGTCATATATATGGTGATGAAAGGAGAACTGACTCTTGGAGGTGAACACATAGTGCAATACATAGATGATGTATTACAGAATTGTATACTTGAAACCTATGTAGTTTTGTTGAGCATTGTCAACCCCAATAAATTTGATTAAAAAAATTAATTTTTAAGCATTAGACATCTTCTCTATACCAGCTCTTTACTTCATAATTACCCTACAAGTGTGCGTTATTAACACTTAATAAATGAGGTTACTAAGTGAACTTAGTTTCCCATGGTCACATGGGCAACATGTGGCAGAGCTGGGATTTGAACCTAAGACGGCCTGACTTCAAAATCTGTTTTCTGTTCAACAGACCACACAGACCTCTTCAAAATATACCTATCTATGTATCAAGTCCCCATTTTTTAAAGTGTTGGCTCATGTATCAGATATGATAGTTACTAATTTGGAAATGAGCTAGTCAGATTACAGTGGGGAAAACACAAGAATTCTCCAATCACCTGCCACTATCCCTTTTTTTTTATTTCAAGCATAGTGCTTACCATCTATACAAGTAATTTGTTTCATGACCTTGACTATTTTGTTGATTACTTTACCTGTCGCAGAACAGTGCCTACAGTGCCTAGAACAGTGCCTACTATAGATTGGATTTTAATAAATACTTAGTAGATTAATGAACAAATACATTCATGAGAATATATGTAAATTCTTCTCTTTACTAGCTATATGTCTTGAAAAATCTACTACCCTCTCAGCTTTTAAATCTCCATTTCTTTAGTACAATATTGACTAATGAGTTTAACTTCATTCATTCAAAAATGATTTATTAAGCACATAATATATGCCAGATACTGTTCTAACCAACGTGATAAGGCAGGAAACAAAACAGACAAGTACCTCTCATTGAGTTTACAGCCTGGTGAGTGAAGAAACACAAGAATATAACAATATGTTAGATAATGATAACTATTTTGGAGACAAAACAGCTTGTGGATCAGAATCTAAAAAGAGAATCTATAATTTTAAGCAGAGTAACAGAGAAAGAGGACACTTAAAAAAGTAGGTGAACTATTGAAACATATATATCTATGTATTGGATAAAGAATTTTTCAGGCAGTGGTAATAGCATGCTGACATGATTGTATTTTCAGAGTGGCTGGAATGCAATGAGTGAATGACAGACTAATAGGAAATATAATCAGATAAGTGACACGGGGCAAAGACGAATTGTGTCAGACGCTGTAGGCCCATTTATTGTTATAACTGTTGTAGAATATTAGTGTTGGTTCTCAGAAAAAATTAGGAACCATTGGGAGTGTTTACACAGAAGGGGTATATGATGTGTCTCAGATTTTTAACTGGTCAGTATTTCTCAGTAAGGTTGCTACTAGCATTTTGGGTGAGCAACTCCTCTTTGACCTAACCATCAAGTACATGGCAGGCCATTTAACCTCTCTGAACTCAGGCCACTAACTGCCAGTAGTAAACCTAGAACTTTTGATAACCAAAATGCCCCCATATATTTCCAGAACTATGTTCAGAATAGACTGAGGTAGGTATAAAGGTAGTCTATTTTAATATTCCAGGCATAGTGTATGTTATGCAGAATGGCAGCGGTGAATTCGGAATTCACGTGTATGTTTGGCAGATGGGATTTGTCAATGGATTAGAAGTGTGTGTGAGTGAAAACTAGAAGCCAAAGAAAACTCCCAGGTGTTTGGAATGAGCAAATAGAAGGATGGAGTGGCAATTCACTGAAACTGGAAAGACTAAATGTGGATGGAGCAAATTTGGTAAAAAAAAAAAAAAAAAGCAGTCATTTAGTCAAGACACGTTAAGAACTACAATGTAAAAGTAGATATCCATATAATATTCTATCTAAGAATTTGGAAAAATGTGGTAACGAACATTAGTTTTGAACCAATGGATTTGTTAGAGTGCATTTTATGGAGGGATAGGGTTAAAAGAAATAGACATTAGATAAATAAATGAATAAATGACTACTAATAACCAGTAGTAATCTATCAGCTATTTTAAGCAATTAGATTATGTCATGAAAAGTTTCTTTGTGTGTTTGTTTTAATATAACCCAAAGGAATGAATCTAATAGTGGACTTTCAATTCATAAAGTGTGTGTGAGTAGGCAGGCTTTCAATGCTGTTAAAAATTCCCCCAGGTCCATATTGCTTGGTGTAGATGTCTTAGAGTGAGATTAGACTCAGTTTTGGGAAAACAGTGAGTGCCACACTGTCTTGTATCTCATGCTGACTAAACAATACTATTTCCAACACTCTGGAAGCAATAGTCAATATATGCAATCTTTTCTATGTTCATGATCAGTGTAAGGATTTCAGAGGAAATGCTGCATCTGGACATTAGTAGACACCTTTTATGGGAAGACCTGAGTCATTTTTCCGTGCACGGAAGAAATTATCTGAATCAACACAGTGAACAGATTGATACAAACAAACAATTTAGAGTTGCATCACCGCTGGAACCTTTTCTCCAGTGATAGCATCCTGCCTGCTAGTGAGAGTTGAAAAACCTTTGGACAGCAATGCTCATCATATAAACATGATGTTTCCCCAAAATGTGTTGAATAACCAAACTCATAGAGACAGAAAACTTTCATTCTCTTTGAATTTCTATTACTTTTATGAAAATTCAATCTCGATATTTTCTGTTTATATTCTATGAATATAGAATTCTATGAGTATCTGTAAATAAATACAGGTGAGGTATCTGCACTCCAAAAGGAGCCTTTGCACGTCCATGTACACATGAATGCACTTTATTTCCTTTAGAACATGGCATCATTCTCCAGGCTGTCTCGGCCTATTGTTAGATAAACCTTTTTCTTTCTATAAACATTAGTGAAAAGGAATTGAATGCAATTCTTCAGTCAAGGCATACCTTCAATCACCAGTTAGCTGAAGAAGTTAGAAGGTTCATACAAAGGTGGTCATTTGAACTAAAGTGGAAAGGAATGTGATCAAGAGGGACCAGTGGCAAATGCCCCATGGGTTCCACATTGCTGTTTCCCTGGAAGGACAGAGTGTGTCATAATGAATTACCATTAATTTGAGCCAGCGGTACTGTTAGATTGAGCCCGGAAACCCAGGATGTCAAACAGTGCCTGCAAGATCATCTAATGAGGGGACACGGGTGCTTCAGGAGTGCCGCTTCACTCAATTAGTGGACAAGGCTTTTAATGCTGCTCTGCACAACTAAAGCAATTTGGATTACTTAGAGCTAAGTCTCCATTTAGAATGTTTCAGAAGCTAAAACAGGGTGGGGTTCTTTTAATATAATTTATCTTGAAAGTATTTGAATGGTAATAAGCTATTTGAAAGCCAATCACATTATTTCCTATTTTTTCCTAAGTAATATTGAAATACATTTTTTTAAAGTTCAAATGATAGAATTTGCTGTAGCAAATGAAATGTAAATAAGATAGCAAATGATTAAGGATGTGCTGAGGGTCTGTGTGTGTGTGTGTGTATGTGTGTGTGTGTACGCAGGCACTATGTGTGTCTCTCTGTGCCAGAATTACAGTTGGTGAATTTCATTTCATCAGCCAACATTATCAAGAGGGTTGCATATTTATTCTATATATCCACATTTTTAAAAAAAATTCCATATCTTGCCTTCTTTGGCTGGGAGGACATATATTTCACAGCTTTTGATATGGGGAACTGACGTTTCCACTTCATTATTTTTTTCACTATGTCACTGCATGATGAAAAGCACTGACATGTGCAATGGTACAACTTTCTTTAATATTGTGATCATTGACTTACCTCATAACTAAAAACGTACCCTAACACAGGCTATTTAGACTTAGTAAATTCCCTTCATTTGCCTTACAGAGAGCTTAGCTCACTCCATACCTCGCTCTTATTTTCTATCTACTCAGTGTGTTTAGTTCTCAGACTGCTTTCATGGTGTGAAATTTTATAAAATTTTGCCTATTTAATTAGACGGTCATTGGGTAAAAGGAATTACTAAAGTGTCAATACATTTTTGTTAAATTGAACACAAACTCTACACAGATAAGGAAAGTGAACTTCATGATTTACACACACATGCCCCCCTTCCTCTGCTTCCTTCAGGTGAATGGCAACATCCGGACCAAAAGTTGAGAACATGAATCTGTGGCTGTACCTTACCATCACCAAAATCAGGGTTTCTTTGCTAAAATTTTTTTTTTTAAATGCCTAAAGTAGGCCCAATACAAATCAATTTTTAAATAATACACATCTTCATATCTTTGTTTTACAAAAGAGTTACATGAATGTGCTGAATCAGAGTCATTCAGGGCAGAAGCTAGGAAAATGGTTAAAACTTTTAATACTTTGGGCCACTGGAAATACCATTCATTTAATAACAATTATCAGACCTTTTTAAATTTTGCTTTCCATAGTCATATTTCATTTTCTTAAAATAATTTTAATGATTACTACTTTCATGCCTCCAAAAGAGTTAATTCCAAAAGTATGTTATACTCTCCGGGAGCTTATTACATATTAGTAGAAAATGGTACATTATTAACATTGTTTATGTGGTAAATAAAAATTAAAAAACAACAACAATATGGCTCAGGATGCAAGTAACACTTCCTATAACGTGTTATGGTTCTTGATAATTATAATGACTTTAGAAACTGGCAAAGAATATGCACTGATTCTGTATCCCTCCTGTCCCCCAAATATATGATATGAAATCACATTATTGACTCAAATTATAGCCAAAGTAGAGACAACTATTAAGAATTTCATTTATTCTCTTCTCTTGTCAAAGGAGTAACATGAGACAGGGAGAAGGGATACTTGTTAGCTGTAGGAATTAAATAAAAATAAAATTTAACGATTAAATTTAATGTGAAATTTCCAGTGATACATACAATTCAGTAGGCATAAAACTTTTAACAGCATCCCCCCTTCACTTCCTCTTTATTCTTTAGTAGAATATTTGTCTGAAGTATCATCAATGATGATTACCATTCAGCTTTCCATCAATGCTAGTATCTAATATCACAGGTATGTGTCTATCCTTATTGATTAAATTTTATTTTTAAATATGATAATTTTATGGTCCAAAAGTCAAAACTATATATAAAGGTAACTCTGAAGAAGCTTACTTCCATCCATATCCCTTCTATTCAGTTCCATCCACATATTATATGTAATTATTTTCATTAATTCTAGCTTATCCTTCAGGATAAAATAAGCAAATATATGTATTTATTCTTATTTACCCTTCTTTCTTTGGTAAAAAATAGTATACTGTCTATACTATTTCAAGATTTTTAAAATTTTAATATAAAAGGTACCTTGAAAATGTCTCCATATTAGTGCCTAGAGATCTCCTCATTATTTTTTTATAACTGTATGATATTTCAGTGTATGGGCATACTTCAATTTATTCAATAGGTCTTTTATGGATGGAAATTTAGATTATTACTAATATTTGACAATTGTAAATAATGTTACAATTAATAACCTACATGGATTTTTTTAATAATCCTCATAGTTTTCTCAGAAAACCCCTACTGGGTAAGGAGTATGCCTTAGTCTACTTTAGATGGTGTCACCTGCCTCCACATTTCTGATAGGAGAGAAGAGTAAGACTGGGAAACCTGAATTACCTTTGATGCTTTCATCAGAGCTCAGTTTGACTCTTAGTCTTGAATATAGATCTCCGTGAATAAAGTAATTGGAACAATCTTGGTAGATATAAAGGGAAAGAAAATGTGTTTTAGAACGTTTCTAAATTTTTCTTCATTTCGCAGGACTTTGAAACCCGAAAGTAATCTAAACCCATTAGAAATCCTAATAACATAAAAGCCAGAAAATATTCTCCTATACACAAACATCTTTGCAGCAAGGAGCAACCCTTTCCTTAAATTTAGAACTCATATTAGGAGCTTGATAATAGTGATGGACTGAGTAAATAAATGAATGGATCTACTGGATCCAACAGAAACCTGACACAAAAGCTTGGGAATAGTTTCCAGGAAGTATAAGCCTGAGTTAGAGATCTGAAGGCAGGCAGATGTATTTAGCATTTTCCACTCTTCCAAAAATGAGGCAACCTATAGATAATGCCAAGACCATTTCTATTGCAGTCCCAATGTAATGGATGGGCATGGATTTCATTTTGTGGCTTGAGGTCACTCCAATAACATGTTCCCTTCTGTTGTCATAGCTGTTATAATGACTGTGTCTTTATGGAAGAGTATATGTTAGACAAGAAGCCCAGAGAAAACTGCCAGGACCAAGAGATGTACTGAGGTCCCTCGGGGTGAAAGGTATGAGGCAAGAAAAAAAGGAATGGTTCTGTTAGTGCTTGCTGAAAAATAAAAGTCTGAGAAATCCCTGAGAATCTCCAAGAGGGATGTAAAATTTACCTTTGCTAAGACTATTGTTGATTTTACCTTTGCTCTTGGAATAGACTGAAGCACAGCTAATGCTGCAAAGAAAGCTCGGGAATTCCAATAAAGAATATAAAGCAGGTTAATACTTTTCACCAAGATTTGATTGATTTTAAATACCAGGTTTTTCATTCGCTTGGATCATTTTTAATTCACATATGATTCACCAGCATTACTCTAGAGATAAAAAAGAAAGCAGGGTGCAGATACCCCCCTAAGCAGCAAAATCATTGCTAATGTATGCATTTTGTTTTATCATCATCTCATTATCACATGGAGGGCATTAACTGAAGCACCTCATTTAAGATGGGAAAGGGCTTTGCTAAGGGAAGGTGATTTAGCACAGTACCTTCGGGTGAGTACTGTCATCTCAAATCTTTCTAGAAGCAGGTGGAGTGTAACAAACAAAATGTGAGCATTTATTACATTTATTTATCAATAAGTTACAAGTTCCATTTTTCAAAGTTTCTGGAGTCACAGTATTATCAAATTTTCTCTAAAACTGCCCTGTCACATAGCATTGTGTGTGTGTGTGTATTGTGTGTGTGTGTGTGTGTGGTGTGTATATGTATATATATATTTAATATATATTTAATATAAATACATATATATTTAATATAAATATATTATATACAATACATTATATAGTTAATATAAATATGTCATATATTTAATATAAATATATTTTATATATATGTGTGTATATATATATATAACAGTATTTAATTTTTAAAAGGCATCCCAGAGAGATGAGATGTGGATGGGTGTGAAGGGTAGATCTGGGGAACCAAATGGGTGCAGATGCCTCCATTGACAAAGGAAAAAGGCATATGGCTTCCTTCCTTCCTGGTGTGCTTGGGGCTCAGAGTGAGCTCTAGATTTCCCAGTGATAACGTTTCTGCTTGCAAGCTCCACTGGGAAGATATTTTGTATGCCACAGAAAACCAAGATGTTTGCATTCCCACCAATCCAGGGATAAGGCATTTTCCTCATACAGACACAAAACATACAGTATATGAATGTTTAATGGAGGCTAAAACTGGGAGAGGAACAGAAAACAAGAACAGAGCAGGTTAAAAAAATATCTGGTTTCTCTCTATCAAAATACTAATTAAAATTCATGTTCATGGGGATGATTATACATATGTTTTTGAACTAAAAGTCTAACCTGGCACTATTTTTTGGCCTTATTTTTGTGACAACATTTTTGTCCATATGGCATGAAGTGAATCATTTTACATCTTTTTTTAAGCTCTATGTGTTTTTCTTGTTGTCTATTCCCTCTTCTCCCACCACACACACTGGCAGCCGCTACCAAGCTACCAAATGCCAATTCAACCCTGCAAGCTGGCTGCATGAAGCTATATAGTACTGGCATTTTCCTTTCTTTGCAGAAATATTCTCTCTCTCTCTCTCTCTCTCTCTCTCTCTCTCTCTCTCTCTCTCTCTCTCTCTCTCTCTCTCTCACACACACACACACACACACACACACACACACACACTCACATTCACACACACCACTGAATATCTCTCCTTCATTTCCATGTTAATCTTTCCATTTCCGAGGATTCTGCCCCGCTCCCTTGCGTGTACAGCGCTGGTGGCTGGTCTGTGGAGGGCCACAGCAGCACATTCAGTGTCTCTCACCCCTGGCCTTCCTTCTGTATGGCACTGTGACAGTTAGTCAAATGACAATTAGTCATTTAAGAACTGCTATAAATTAATGGTTAATTGAGCCCACATAATTAGTTTAGTCACAGCAAAGTATGAAAACCATGATTGTCCAGTGATCTCCTTTTCTTTCTTTCTTTTTAAATCATAATAATCCATGCTCCTGCTTTTTCAGACAGAAGAATGCTTCTTATCTGGAGCACAGCCACACTGCCCAACCATTGGGGTCCTACATGGCCTGCGTTTACTCCACGTGCTGGATGGCCCATGTTTAGCCCACCAATATCAGGCACTGCTGAGTTTGTGTGGAAGGGCAGCAACTCCACCTAACAAATGTAACTTTAACAACAGTAAAACAACCTAATAGCTTAGCATGCCAGGGGGCTAATGTGGCGGGCCATTTACTGCTGCACTAAATAGCCCCGGTTTGATTCTCATTGCCAAGTGTCGAACTGAGAATTGCAAGGCAGGGGTAGCTCCTAATTCATTAGATAAAGGGGGTCATTGCTTATAGGGCTGGAGAAACTGTAGAAGGATAAGAAATTGAACAAAGCATGCACCTCTCAAATGCCATCCAAACCTGGGCTACCTGTGGTCTGGGACCCCAGAGTCATTGAAACACCAGGGCTCTGTTTCTGGCCCTCCTATGCCAATGTCTAACTTTAGGCAAGTTTGTTTCTATTTTGCAACATTCATTTGGAAAGAGGCTAGAAGGGGAAAGGATCCTAATACTGAACATATTATTTATTATTTGTAAATCACTTTGACACCCTTGGAACAAAAGCAACAACATAAGAACAGAGTATGATTTAGCCTTGGCTATAAAAATGAACTACTACTGAGATGCCCCTGCCAGCTTTCTGCCTCATGGGCCCTGGAAAAGTTGCTATGGACAGTTGTGACCTGGCTAATAGGCTGGGCAGGAAAGAGACTGCTAGCAATAAAAGGGAGACCAAAATTCTTGTTAGCATGGCTACATCTCATAATATTGCCTGTCTTTCTTTTATTCCTTTTTTATTTTAGTTCCAGGCGGTTATAAAGAGTTCTAAGTTCAAACTGCCCTGAATAGTCAGGGTAAGGTTATAAGGACAAAATAATTTCCTTATCTTATTTTTTTATTATAAAAAAAATCAAAAATTTCAAATGAGTTCTCTAAAATGGGACATCTTTATTTGCTGAACATTAGCCCTGAAACAACCGATTTCTCTAATTCCTGCCATCACTCAGATTGGCCTTGAATTACCTCCCAATAGGCCTCCCATGTGCTTCTCGATGAGAGTGTGTAATGGGGGATCTGTTAATTAACTAGAAGCAAAGTTGCACGGTGGGGATCAAACACTGGATACGTCCTAAAACTCCCACAGAGAAGATGAAATGCAGCGCAAACTTTAAAGACTTCCCGTCATTAGCGGAGACCTTGCTGCTCCTGGCCCAGACCCCTCCTGTTTCAGAGAACAATGAGGACAATGATGGTGGAAATGAAATAGTGCAGCCAGGGACAAAGGAACTAGCTATTTACCCACAGAAACAGAAAGAAAGAGGAGAGGGGGAGAATAAGGGACAACTTTCTTTTCCTGAGAATCCTGTCTACTTTTAATTAATTTATGACTGCCAGGGAATGGCACAGAGAGCACACCCAAACACACTGTACCAGAGCCCAGAGTTAAAATATGTAACATCCACTGTTTACTCCCAAGAAAAGTGCGTCACACTGGGGAGAGAGGGACACAAGGAAGGAGAGACCAGGATGGAATCAGTGAAACAGGACAAATTGTTGGACTGAATTTTCACTCTTAAAATCAGGGTTCCAATTGGACGATGATGAAAACAAAAGAAAACAAAGCAATACTGACCCAGGAGTAATACAGCCACTTAGATCAGTGCTCAATCACAGTAAAAAAAGAAAAGAAAAGAAAAAAAGAAAATCAGGAACTGTGCCTTGACACAGAGCTCAACTTTTGCAATTTTCAGAGCTCTCCTGATAACTTCCATACATCTATACAAATATATTTTGTCAATAGCAAAACCACACAGCCGTATTGACTTGTTGTGTTTTCCCATTTCTTTACAAGATCTAAATAAAAAATTTAAAAAATGATACTAAAAATTCAGCAAACCATTGAGTAACAAAACCTGACTACTAAAGGACCTCCTCTTCATTTTGCATTCTGTATTTCTGCAGAATTCAGATCCGGAGCTTTTCCATATACCTAAAGTGCAAGGCTTCTATGGGATTAAGAGAACAAGAACACCAGGAAAGATCACATAGAGGAAACCTTGGCTCTCTCAGCTTCAGGCTGAAGTTCTTACTTTGAGATGGACTAGGAGGATAAAGGGAGCTGTTATTTAGAAGGGCTGATGGCTCTGCTCCCTCTCTTCAAATTTCAATTGAAATGGCCACACGAGTATTATTTTCTTTTTAAAGCTCAGTGACAAGGCTTACTCCTCTGTTTTCAAATCACATGTTTAAGACAATCAGTGGGAACTCTGTAAATGGATGAAACAAGAATATCCCCCAGGATTGTTCTGTGAGTGCTTCACTTGCTTCTCACTTTTTAAAATATGAAGCGTTTAGCATTAAGAAGCTCAACCACAAACTCAACTCTAGGGAAAAACTCTTAAGCATATAGTTCAGCCAACTGATAAAACTATATAATCAAAAGGTAGTGCATGTTAGAGGTGTAGCATTACCTGTTTGTACATTCTAACCAGTATTTAAAAACAAAATCTCAACCTTAAAGTAAAAGACACATTGTCAGTTACTGAGAATCTAAAGTTAGATTTCTAACATCTAAGAACTAACTGATGTCTTAGGAAACATTATTTATTCTCTTTGGTATCAGTTTCCATGGGGATAATAATTCTCCTGATTACTTCCACAGTCTTGTTTAAAGTGTCGAATGATATACCACAGGTCAAAGTTTTCAAAAAACCATCAATTTACTTTCAATTTGACTGTCCTGTATGTTCCTAGAAGAGTGCTGGGTCCAAAATAATCACTTTCTATAATCCGTTCCAGTCAACTTCATCTTGCCTTCCATTCATCTTATGTTTTTTTTTTTTTCCTAATGACCATGATATAAGCAAAATAACTTTATTTCTCCAAAGAGAGCAATACCTAACCTAACTTCTACTTCACTTAATAATTCTCATCTTTCTATTCATGCAATGTCCTGTTTATGTAATAATCTCTAAATTTTAATACCTTTTTCTAATCTTCCTGTCCTTAAAATAATTTGAGGATTATTCTAGAAATGTCCTTTACATTTACCAAGAATTCTATAGATAGTATTAAAATCAAAATAAATACAATAGGACCCACACACATTGGCAGTAAAGACATAAAGGCAATATCTTAACACAAAGAGAAATCAAACAATATTTACGTAGTATCTTCAGGATTCAAGCAATGAAAACTAGAATACAAATCTGTTATAAAAGAGGGGAAAATCCTGACTATTGAGATTACAATTGCTACAGAAGTGCACTAGGATGGAAAGGCAGGCTCAATATTTCTGATTTTTGATACTAAGAATGACTTGATAAGAGAGATTTAATGAATTATTTGTTGGCCAGCAATATCACCTGGCATTAATGGCCCCTGCAATAGCTTTGAAAAGTAGCTGAATACCACTGTCTTGTGTTCTGTTTGACCTATGTAGTATTAACATTTTTTTAAAAGTATTTTTCCAGTATTTAGAAGTTAAGAGAATCCATATTTCTGACACCTTTCAAAAACTTGGACATCTGGCAATGCTATGCCCATCTTGCACATGATAGCAATCTACTACATGGAAGCTGCCCACATGATAGTGATACATACTCTTGGGTTCACCACAGTTTTCACAAGTTCTGTCTGGCTCCTGTAGTTGAGTTTTTGACACTTGAGACTTTAGAGTAGGCTGTAGGGGATTGGAGGAGAAAAATATTCAGAAACTTTTTTCTCCGAACATAGATTTTATAGTTGTTCCTCTTATGCATAGGCTTATTTAATAAGGACAAAAATGTGAAAACCAATACAAAAACACAAGCTAATATTCACATAAAAGAAATGAGTAAATGAGTAACATTTAAAATAAATACAAAGAATATGGGATAAGAATAAAAAAAATATAGAATATTCTAACCTATATGTGAACTACAACAAAAATACATAAAATACAGCAAAGATTTTAATCAAAAGTAAAACTGATAACATTTAAAAATTGTATACAATTATGAAAATAAAAATTATGAGGAAAATTAATATACAAAAGGTGCATCACAGAAATAGAGACTAATATCACATATTAAAATTGGGTTAAGAGAATGCAGGTACAAATTACGAAACTAGGGGATCAAAGAATAAAAGCAAAAATGTGGTAAAGGGAAAAAGTTAAATTTAAGTTGGCAATGCAAAATCCAAAGTTTTTGTTTACTTGTTTGTTTCTCATTGCATAAGGTAACTTTAATCTGAGATAGCTGTGGACAGGAAACCAATGCCCCACATAGTTATCCTTCTACAACTGGTTTACCTGAAGGGATCACCTAGTTGGGGAATTTGAGATAATAAAATTAAAATGTAGTAGATGGAACTATCAACCATGCTATTAGTTGGTGCAAAAGTAATTGCGATTTAAAAGGTTAAAAATAATTGCAAAAAATGCAATTACTTTTGCATCAACCTAATATTTGATCCCATTTGGATATAGGTGTAGCCAGTACAGAAAGGTCCATATTTGGGATTAAATAACTGGATAAATTTTTAAAATAGATACCTAGGAAAACAAGCTGGAGAATATAAGGAATCTTTTTCAATATGTTCAATTATGAACAGATCAAAGATTAGAGTTTCCGTTGGGATTTTTATTTAGGGCAATACACTCAAAAGAATAAAGGGAAGATACAACTTGCTTTCCACATGATCAAGAATAACCCTTAGGGAAACTTTCTTTGTTTCATGGGCTCTTGATTCATATCCAATTTTGGCTGTCCAAATCTAAACCTGGACTCCGAGGGCAACTTCGTCATACTTCCTGTTGTGGCAGGGCTATTTCCACCTACTGTCCTATAATGTGTGCTACTGTCCTATAATGTGTGCTCAGGAAACAGAGGATAATTTTAGTAACGGTTTAAGGGCTCATGCAAGAGGACCTACAATATTCGACTGCATAACTAAGCAGGCAAGTATTTCACAAAGTAATGATACTCAATAATTTATTTTTCCAGCATCACAGAAATATAAAGGATTCTTTTATCTGGATTCCTGAATCACTGATGTTTACCAGATAAGCAATACCATTTTTTTTAAAACTTATAATCATTAGAACAGAGAGTTTTTAAAAATATATCACATATTTGCCTGCCATTTTAAAGACAGAGAACTAAAGAGAAATGTTTTGATAGCCTAGAGCTATAATAAGAAATATTACAATTATACTTTGAAGGATTCTCAAGATTTTTACAGTTGTTAAATGTTACATCAGTGGACCTCAGTAGGGGTTGATTTTGTCCCCCAAGGAACCTTTGTTTGTGTCAGTTCTGGAGAAAGTGGGGGAGGTGCTACTGGCATCTAGTGGATAGAAGCCAAGATTGCTTCCAAACATCCTAAAATGCACAGAACAACGCCTTTCCCATATAAAAAGGAATTATCCAGCCCAAAATGTCAACAGTGCTGAAGATAAGAAACCCTGTACTACACTACATGGGATCAATCTATTATGATTGCAGTACTTGCACTGTTTTTTGTATGTTTTATTTTTTGTTTTCTCTTATTTATTTTTTTTCCTCCACGGCATTGTCTCAGTCTCTGAGGCCTTCAGAATGGCTCTTCATCATTCTGATTTGCTATAGGAGTATTATTCTGCCATGGAATTGGGAAACATTTTTTTCAAGCTTAGGACCATACAACCATAGATGGTTTATGCCAAACTAAAGAACCAACAAACAAATGAAAAACACATAAAACAAAATAACAGAAACCTTGTATTAATTTATATTTTATTAATACAAGATTGATAATATCTTGAAAAAAAAAAAAAAACGGAGTTAAAATGTGCCCCTGAGTAACAGAGTTATTGTAGCCAAATGAATCTGATAAACAAGACCTGGATGAGGAAGGGCAGATTGTTCAAGAGAGTACCTTTAATTATACGTGCTTACTTTTTTATGGATTTAATTATAACTTGAGATTTTGACTCGTAATTTTAAACATAAATGATGCATAATTCTCATCTCTGTCTAAGTTTCAATAGACAAATTTCGCTATTTAAGGTATTCAAGATTAATACAATTGAATTTTTAAGTAAGATTACTTATATAAAAGACTGTTCTTTAATTAGTCAAAAATGATGAAACTGTAACTAACAGATGACTTGGCAAGATCCGTTCTAGGACCAATAAAGAAATAACTGCAATCAGATAGGATCTGTGCCTTTCCTCTCATACTCTGTTGATCTGTATACTTAGTGCTCAGGAACACTGTTGGGTGTTATAACCCAATGTGTGACTCAATCGGCGTACACATAAAATGTATTAACTTCGTGATAAGAGCATTACCATCTATGAATTTGAGAAATCAATATAAAATTTAGAATGTCCGTAGGAAAATTTTTAAAGCTGCAGACTGCTGCAGGCTAGCAGGGATGAATGGGGCTCAGGGCACCTGCACAGAGACCTCCGAGCTCATTCACTGCAGCGGCCACCACCTCAGTGAGTCTTTTCCTGATCTATGGGCACAGGGCTATTTGGTTATAGTTTCCTTTATCTTCTAATTAGAAGGATCTGACAGGCAGTAGTAGAAATCAGGGGAGTATATAGTAGTGGAAATCAGGAAAATATAAGCAGGAGGCAGAGTCGGATAAGTCTGCAAAGCAGTGGATGGGCAATAAGAGACATTTGACCAGACACCATTTCTTGTTTGTAAGTGTTCAGCCTCTCACCATAAGGATTGAGCTGGTATTTTTGTAATTATTCAAGTAGAGTGCCATGAGGGCATTAAAGCAGGTGAAAGTGATCAACACATTGGGGAGTTCAGTGGAAGATCAAACTCCACCAAAAAATAGGTCAGTATCTACAACTCAGAAATATAATGCAGATCTGGAATGCTCAGTGAGTCCTTCGAAGCTTAAAACTGGGCATCACTTGGGAAGAGGATCAAGGAACTTTGCCAAAGTCTCTGATTCATTAGAGAAGAAAATGTCTGTTGCAAAATGAGATGGCTGCCAAGAATTGTTTATTTTCTGCAGAAAATGGTGCAGCAACTTCAGAGTATATAACTCCTGGTAGCTTTTGTGTAGTCTGAATTTAGCATGTTCTTGGGTCTGAATAAATGTTTTAATTTCAGGCCTCCAGTGCCAGTGGAAGTTAGGGTAGCGAACCACTTCAGTGGAAGCCTTGGGGAAGAAAAAAGGGGGAGTGTCTATTAACCCTACCTGAGACAGGGTTCCCAGAGCTGCTCTGGGTCCTACCTATCCAATATTTGAGGCACTGTGATACTCCAATATTCTACAATTTAAAAAAAAGAAGTTAGCGAAGTTACTATGATGTGGAAACAAACAAATCTTAATTGATTAACTGAACTTTATTTGGTGAATACCAAAGTCATCGATAAAGCAAGGTTAACCCATGTATGTAGAATATTGGACACTGCAAGCAAACATTCTAACAATTTCAAGTCTAAGTTCATTTTGTAATTTCTTTCAAACTTACCTGAAATTTGAATAATTTAAACTCTAAATCTGGAAATCTTTCTTAAACATTAAAAAAAAAAGGCAAACCAACAATTAAGAAAAAGAGTAATAAGTAACAATTATTAAATATTTGAAATAATCAAGTTGATTTTTTGGAAACATGAATAATGTATTTAAAACTCATTTATTATCTCATTAAATGTCCTATTTCATGTGTAAAAATCTTCTTTACACAGCTGGTTTACAAAAGTCAGTTTGGGGTAAGTATGCCTGATATTTTCAACCAATTCTCCAGAGCATCAAGCATAGATGATGACCGTCTCATAAGTTATCAATATGTCAAAGTGAAATTATATGTCTTAGGTAAATTTAAACTTGTTCATATTTTATTAAAATAATCAGTTCAGATTCTAATGGTTACCACAGTATATCCAAAATAACTTCATCCTAATTGTCATTTAGGATAAAAAAGTCAACGTAACTATACATTTTTAAATGAAACATATGGGATATCCCTACATGTTTAAAATGAAGGAGGGTTTCCCTCTTCTTTCTTACTTTCTTTTCCCTCTTTACGTCCCCTCTCCCACCACTATGCCCACCTCTGGGAGTTCCCTCTTTTGGGACAGTGCTACCATGTATGCACATGTATTCACCACTGAGGACAGTGGCAGCTTTTGAGACACTGAAGAAAAATGACCAAGGTAGGAAAAAGAATGGAATGGCCAGCACAGCTTCTAGGTATCCCTGGCCCTTCCTCTCCACAGCCTAGAGAGGATCCGTTTGGGTCATAACAACTAAGAAGCAAAACAACTCTCCTTGTGTTGAGCTGACTGCCTCAGCTGAAGAGGAACAACTCTCCCTGTATGTAATCCAAGGTACAGGGAATAAAGATAAGTGGAAACTGTCCATTTTCTTATGGTTAGAGTCCTTCTAGGATAACAGATTAAATATAATTAATAGCCATGACACCAACACATTATTTTTGGGGGACAACATAAAGTTATGGGAAGAAGGGATGACAGATGCGAACCCTACAAAAGTAAAATATACAACCTTCACTCCCATGATACACAGCACAGAGTCAGAAGGAGGCAGGGAGGAAGAGATCAAAGGGAGACATAGGGCAAAGAAAGAGACAATGGCCAAAATAAAAGCTGCATCTACAGGGAGCTACGCTCTGTGCTAGGAACTTTACAGAGTAGTCTTACTGCTGGGATGTGACTTTTTATGCTACACAAACCCCCATGCCTGAGCTCTCAAATTCTATCTTCTTTTTTGTCCTTTTCCATCCTACATCTCGCATTGTCCAAATCCTGAAACTAGCCTTAGATACAATAGAACTCTAATACCCATTTGTACATCCCATATGAAAATACTCTACAGCAGGACTTCTGCCCATCTAACATTCAACGTTAGAATAAAAAGGCTTAATCACATATTAACTGCCTCTCCCCGATGATGTTTCATTTTCCAATTGTTCATTAGTGTGTGGACTACAGGAGCTCACAAAGGTTTGACAAATGAATAGATTTGCCTTTTATTTACAAGCATCTGTTTATATGCCAACTACAATAGAACTACCAAATTTTGGTCAGGGTGAGAGAAAAAGGTAACAACCTTCAGAATCCGAACATTATCATTATTCAATATTGCATTACAATTGCTGTTCCGAAGAGGTTTTGAGTGGAATAAATATGGAAAGTGAATTATTGCACTCCACTAAAAGGGAGAAACCTACCAAATAATAACTGCACTAATCGGGTAAACTATTTATAAATGCCTAGAGTTATGGCAGCTTTGGCAGTGGCTCATTTAAACAACAACAAAAGACATCGTTTTCAAATTCAGTGCTCAATTTTTTTAGAGATGATAAGATGATAAAACAGAAACTCATGCCACAAAAATATCAAATTTTATCTTGGGCAAAAGATTTAAGATTTTATTACATTGTTGCCCCAAACTGCATATTCTGATATTTTTCCAGATTTAATCTTGGTCTGGTGTGCCTCATTTTTATAGGACTTCTAAAACTAGAAATCGCCAGCATGGCGAGAGACCATTAAAGGCAGAGGTGTCTCCTATAAGCACAACATGTGACCAGGTAATATTGTCTGGATTAGCAGCTTTACAGCTTCACTAAGCCCTGGAGCTACAATTATCTGGTTGCATTAAACTGAAATCACCTGAAAAACTTCACACTGAACAAGCCCTTGGAAATGTCTAATCTGCCAGTTTATACTCGGAAGAGAAAATGGGATTCAGTGGTTAAAGAAAACAAAGTTTTCTACAAGGAAAAGTCTCATTTGTGAGCCAGTAAATGGTTCTAACTGTCTAAAGACATTTCTGCAATTATTTTGATGCCATTTTGAAACTTTTATTTAAAAAGGAGATTTAACTTGACAATTCCTTTTCCAGCCAATTTCCTAAGTATATATGTTTGATAAGGGTATCGAAGAAATAAAGAATAAAACTGCCAATGTCCTAAGTATATATGGCTGATAAGGGAGTAGAAGACATAATGAATAAAACTGCATTGCCACAGAGGGAATACGTAGCCCCAGATATGAGGCCTTATGCTAATTTTAGCAAAATGTATGTATCTTTTTATATACATAAAGTTATGGCACTATATAAAGAGATCCTTAAATGTGACATACTGAAATCCTATTTACTGCTTGACTACCCATTTTTAAAAAATAAAAACTCCAAGTAGTGGTTGTATTCATATTTAACTGTCAGAAATTCATTCTAGTTTATTCAAAGTGTTTTCTTTTTCTTTAATTATTTGTAAGATATAGCCAAATCATAAGCCTAAAATTAAAATTCTGATTTTGGTATGAGGTCACAGTTATTTAATGGTAGATCAAAGAAGCTGATATTAGGCTCCAAATTGGGGGTGGGGGTGTCTTACTAATGTGTCTGCTGTGATACCTTACTTGCCACTGTGTGCTTCCTGTTCTTCATTTGTCAATATTGCTAATAATTCATTTTGTCAGGTTGCAACATATTCTATAAAACCATATTTCCCAAAAGAACGACCAGTTTTCTGCAAAAAGATGCACTGTATGGTGATTTGGCAATGCTGTTTCTCAAAGTCAAATGCCAAGATCTCCAGATGATAAAATTAAATCCTTAAACATGTGCAAGTATTCAAATTCTTTACCTGACAATTTACTGTTTTACTGGCCAAATTCCTATTTAGGTAATAAGTTAGTTTTCCATTCCCCCTCCAATAAAATCATTAGAAAAAAAAAGTCATTTTCCATCCCAAGCTAATGTCTGTCTATGCATTACGAGACTGTCAGGACTGGCAGCAGAATTTCACTCGAGAAAACCTTCCCCTTGGTGGCAAGCAGAGGAAATTCACATGTCAAATGATGCAATTCCACCAAGTGGGTGTTACTATTGACCAACATCTATAATGACTGCATCACTTTTCATATAGTCATTCAATTTTTTCCTTGAAAATTAACATGCAATATAAATTTTCAAGTTGAGATACTTATTACTACACAGATTTTTCTTAATGCCGTGATTTTAAAACTGTATAATTCAAGCATTCACTGAGAATAGGTTACTGAATCTCTTTTCTATGGCTAGAGTGTCACTTAAGTGTAATGGTTTATATGAGGTGCCACAAAATAGAAAGATTGGTTAGATTTCCTCTGAATTCCCTCCTTCAGTTTTTAATAAATCTAGAACAGTAGAGAAGGCCTAAGCACACCTGGCCATTATTGGAAAGACCTTAAGGATCATAGTCAAGATTTTCCTTATTTATAACTAGGCCATATTATTTTGCAATTAAAGTGTAATACCAGTATATGTCAATACATCTAAAACAAGGTATTCCCTACTATTGAAATTAATGCAGATTTGGTCACAACTTAAAATAATTTTAATGTAGACATTATGAGTGGCTTTGCCTGATTTGATTACAAAGCCTCTTTGTTTCTATTTTATGATTTAACATTTCTTTCAATGAAAATTTAAAACACAGACTACTTTTTCAAAATAAGAACAAAATCCAGGACAACTAAGACAATCTACCTCTCTGTTATTGGCCTTGATTATGGCAGGAGAGTCTCTTAAATAAGAACGAAGGTTCATATCCAGAGATTATCTAAAATAAAACTCAACGAAAAATAAAAACCATCCTCTATTTTCATTATTGCTACACAAGGTATGCTCTGTGGATCAAAATTTCATTTCTGGTTTGCAGCATTCAAATGACCAAAAGTACCTCTGGAGAAGAACCTGGGGAAACTTTTCTTCTCTTTCAGTCTCAATGAAATATTCAAGCTCATTACGCTGCCATTCAAAAACTGTGCAGTTGAGAGCTACAGCATTCAAGCCTGATAGACAGCAAATTTACCTTTGTAGGGTATCAATATTCTGGATTTCCCTTCAAATTGTGTTGCTAAAATACAGTAAGTGTTGGATGATTCATGAGAATTAATTAGCTACTGAAATTTCTGACTGTTATTATAGCCATTGGGAATAAATTTTATAAATAAATAAAAATATAAAAATAAGTAAATTTTCTTACTGTATACAGTTTTTATTTTTTAGTGAATTTAGGCATTTGGAAACCAAAAATAATAATAATAATAATAATAATAATATTAAAAAGACTAAAAGCGTTTGTTAAAATCATTTGTCATTATCCAGCTCTCTGAACCAAAATAATTATTGTCAACTGCACATTTTTCTTTGGGCCATTCAGCTGACCCTCAAAAGTTATTTTGTCTATTTTGTAAAGTTATGTGAAGAACTTCAAAAATTTGCACAAAAAGTAAATGTTATAAAGATGGGAGGAGTATTAATACAATTTGAAAACCTTAAACTGAACAAATTGATTTGGAGCTATATACTGGTTAGAAGCTATTTTCTGATATAGGAGTGGAGAAAAATGTTTAACCTGGTTATGGCTATAAATACTGCGCCTCTTCCAAATTAAATCAATTTTCTTGATGAAACTAATTTCTTGCCTGAAAAGTATTAAAATAATTTCATTATAAAGAAGGTTTTGCTACAGTTCTGCTCATTCCTTCACTGAAGCAAAAGGTTCAATGTATGTGTCCTGACATGCACGCTGTTCTTATACAACTGAAGACATTTTGAAAACCCTGGAAGTTACATAAGACTAACGTGAAAGATCCGTTTTTAACTTTCTATACCAACCTGATCTTAATTCCCACTGAGCAATACAAATACAGTTTCTTTCTTCTTCTTTTACCATCCTATTCCAAACATAGTAATAATTAGAGTAATACAAATTAAAACTGCAATGAGATATCACTTTGCTATCTAACTGATTCAATTTTAAAAGATCGTAGCCAGTGCTAATAGCTGGGGGAAAACAGAGCCTCACATACAGGTAGTGAGAGTGGAAATGTGTACACTTTCTGAGGATAATTTGGCAATATGTGTGAAAATTCTAAATGTGCATGATGTTTTAGCACAGCAATTCCACTTCTAGTAATTTATCCTACCGAAATAATAACTTCAGTGTGTTAAGATATAGGCATTAAAAATTAGTCTTTTGTAGCATCATTTGCCAAAGTAAATAATGGAAAACAAGAGTAATGTCCATCAACAGGGAATTAAGATTATGACACCATTTTAAGGGGGGGAAAAGTGTTTTATATGTAGCAAGAGCATATAAAACAAACATTAACGTGGTTATCTTTGGGAAAATGTGAATGTGGAAGCTTTAGCTTTCTCCCTTGTAATTCTATTACTTTGAACTACTTTGAACATTTTTTACAAGTTTTGCTTTTATGATCAGAAAAAAGTAATAAATATTTAAGAAAATGTATGTATAGCCTTGCAAACTTGGAACTCTAGGCTCATTCAGTTTCATATCATAAAACACATATTATTTAGATAAATACATGATTTACCAGAGACATGTTATAAAGGTTTTAACAACCAAAGCTATAGTTCTCTATTTCATCTTATAAATAATCTCTAATATTTCTTTTGTTTCAGAGTTAATGTTTTTATGTCAAATATGTATTTACGAATATTATGAATACATAAATAATATTCCAACTTAAGGTAATAACAGTAATTTCTATGTTATATTTGTTTCAACTATAACCAAGGCATTAAAAGTAGAAAATGTTCAATAACATGCTTTTTAGTAATTCAAAGAGAAAAAGAATTTAAATTAAAGCTGTTATTCCAAAGGACTATAAGTTATATTTTATTATTTTCACTTGTCGTATATTTGTTAAATTTAATTTTTCATATTCTATGAGTGCTCCTTCCTTTCATACAACCAATCCATGTAAGTATTACGCTTTATGTATTTTTTTGGATATAATATTTCAATAAAGTCATTCTAAAAAAACTCTAAGTTACCTCATAGAACAACAGTATTATAGAATGATTTAAGTGACTATCAAAAGAGCAACAGGATTATTTAATTAACTGTACATATGGCTATTATGTTCTTTTAAACTATATCTGTTATTATTATTATAACTAAGTATACTGAAAGTCCCATTACACAACTCCAGAAAGTAAAGTCCCTGTATTAATCTAATGATAGTTTCTCTATTTAACTATACTTGGAGCTTCAACCTGACTAGAAATATTCTTAACTTTGAAACAGCCAGAAAAACCAACCATGATTCTTCCCAGACATATTCTATGTAACCCTTATGTAATGGTTCTGACCTTAATCCGAGCTCAAGCCATTTATCAATTTGCAAACTGATCAAGGTGACCACCTATCCTGTTAGGGAGATTTAAATTCTGAATGCAGGCAAATTGGTGTAAAGGTTCATGGTTTTATACCAAGTCATCGTTTTCCATATTTGAAGCGGAAGGGTGAAAAAGAAAGCTTTCCCACTCTGCTTGTATTGAACTTCTCTCACCTGGAGTCTATGTGGTTGTTCATATAATTTAGAGTTGATTTGGCTGGAAGACCTTAAATCAAGTCCAGGAGAGATGTGCTACACCCTGAACAAGGTGACATCCCAGGGGTTGGTCTGAGACATATGGCAAGTAATAGACTCTGCAGATGCCCATAAAGCAAATAGAGGCAACTCTGGACGCTGCTGGCTTCCTCTGCCTTGATCTTTATATTCCTGCTGACCTTCTTTCAGCCCCCCTAATTACTGTGCTCCCTCTCTTTACCCCAGAGCCCATGCATAGCTGTGCAAGATCTAGTGCCTGGAATACCCCCCCACCCCGACCCACCACCACTCTTTGAGTAGGCAAGATAGAAGAGATAGGTTAAACACTTGGATGCTGGAGCAGATCCCTGGGTTGGAATCCTCTCAGTGCTTAGTTTCCCTCTGCAAACCGGTGAATCACAGTGCCATCCTCTCATTATATTTGTGAGGATTAGGTAAATTGACACTAAAGGTTAGCTATTACCATTACTTCTATCATGTATATTATTCACCTGGTTGTCTAACTGATGTTGCAGGGATGCCTTCCCTAAATGTCCTGATTAGGTCAAATCCTCCTGTTAAAGGGCCCATCAATGTTTATTCTTCTTTTGTAACATCCATTATAGTCACAATTTTACACCGCTTTATGTAATTGTTTAATTAGCACTAATTTTTATTATCACTAGACTGTGAGTTCCATGATGACTAAGAACATGATTTGTGTTAGGGAGAGTTTTTTGATCTAGTTATGTTTTGTTGTTTTCCCCTTACCATTGTCATGCCAAAAGGAGTACCTAGCAAATAATAGGACCCCAATAAATATTAATGGATGAGTTAATGCATTAGTTAATGAATACAGAATCTAGGAAAAAGGAAACAGTTTTTTAAAAGAAAGAAACAAAGGCAACACACTTAAGGATTTTCCAAATAAGACAACTTGATTTGCATGAGATTAAGCTGCAAAAGTTAATTCGATCTGCCTATCACTTGGTCTTAGGTTTTGTTCTACATCCTGGACATCTTAACACACATGGGCATATAGGGTAACACACTTGTTTAATTAAAATTTTGAGATGAGGACTTAACCAGCTTGGGGTTGTGAGGAAATAACTGTGAGTGCATGTCTGTACACATACATACGAGTTCAGACAATTCGTGAACTCATCCTGGAAAAAGTGCCACATACCTCACTATTGAATTTCACTACAGTCACTTTCGAAGTACTCCCCTTGGGAAGCGATGCACTGATGCCAGTACCTAGTCCACCCTTCAAAGCAATTTTGGAACTCTGTCTGTAATGGCCATCACAGCTATCATCACATTATCCTTGATGTCCTGAATGTCATCAAAAAGTCTTCCTTTCAGTATTTCCTTTATCTTCAGGTAAAGAAAGAAGTCATTGGGGGCCAGGTCAGGTGAGCAGGGAGGGTGTTCCAACACAGTTATTTGTTTACTGGCTAAAAACTCCCTCACAGACAGTGCCGTGTGAGCTGGTGCATTGTTGTGATGCAAGAGCCATGAATTGTTGGTGAAAAGTTCAGGTTGTCTAACTTTTTCATGCAGCCTTTTCAACACTTCCAAATAGTCAACTTGGTTAACTGTTTGTCCAGTTGGTACAAATTCATAATGAATAATCCCTCTGATATCAAAAAGTTTAGCAACATTGTTGCAACAAGTTTGCAAACGTAATTGTCAGACCTTGTATGTGTGTTATATGGCCCACATCTAGAATTGGTTGATGTGAAACTTAGCTAATATTTAACAAGATTTGAAACCCAAACAGGAAAAACAACAATAAAATTTGGCTAAGTAATAATGTAAATGGAGCTATAACACAAATATAATACAGAGCACCTAAGGAAAAGATCTACATGACTACAAAATAAAAATTTGATAAAGAGGTAAGTAGACAAGAAAAAAAACTCCTTAGTAAAATAGAGAGAGGAAAATGCACATTTTAGGCATTTTTTTTAATTTGTAAGAAAATGATACATTGTACTTATATGAAAGAAAAACAATGGTTTCATTGGAGAATTGTATAAGCATCAACTATTTTGTGTTTATTAGCTTACGTGTTAAATTCTAACATCATTGTCTAGCATCAAATGATCATTTCAGATTTGGGCCAAGTTCAGTCTCTGGCCATGAAATTGGTGCTTTCAATATTACACAACTGGTGTTCATGCATTTAAAGTTTTGGTTTTAGTTTTTTTGAGCCTAACATTTTAATAATATTCTCTCATAAAATGTCTACTTAGGTGCCACATTAGCTTGACTATTTAAAAATTTGCTTATTTCAGTTTTTGGGTTTTTTTTGGATATTACTTTTTCCATTGATTTTCTCAAATTATTTAGAGACACTGATTATTTTTAAAAGAGTGTTTGAAATAAAATATTTCACGATGGTTATATTGGTCATTGTCAGTCATATGAAACTCAATGTTTCAAACTAAAAAACAAAAGAAATTAAAATAGTAATTCCACACCAGTGATTATCAACCTAGCATTACACCACCTGAGTGAACTGCAAGAGACTAAGAGCCAAGAACACATTCTCATGTTATCAACTTTCTTTTTTTAATTCTGAAATTTTGGCTCTTTTTGCCTCAGTTCCTCCATCCTATAAACATTAACATGTTGGCAGCTAATCAAGTAATGATTGGAAAGTGCTTAAAGCTTAAATATTCTTGGAAGAGAAATAGAGTACAGGTGCAAAGTAAGAGAAATTTTTTTAAATGTTTTCCACAAATCAAGAAAAAAAATCACTAAATTCTTCTTGAGCCATATTTACACAAAGATTAAGCATTCCAACATTGCTATAATTCTAGGGAAATGGACTTGCCTGAGGTTGATGCATCTTATTTATTATTGTATACCTCCAATACTTCCAAAAAGCTTTGAGACAGCTTATAATGAAACACAAAGTAAAAAGACCATATATAGGTAAAAGGATTTATGAAATACTTATCAAAAAAAATAAAATAAAATAACTAAGAGAAGCTCTAGCAACTGGGAACAAAAAAATATAAGGTTTATACCAATCCTTTTCAAAGGAAAAATATGATGGCCTATGAGGATCACATTTAAGGAATAATAATCAAAAGCATGCCTATTCCTCAAGAAAAGAGAAATGCACCAGCCCGCAACTACATGAGTGATTTATTTTTGGAGATATCACAGAGGGGCATTCATTTCATACCAAAAATATTTACTGTGTGTTTCCTATGTGCCAAACACTGTGTGTGGTGATGGGAACACCAAACAGGGGGATAAAAAGCCTAGTCTCTGCTTAAAATTCATCACTGAGAAAGGGAGATAAGCATTAATCAACCAATCACAAAAAGATGAGTATGTAATTTCAGACTGAGGTAGTTTTGGTGGAAAGGAATGTAATATGAGGAAGCATAATAAGGAACAGGATCCAGACTGCAGACTGAGGCAAAGCTCCTTGAAGAAGTTAAGCTGGAAACAGAATCTATTCAATGACTAAGAGTTTACTCAGAAAGGGTGAGGTTGGATAAAAACATCCTAGAAAGCAAGAAAAGAGTTTGTGTTAAGGCCCAGTGGTAGGAGAGAGCTGGGGGCTTTTGAGGAATAGAAGGACAGATCAGAATGGTTGAAACATAGAGTAAGCTAAGGCTGAGGAAGTTCTACAGGGGCCTGAGAAGCAGAGCCAGAGAAGCAGGTATATTAAGACTTTACGCTGAAGCAATAAGGAGCTCCTGATGACAGTTCAACAAACAAAAAAGCCAGAGACATTTTCTATAAAACCATTTCTCCTACTGTCTCTTCAAGTTCAGAGTCTGGGAGAAGTCTTTCTAGGGCTTACTATTCTGGAAGTTTTACTGAGCTTGTCAGAAAATAAGTGATTGAGAAGGAATTGTGTTGAGCCTCTCTTTTCAGGGAAGGAGAAACAGCAAAAACAGAATTTTCTGGAAGCACATTTTGAGGGACTTCAATGGGAGGATTGCAGAGGAACGCTTGAATTTGGCATGTAGTGATAAGCCTTTAGAGAGAAAATTCTTAAGAGTAGTTTTTCCAAACACCATGATCAGAGAGCCAATATTACTGAGGTAAATAGATTGTAGCCTTCAGGGACTTGGAAACAAAAAGTTGGAACCTACCGTTTTGTTCTGTTAAAAGAAATAGGAAGTTCCTATTTTTTTTTGTTTGTTTGTTTTATTTTGTTTTCTTTTGTTTACCCTTGCTAGGACCACATTCTAATGCTCTCTCCTTCATGGTCATCTTTTGACTGTAGTTTCTTTGTTGTTCTCTCTCTCTCTCTCTCTCTCTCTCTCTCTCTCTCCCTCTCTCTCTCTGAACAGTGCCTTTCTTTCTAGCTTGTTTATGTTTTAAAGCATATTTTATTTTGCTGAATGCATGATAGTCACAAAGGAAATTATTAAGAGAATCTTTTTTGTTAAAATGACTGAAGAAAGGCAGTGCCCAGAGAAAAGCTGAGAAGACATACAATAGCGAGCATTCGTGGCACTGGTGGTTAAAAGCATGTTCCTTCAGTAGGAAAGAGGTCAAAGAATGGCTGTATGACTGTATTGGCCCATCATGTCTCTGGACTGACAATAGTATTTATCCCAAACAAATAACTTCATACTTGCCCATCACATTACCCTGGACAGAACAGTGCTTAGCAAATGCTTAGCCTTGAATGAAATGTTTTCTGTATGCTGGGGAGGGGAGCGTGAATACAAAGAGGTCTTTCATAGGCTTGTAGTTGCCCTACAAATTAAAGTCCCTCCCATTTGAATATTACCCTGTGCACTCACAGGTTCTAGCCTTTGATGTATAGGGTTGATAAGATTTTTCCCTTTCAAAGGAGAGTCAGTATTGATGAACAGGATTCATTTTCTATATCTATAGAGAAAACAGAGTCAAAACAGGAATACAGGCACATAAATGATGGCTAATACAAGCCCCCAACACCCAATCATACCTACGTTAGACCTTTCAGGGACAGGTTTCAGTGTTGTGTCTTTTTTCTAATCTTACATCTAATCAGACAGCAGCCTGTAACTTTACTCATCATTACATATGGCCTATTGACAGTTGACAACAACTTTACTCCTCATTACATATGGCCATTTACAGTTGACAGCTGTCAACCAGGCATGTTCACATACGTTGCTTCAGAATCACATGGCATTGCAGAGAGTAGGGTGACATACCAGGCCAACAGGGCCTGGATCAGCCTAGACTGAACCACTGCAGCTGGAAACCACCTCACTGAAATAAAACAGATCCCACAGTTGTACATTTAACCTCAGTATCTCAGCCTTAAAAATTCAAATTAAATGGTCTTTTATTTCACTCAATACTCTGAGATCACTTTTGTTCTGGTACTCACTTCTGACACTAGTGCTTTACTTCCCTTGCTATTCAAGTTGATTTCCTATGGAGGAATGGGAAATGATGCTGTGCTATTTGGACCACAAGGAAACTCTGCTCCTTAAGATAGAGAAGTAGGCATATCTCCACTTTGAACATGACCAAACACTGCCTTTAAATTCAATGAATGAAAGATCACAGGAGTTAGGAAACAATAAATCACAAAGTATAAGACTTCAGAAATCTATCTGAACTGCCTATTTTCAAAACCACCTCTAGTTTGAAGTACAGTAGAATAAAATTTCCGCCAGTACCATGAATGGAAGTTGAAAGGCTGTGATGGTAAGTATGTCAAAATTTATGAAGAGCTTCTTCCTCAATATAATGTATTCACTTAGCATATTTTACATCATAGGTATTTGTGCCAACCTATTCTAAGCAGGTATTATGGAAAGGATTTTAGCCAAGTCACAAATCACCTGCAGCCAGCGATTACTAACCTTTATTACCCGAGCAAGAGATAGAGAACTTTGGAGACACAGCTCAAACACGTCAAAAGGTTGGTTTTCCATTAATACCAGCAGGAGTAGAAAATGACACTGCAGTTGTCCCTGAAACAGAGAAGCTGACAGATTTGCTGAAAGGTTCAGCCATTGTAGGGTTTTGTTAAAAATCTAAAGGCAGCAGCATTTCTCTTTGAAGTTCTGAAGCATCTTGGAATTCTAAAAGCTCAACAAAGAATAACATGGACAACTGTATTTTTCAAAACTCCATTTTAATTTAGCTTTTAAAGTATTATGCCTAGTTGTTTAGGGTGGCAATTCATTCAAAGGTACAAAATAATATCATGGAGAATTATCACAGAAGGTACCCAAATAGATTTCCAATTCAGAGGATGTATGCCAAGATCTCGTAAGTTTAATTGAAACACCCTACCTTTCCCTTGGGCATTCCCAATAATTTTAATTGAAAGGCATTTAGTAGAGGCAGGCCCACAGTTCTGAGTATTGTACATTGGCTCTTGTACTGAAGACCTTTTCCATTCAGAATGTGAAAAAAATCAGATTCCTGATTATTTGTCCTTTATAATTCCTGTAGTTTTTTTCCTAGTTAAACTTAACATGTACGTATTACAGTAAAGATCAACATCCAGGACTAAATTTCCTAGAGTTGGCAGCTATATTATTCTGTATTGGAATACTCAAGAGATAACTATACAGTGTTTGGGAAGCAGCAACAGCCTGTATGAGCCAGCTGTTACCAACACAAAAACTTACTTCTGCTAAAATTTATATAATTAAACATACTAAACTTCTTCAAGAGAGATAAGAAATCTTAGCTACTATTCTTATAAACCCGGTATTTAGGAAGTCAGCACGGTTCATTCTTATCCTATAGTTTTTATGGAGCCGATAAAATTTTTCATGTTTGTCTGATGAACTGCCAAAAGCATGCTAACATTGAACAACAGTAGTCTAAAAATATGTATCCAAGATGTGACTTACAATGGAAGGGAGTTTTATTCTCTCACTCAATATTTAGATGACCTCCTTGAATTCCAAAAACGAAACACTTTCTATATTTGACAAAACATAATAAAATAGCTACCACTTGTTTCCTTGTATCTTCTGGTCTGACGGTCTCTGTTATACTGTAATACTAAATTTGAGAGAAAGTACCAGTCTACTTTAATAGACATCCCAGTCTTTACTGAAGTGGGATGGTCAAATATTCAAAAAAAGAATTAACAAGGCATCTATGCTATCACAGCCCAATATACCTCAACATCACAAACCCAGTTATTAAAGGAAATACTGCTTTAAAAAAAAAGTGCAGATTTTTGTTTAATTTACTAACAAGTTTAGTATTTGTTTTTTGTTCTACAAATCTCAGACATTTTTGCCTTTGCCAGCATTACAAGAACACATCTCAGCAGTGAGGAAAGAGGGAAAGAAATATCTCCTATATACTCTGATAAAAATGAACATATTTCCTAGAAAATAGTCTAATTTTGCTCGTTCCAAAGAGGAAAAACTGGCTATGACAAACATTGCGATTCTATTAGCTCTATGTAAAATTAAGACGACAATGAAACAAGTTAATTTCCTAAATGCCAGGCTTACAGGAATACTGGCAAAGACCTATGAAAATTTTACCTCTAGTATCAAAGCCAAAACAGTAGCTGTTACTATTCGCTACACTTGCCTTAGTTTTTACATAGAGAATGTGTTTGGTTTCACAGGTAATTGGTAGCCTTGAGCACATGTAACTTACAATCATTGAATGAAAAGATTTGCTTTGGTGAATTAAAATGGAACAATTTCTCCAAAATAAAGGGAAAAGGGCAAAAAAAAAAATGTTAAGGGGATTAATAGGCAAGTGTTTCATCTATTTTTGCATTTATTTTGATGTTATAAAGGCTTTAGGCATCTAAAAATATACTTCTTTTATTCTTGTAAGTCTGTAAGATTTGGCTTTTAGAATAGAAATAGTTTAGGTGGGAGGGAATTGTTGAATTCTGTATCTATGCTTAAAAAAAAAAAAAAAAAAAAAAGCCTGACCATAACCGGAGGCCTCAGCTCCTGCAGAGTGCCTGTTGTTATGAAAGCAAGGTGCTCCACACGATCTAATCATAGCACTAAACCTTGTTACAAGCCCTTTTACAGCTCCAATATCTGGGTTACATGGAAACACGCTGGAGAGCCTCCTTGTACTATGAAATAAATGTCATTCTGACTGGCATCCTCTCTTCCAGCAAGTAATTTCCCTCTGCTGATAAATCGATACAGCAAAAACAAATGAGAAGGCACAATGGGCACAGTGAGGATTACATTTTTATTCATTTCAGAGCCCCTGCAGCCAAGTTTCTTAAGCACAATAGCAGAAAATGATGCACTTGAGCTAGGAAACAAGAGAGATACATAGAGACATTGAGATAAGAAAAGAAAGACAAAAAAGAGGGGGGGGGGAGAAAAAGACAGAAATGGGAATAAAGAGAAGGCCAAGAAACAGGAAGCAAGTGCTGTTCCCTACCAAGCAATTCAGACACAAACTTTTGTTTGAAAGTGAGGTTAGCCTTCACTCTCCTCGTGGATATGATAGGAGAAACATATGTACCTACTCTTTTACTTCTCTGTTCTGTAAGGTTGCAGATAATTTGAAAAGGATCTAAGATCTTACTTTTTTTTTTATTATTGATTGCTTATATAGACATAGGATCCCCACACAAAAACTTAGCTAAAAAACCCAGAACTAGAAATAGTGGAAGACACACAATCTGTATTTATTCATCTCTGGAAGTCCCCTCAAGTCATTTATGGTTTTCATTGCCTTGAAGGAAAGATGGAAAAGGCAAAACAAAAGAGAACCAAGAACAACACAATAACTATTCATAAGAAGAATGGGAAATTCCCACGAAGATATCTTTTTAAGATTGATTTTATAAGTCCCCACATAAATGAATGGATTATCATGTAAAAGGAAGGTGGCACATGTTTTAAAGTGAAAATTTAAGACGTTTTGTCTTGGGAAGGAAAATAAAAAGGACTATTTCATAAAACCTTGAAAACCCCACATTGCCTATGAAGGGGTGGTATCACATTTTCTATTATTTACCATGGTACTTCAACTCTTCTGAAGGCAATGGAAGTAAACATGAAAGTATTATAAAGTCAGTAAGGCTATATCGATGATATGGTATTGTAATCCTTAAGCTCAAAATTAATTATTGGGCAAGTTATTCAACTACCTGTGGCCTTAATTTCCTCATCTATAAAAATAGGGATGATGGTAATAGTAACTACGTCAGGGCTTTCGAGATAATTAAATTAGTTAGTATAAGTAAAGGGCTTAGAACTCAGAGTTAGTGTTACATAAATGGAATCATCATCATCACCATCATCATCATCATCTGCTGCTGCTTCCCAAGCTATAGTGATTTGTTTGGGTGTTGTCAACATTTTCTGTGTACACGGTAACAATGTACTCGTGTACATGTACACATACATGTACACTCATGTACAACACATTCTTGGTGTCCGTACACAGTACAAGACTAGATGGACTAAGGGTCTGATCTAGGCACAGTTTTTAAATATTCTTAACTGCTTTGTGATATCCCAAAGTCAGTATACTCTCTTGGAAGAGCAAGTCAGAAAATGTATCACTATACTAAATCCATTAGTATTCTTTTAATTTTTTTATTTAGCTTCTAAAGTCTAAAAGATAGTATATACTTTTTCCTATATAAATATATATTAAACTAACGTCTCCTACCATCTTTCCAATGATAATTGTAAGTCAGTGTTTAATATATTCTTAACGTGATTTATTATCTTTCTCTTTTAGGCTTTAATTTGATTACTCTTCGTTCTTTTAAGTGCTTTGGATTAGTGTGTGTTTAAGACTCCTCAGTCATTCATTATTGTATTCCATTGGCCCATCCATGCTATTGCTTAAGAGAAGGTAAGAAATAGAAGAATAGATCATACTGGTTATTCACCTGTTCCACTGACTTTGATAATAAACGAAGAGAAACAAGAAAGCAAGGCAAAAAGAATGGTGGTGGATCCTCCTGGCCTCTGCCATTCTTTCCCCCTTGTATCATCAATAAATAAGGGTGGATATAAGACTAAAGCAGAGTCACTCAATATTTTTATCAGTAGCACCTTGCCAAATGAAACTTTTTAGTAAAATCTTCCCTAATATCCGCCCCCATGAAATTTTAATATACTAGACATATTGTATATACTGTATATGTATCTGTGGGTTTTGCATATAAAGGATAGGCCATTTTTGCCTCCTAAGAGCCTAAGCAGCAATAACATGTTTTTTATAAATGCATGGACTAATTCTTATTATGAAAGCAGCTTTCCACCTACCACGTTTGGTCCAACAAACCTGAAAAAGTTGAGTTGCAGTTCAGCTACATGTAGTTCGTGGTTTGTATTGAGCAAACTTTTAAGTACTAATTCTTTGCTGTGTAATTCATCTTTCCCCAAATCCAAAACAGTACTTTGAGGGTGGAAGATATGTGGTAGTTTGTGAGAGATGCCTGAGAAGCTACAAAACAGTTTAAGAACAAGGAATAAGGAGAATGGAGAGTAAAGTGGAATTGTTTCCAATTAAGGCAGCTAGGGAATTAGGTAGGTGGAATGTAATTATCTACATTGGAGTTAGGCCAGGCTTCTGGACTCTTTGGAAAAAAAAAAAAAAGGCTCTGTGATCTTTAATGAATAGAGAGGTAGGTCCAAGTTTAACATCTCATCCAAAAAAATGGAGTAAGATTTTTAAGTTCTTCTTTCCCGGAATATAAGTGGCATTCTTCTGTAACAAATTTGAAACTGCTTATAAGTCCCATACTTTGATTTGAAATAATTATTTCATAAAGCAATGAGCTTGGAAACAGGAATATTGGAGAAGAGACAGTAAAACAGCTCCAGCAACCAATGAAAGAAAAGGCACAATTTTTAGCAAGTAAAAGTCAAATTTCAGCATTTTGAAATACAAGTTCTTGATAAGTCATACCAACATACGTCTAAAATTGAAAAAGTCCATTTATGCTTTCGGGAACCTAAAGAAGTAATTTTTAAAAGAGCTTGGTTTTGCTCAAAACCCTTCCCCAATGACTGGGCTGCCAAGGCAGTGTAATGAAAACTGATATCTTTGCAAACTCATGAAGCTGGAGATGTATGGCCAATAAATGTAAGCAGACATTATATCCTTCATAATCAGGACAAAATGAAGATGTAAACTGAATAAATACTCGAGAACTATCATAGCATCTATTAGATGTAATGACTAAATTGTTATACACCTTTTAGGTCAACTTTCATTTAATTTACAGCTTTCCTTTCTGTAGTTTGAAGGGAGTGAAAAATTCTCTCTAATTTCTCCCCCTTTTATGACTTGACCACGAAGATGAAATCAGGGTACTTTAATTACCATTCAGAGCCAAAGGATTGCCCTTTGATATGGAAATCCCACTTCTGCGACAGCCTTTTCCCTGGCCCCTTCTTCCAGAACCCAACAGGAATTTTAAGTAGCTTTGTCACCAGCTGATCATGAAAGCTAACTGTAGCTCTTTCCTGTTAAGTTTTGTTTTATACTATGTTTCTTTCACCAAACTGGAATTGCTAAAAGCAAGGAGGGCGTGGGGGGAGAAGGAAAAGAGAGAGAGAGGAAAAAAAAGGAAGAGAGAGAGAAAGAGAATACAAGAGAAAAAGAATATGACCGACTATCCATTAGAGTTGCTGAATTATAGTTTCTACCGTGTCAAGATGAAGTGTGGCCCATCTTGCACAAAGCCTCTCACTTTAAACACACAAACACAGCAAAAACCGATGAAAGCTGCCACGTACCGTTACCCCATTATTGTCATCTGCCTGCTGCATGACTCCTGGCTTTGCTATAATTATTAATTGCACTTGTCAACTGTCATTAATTCCTCTTTAGCATCCCTGTCTTTGAGTAATTAGACAGAACAGCTTCACTGAGCTCATTGTTTAGAGTCCCTTGAAAGAGCCCACTGGGCTTTCTGCTGAGAAAACCATCAGGAATACAATAGAGTACTTCTCAGTTAACCCTTTGAAGTGTGAATAGAAGGGAAAGTGCTTTCACAGGTTTGTGTGGTCTGCTTTGCTTTGTGGGTCCTTAAAGTCATGGTCAGCTACCTGATATATGGAAGCATATTTTACATATTTCTTTCCTGCAGAGAAGGGCGATTTCAGTTTATTGAAAAGTCAGAGAAAGTCCTTAGAAAAAAACAGAATTTCCAAATTAGCATCACTGAATTTTTCATCATTTTCTCATTTGATTATATGCTTTGTATTTTGGAGAAGCCACATTTCCCCAAAATAATATTTTCCTAGATTCATTACTCGTATATATTGTATATACATTTACATATACTACACAAACACACACACACACACACACACACACACGCACAAACTAGGCATACAGTTTTTCCAGGTGACCATTGATTTAACAAAGTATAATTTAGATTCCAAATTTCAGTTTTTACTTAGTCCTTTTACCAGACTCCCACATAAGGAATCAGTTGACTATACTTTTAATGGTACAATTGGTGGCTCTCAACACATTTTAAAATTTTATTTTAAAACCCCTACCGTAAAACCTAAGCCATATTTGGCATTTGGTCCATGGCCTCTAAAATTTCCCCAAATTTAGCCACTCTCAGCTGACAAAAGGAAAAACGGGCAATATAGTTTATATTTGACTAGTAACTCTAAATGAGAGTTACTATGCCAAAATGTTAAATAACAATATATAAAAAGTACCTTAAAACTGTGAAGTGCTATAACATGTCATATAAGTATTTTGTCATTATTGACATATAAAGCTAAACTCCTTTGATACTGTTATATTTATTTGTAGCTTTAAATTCTTCAGTAATTAGAAATAAGCCAAAAATGGGGACTATTTAGCCATTTTGTAATAACATTATTAATAATATCAAAATAGCTAAACCACTCATATCGTAAATCTTCTTGAACTAGCCGTTCCACTGAAAAGAAAAATCGTACAATTTCTCTTGAAAAAAATTAAAGTCTATGGACTTTTGGAAAATAAACTAAACTAATTTGGTATCAGAGATATTTCCTATTTTATCTAGCTACAAGATTTTTTTTCAGATACTGGGTGAGTACTTTTCAGCAATAATAGCATTTACTGAGGTCTAGATATGTTTTCTGTGTACTTTATATACATCAATCCATTTCATGCTCAAATCGCTATGAAATAGGTACTATTATCTCAATTTTAGAGATGGGAAAACTGAGCAACGAGTAGTTGAAGTTTTCCAGGATTGCACAGCTAGTCAATGGCAGCCAAGGACTGGTGAGCCCCAAATTTCCACTCTTAACCACTCTTCTAGACCACCTCTCCAGGGACAAAGCTACTATCCTAATTTAGGTTTCCATTCAATAATAGGTCACAGATTTAGGTTTCTGGCAGTGTTTCCTAAAGAACAAAATAGATGAATATATCTGAAATACTTGTCATAAAAATATGACACAAAATGTGCTGAACATCTTAGGAACTTGGCATTTGGTACGTTCAAAGTGGAACCGTGTGTGTGTGTGTGTGTGTGTGTGTGTGTGTGTGTGTGTGTGTGTGTGTAGAAAGACAGAAAATGAGTTTCACAAATGTTGAGGATTATTCCAGTTACCCTTGGACACTATTATTCTTCTGTGTAATTACTAGGTTATGAGGGAACCAAAATAGTGCCACCCTGAAGCTGCCTTTCGGAATATTGGTTGTAAGCTTTTTATTAAGAAACAGGACTCAGAAAGAAATATTTGACCCTCTTCTTTTCCTGGCCCAGAGATTCAGACAGAAAAACCTGCTTTATGAAGGGGAGGCTTGGCTTAATCATCTTAAGAAGCTTCACTCTAGCATTAGTCAGGAAGACCCCAAGTCTGTTAGCTAGATACCACCTGTGTCCCATTGTTTCTGAGTTGCCTAGCAAGAATTTTCCTGTCATATATGTTCCCCTCTCCCTCAACTACTTGTGAATTGCCCATTCTTACTTCTGAAATCTAATATCCTGTACCCCCCTTTCTCCTTTGTCCAAAAATGGCTTATATACCCAGTGTTGCCTCACTGTCTTTGGAGTTTTCATGCTTATGAGAATTCCCCATGTGCACATATTGAAACTTTGATTTTATCCTGTTAATTTGATTATTAGCCCTGATGGAAGAACTTAGAAAGTGAGAGGGAAAATACTATTTTAGCCCCCACAATTAATATTAGAAAAATGCATTTTGATTTATACACACATGTACACATACATATTGAACTAGTAAATAATTTACTACATACCTGATCTGTGCTAAGAAGTATGTAAAGCACTGAGGAAACTAGCTAGAGAAGTATAAATTATGACTCCTAACTAAAAGAGGTTTTTTAGACTTATGGAGGGGACAGAATTTTGAGAACTATACAATTAACACACTACAAAGTGCTAAATGGAATACAATCAATAAAATAGATTAAATGAAAGAGCTAAGATCAATGACAAGCTGTTACAGGGAGAGAAAATGTGGCTTATTTAAAGGAAGAACTAAGTATCAGATATATCCAACAATGAACCAAGCTGTTATGATAAGTTATGAACACCTTTCACTAAAAACATTTAAGTTGGGTGATGACCTATAAAGAATGATATAAAGGAATTTTTGCAATGGTTGCCTGGTTGAGGCAGCCTAAACACTGTCTAGTGTCATCTTGCATGTATTAGATTCTATAATTCCATAAAATAAATTATTAGCAAGGAAGAGAAACTTTATTTTGCTTGTTCTTTACAGAGAAATTTTGAAGAAATTTGTATTGAATTTGATTTTGCAAGATCAGCTGTAGATTAAAAAGTGGTGAGAGGAAAACAAATAGAATTATAAGTGCAAAGATAGAGAAGTCGAAATAATAAATACTTAGTGGAAAGATAAGTTAAAAAGATATGACATAAAAAGTAACTTGAACTGGGGGAGCAGGAATGGTGGGGATGGTGTGAGGGGGAGTGGGTAGAAAGGAACAGAATAAGGGCTGTCTTAGCAAAAAGGAGGCAAACTCCCAAAAGGAATGACCAAGAGGTTCTTTAGTTGATTCTCTGGGGTTGATTGGGGTGAAAGAGCATCATGGATGAAAGGTGAATTACGAGACAGCTATATTTTGGTACTGAGTTCTGTGGGGACAGAAATCCGGTTTTTCACTGCTAACTGTGACCCTAGGCAAATAACTTGAACTCCCTCTATCTCAATATCTATATCATAGACTTGTGAATGAGGGTAAAAAAGTTAATCCAACAAATCAGAATTCCAACTTAATTGTAAAACAACTGTCACTGAAAACCACCAGAAGACTAGCTGAACAGAATTCCTATAACCAAGGATACAAAGAGGAAGCCACTTGGAGACAGGCTGATACCATCACGTATCTTTGGATAGCCTTCACAAGCCTCATACTACTTTGGATAGATGCTGTAGTTTGTCAGGTATAAGTGGAATGGTGGGTCAGCCTGTCAAGCTACCCGGCACCTGCTCAACAATTAGTGAAGTCACAACCAGGTGCTGGGGCCAAGAGGGTGTGTTCATGGTATAGATGCTCAAATCATCTCATCGAATGATTTGGATACCATGTCACCTTTCAGAGGAACAAGTATTATGAGCTAAATAGAATCATATCAAAAGGGACTGTATCTTTAAACATAAAGAATGCAGTCCAGTCTGGTAGTCGCGTGTATTGTTGCTGTGTTGAGCAGACAAGGCGGTTTAATGATTTGAAAATTAACATATTATTAAACATTAAGCCAGCTCCACCTGAGGTCACCAGTGCTGCAACATCACCTAGGGTCTTCACCTCTGCTCCTACAATGCCAACTTCCACACAGAACCTCAAGACAGAAACTACTTCATCTTTTCCAATGCAGACAACAGAGACTCAACACATCACACCAGAGGAAACAAATGCGACCACTTTACTATTAAACTCTTGCCCCATAGATGGGAATGGCACTGTTGCACAGCCTTCAGGTGACATTTGGCAATACAAGGAAAGTCACATGTGCCTGTAACAAAAAGACCAAGGATATTAGAATCTCTATATTAGAATCTCCATTACTGCCATGATATTGCTTACTATTTTGGCTGTCATACTTACCAAAAAATATTTACGCATGAGAAGAAAGCTAGTAAAAATAAGGAAATTTTCATCTACGGACCCTCAGACTGAAACTTCACAAAACGCAGCTGCAGTGCACTACCAAGCAAATGACAAAATCCTCTTTGAGAACAATCTTTATGGCATGCATTAAGACCCAGGGGCCCTTTAAAGGGTTTACGCCCTTGACTGCAGAAGACAATGACCAGATCACCATGCCACAGTCTTTTTAAGCTCCAGGATGATTTTTCTGTCAATTTCCCACCACATTCCAACATATCAGTGACGTTGGGTAGTATCTCTAGCTCTTCTGTGTTTAGTCAGCTTTATTGGTAACATAGCCCCACATTTTTATACGAAAAAAGGAGTTAATCCATGGAAAGCATTTAGAAAAGTGCCAACACATAATGAGCACTCAAAAAATATTAGCAATTATTAATATTTCAATATACTTATTGCTAATCAATATATTTTAATTCATGTCTAGCTGGTATACATTGATGGTAAAGGAGAGAGATGATGTAGGGTGGCATACTTTTCTAACAGTGCTGCTCCAAAATTGAATGAATTTCCTTGGGAAGGAGTAAATTTTTTATTATTTTTACTAAACAATTTATGATGAGGAGGGGTAATTATCTATCATAATGTTGTGAAGAGGTTTTATACAATGAATGCGAAGTTGAATCACATGCCTCTTAGCTCACTTCTCATTCTAAAATGCTGGAGTTCTAATTGATTAACAAACAGTAAACTTAGCAAGTTAATAAGGAATGCAAGTTTTTAGCCTTTTGAGAAAATAAAACTTAGCTAATTATTTCCCTCGGCTTGATGAAGTAGTGTAGCATCAAGAGTGTAAGCTCTAGAACAAGACTGTCTAGATTCAAATCCAGGCAGAGTCATTTAATTCTCCAGTGTAAGCTTGAGTAAGGCTGCTTAGTCTCCCATGCCTCAGTTTCCCCAAATATAAAATTGAGGTCATTGAACTTATTTCAGGATTATTCTGAGGGCCGAATGAGTTTAAGCACACAAACTATTTATAAAGTACACATGAGTGTTCAACATATGTTAATTATATCCTTGTCACTGAGATTAAAATGTAGAATGTGAAAGAATAGGAAATACTAAATTTTGGAGAAAAAAAATTAACTGCTGTGTATCTAAGGCAAGAACACACTTTATACTCTCTTTTTCTATTTTTACTATCCACCCATTATAATCCTTAAATCAATGTGACTCAAATGTGTAGCAGAAAAATTAGGTAATGGACTCAGCCTGAACACTTTCGGAGTACATAAGCTATTAGAAAACTCTATAATGAAGTATCATTCAACTGAATTTGAATTACTTGGATTTACCATGATTACCAGCACCCACTCTTATTAAATGCATTTATACAGTTTCTACTGGGAAATTTTTATGTATTACATTTTATTTTGGGTCTCTTGAATTCCAGTACCCATCAACCCAATCCATACCACACCACAAACTAGAGAAACCTTTGTGGCAGTGGACAAAGCATGCTAAATATTGACATTTTCCCTCTAGGAAAATAAAATGTCAATGCCATCTAACTATGAAATTAGATAAGATTATGCATAAGTTCTTCAGGTTTAACTTAACAACCTGAAATTTACAGACTGAGCTGCCTTCATATTTCTGAGCCTAATTGAAGTGCCCAGTTTTTCAGTCTTTGCACCTTTGCTCACGCTGTCTCAACTCTCTCCTCATTTCCACCGCTCAAAGCCCAACCCCAACTGCAAATACAATTGCTTTTGCTATGCCTTTCTGAACGTCCACATCGACTCCAGACTTCCCCTCCTCCATCCCCCACCAGTGAATCTTCTTTCTTCTCTGATACATGAAATGTACCAGAGGACATCAATTAAAAGTACATGAGACAGTGGAAATAAAAACAAGGGGAGTATAATTACGGTAAATACAAATATATTCCATAAATGTCATACCTTTGACTATGGAGACTCCGAATTTGGCACTAAGCTTTTTACTAGTGACAAAAGGGGCAATGGTCAGTTATACAACTCAAAGGCATCATTAGATAAAAATAGACCAACTACTCACGGGCAGCATGACTAGTAAGAGGAGTCAGAAATGTCTACTAAATAATCTCAGAGAGTACATACTGTAGATTGCTATGAAATGTTTCTACAACACATGTTTGGTAGGTGTAATGAGTTTTAGGGAGCTCTGCTTTATAGCAGCCCTCAATCAGGGCCAATGACACCACACTAAACCACAGATCCCAAAAGCCACTTACTTGGGATCATTAGAAGGCATTCAAGAACACACCTCTATGCATCTCTGGCTTAGTTTGGATGTAGATTTCAGAGCATCTCAAAAGAACTGCATATCCCCCAAACTATGTTCCCTTAAGATTGTCATTATTGGGTTTCTCCCAGACATTGTTAGGGAAAAATTTGAGATTGTTGTCTCTGAAACAAGTGGAGTTACTGTATTCTATGTAGCCAAACATTAAATAAAATGCATATGATTAGTGGCAAGCTAACCCCATCTTGAGAAAACGGGCATGCTAGCAAAGTCAGCAGCTGGATGCAAAAGATTCAGAATTGAGCTGTTAACCTCTTCATTCTGCCTCTCACCAGAGGGATGGATGTGCTTTTGCCACCCACACTCCCACTTATACCTCACGGTTTTCTAACATTTTTGAGGCCTAGGATCCCATTTTACTTATTGTTGTTTCTCCTGCACCAACCAGCATCATGCTTGGCATGTTTTGATATAACTTTGCTACACAGAAATGCCTCCTACTTCCTTCTTTTCTATCCAACTCTAGACACAACTCTGAAAAAACACTGGAGCAGGCAGGTGGTGGGCACACCCAAAATGGGGTCGCATCAAAGGGTGAGGTTCACAAAATACATTGCCTCTAAAACGTCTCATAAAGAAATTACTGAAAAGATGATGAACAAATATAGAAAGTGTTGAACCTTGTTTCTAATCATTTTGAGTAATTTTGTTCATGGAGCAGTGGAGCAGATGGTTAAAACCAAGGAAATCGATTAAAATCCTAGTTAATGAACATCTTGAAGATGGCTATGAAGTATTTAGTATATATTGAACTAAGTGAGACAAGCTTGCTGAGAAATATTTACCTCGTAGCATTTCAACTTTCTCAGGACTACTGTTTCAAACTAGAGCTTCCTTAAAGAAATTTTAAATGAGATTTCACCTTTAGTCACATCCCTGCATACTCCCGCTTTCTAGTAGTTATGCACCTAATCCTCTTGAAATTTTAGATCATAATTCCAAGAATTATTAGTTTGGAAAACAGCCTCTGGGCAAATAATGTTATTCAAAAAACTTTTTATACCATATATAACCGTTGGATTATTTATGTCTCACAGATAGTCTTGAGGTCAATTTTTTTTTAACTTTTATTTATTTTTAAGTGTGTTTTTCCAGGACCCATCAGCTCCAAGTCAATCTAGTTGTGGAGGGTGCAGCTCACAGTGGCCCACGTTGGGATCGAACCACGCTCTAACCGACTGAGCTAACCGGCCACTCCCAATGAGGTCTAATTTTTCATGTAATTTGGGTATTCTGACATAAGTATTTCTTGCTTTTGAATAACAATACTCTTAAAGCAAAAAAGAAGGAGGTGAAGGGATAAATAAATGTAATAAATATAATGGTTTGTTAATAAATACAAAGGTTAATATTAGCTTTGACCTTCATTTTCTGCTCAGTTTACCCAATTCTTCTGTATTTCAATTGTTTTAGATAGATGCTTTGATATTCGCTATTTAAAGTTCTATCAACATCTTGAGTTCTATTAAGTCTCTGTCAGTGTTACTCCTTTCTAAAATTGCTAGTCTTAATGTATAACATTTTCTTGTTAAAAACACATTACTTACTGTTGAAAGATTGTTCCCATTCCTTAAATTAAAATATTTGTCTATGCTGTTTAATATCAGTGCAGACAATATTTAAAAATAGAATAAATGCTCATGCACCAAAATTCACTTATTTAAGCATCCATCTGAGGTCTGATGGGCAATGAAAAAACATAAAACTCATTTTGTAAAACAGTGTTGGTTTTTTTATCTAGAAATACATGTTCATTTAAAAAATCTATCAAATAAATTTCACTTTATTTTAATAAATTACTTCCTCCTCAGGATCATTTTATTGGAATAATAATTTTCTATTGAGGTGGTTGGCTAGGAAAGTAAGAAAAAAGGCGAAAATGTAGTAGAACATTTTTAAAATCCAACTGTAGAGATCTGTGAATTTATGGACATGAATTATGCTGACAACTATGAGATAACCCAATCATTAAAAACCAGTGTTTAAAGAAACACTGGAAGAGGGGTAGAAGAATTTAATGATGCTTCCAAAGGTGACTATCTTAATAAGGAATGATTATCTATTGTCCATTGTGCAGGATCCAGAATTTATTTTCAAAGTATTCTAAAATTCTTATTTCTGGGTCATTGTTCTCAGTGACAATGGACCAAGTTGAATTCAAGTGAAGGCAAAGTTGGCATGACATGAAGAACTACCCAATGACGTGACACTGATCAACTGTGAAGCAGTACATCCCCATCTCTATCACTGGGACTTTCTGATATACCCTGGATAAACATATTGGCAGTTTCACAGCATATTATCCTAGCCATGTAGACTTTAGCTTAACATGTTGAAAATTCCCCAAAACATTTTGTTCCTCATTTTTTTTTCTAATTACAAAATTAGAACCAAGAACTTACACATGTTTACATAGCAATCTATGTGTATAGAAAATGCTATCATTAGAAAAACTATGTATGGATTACTGCATTCCCTATCAAAATTCTAATGGCATTTCAGACAGAAATAGAAAAGAACAATTCTAAAATTTGCATGAAACTCAAAAGACCCCAGATAGCCAAAACAACCCTGAGAAACAAGAACAAAGAGGAAGACATCACACTTCCTGGTATCAAACTATACTACAAAGCTGCAATAAACAAAACACTATGCCACTGGCACAAAAACGGATATATTGACCAATGGAACAAAATTGAGAGTCCAGAAATAAACTCTTCAACATATGGTCAATTAATAATTGACAAGGCTACTCAATGCACAAAGGACAGTCTCTTCAACAAGTGGTGCTGAGAAAACTGGATAATCACACACAGGAGAATTAAATTGGATCCCTATTTTATATCACTCACAAAAGTTAACTCAAAGTAGATGAAAGACTTAAGCATAAGACCTGAAACCAAAAACTCCTAGAATAAAACATGTGGGAGAAGCTCCTTGATCTATGGATTACTACACTGATGTACAAAGTTTAAAAACTAATGTGCGGAGGCTGGCCCGGTGGCTCAGGTGGTTGGAGCTCCATGCTCCTAATGCCAAAGGCTGCCAGTTCGATTCTCACATGGGCCAGTGGGCTCTCCACCACAAGGTTGCCAGTTCAACTCTTCGACTCCCGCAAGGGATGGTGGGCTGCGCCTCCTGCAACTAACAACAGCAACTGGACTTGGAGCTGAACTGTAACCTTCACAACTACGATTGAAAGGACAACAACTTGACTTGGAAAAAATCCTGGAAGTACACACTGTTCCTCAATAAAGTCCCGTTCCCTTTCCCCAATAAAATCTTAAAAACAAAAACAAAAAAAAAAAACTAATGTGTATTTTTTTTTCTTAAAATGAAAGTGTTATATGTTTATTAAAGAAAGGTAGTTAATGCATAAAATAAAAAAATGTCACAAAAATTAAATTAGCATTAATCCTGCAGTCTAGGTATAGCCTTTTACCATTTTGTGTATATTCTTCCAGTATTTTTGTTCTATGCATGATACATGCATGTGTTTGTGCACATGTGTATTCATTCAACAAATATTTCTTGAATGTTTACGATGATCCAGGTTCTGGTTTCTCCTGTGAATGCACCATCATTTTAAATGAAATTAATATTACATACATAATACATAAAAAACATTTTTTTAACTGAGCCCATTTTTTAAAATACAGTTTGTTTTCAATTTTTTTTTTTAACTACAAACACATATATACAATGCTAGGTAACTCCCTAAAAGCACTAGATGAACATTAACAGATTTTAATGGGTATTGTGTGAAATAAATTGTACTCTGGTGCAGTAATATAATACAATTGACACTACCAGCTTCAGGAAATAAGAGGCCTTATTTCACCGCAATCTCTTTAGCATTGGTTATTGTAACATTTTAAATCTTTGGGAACTTGCTAAGTGAACTACAATTTCATGACTAATTTGCATTTCTTGAATTTTTATAAAAATCAAACATGTTATATGTTTATTCCCCATTTGATTTCCTTCTACTAACTAAATATTCCAATTATTTCTGTAAGCAGTTTATATTTTAATTACTTTTGTTATACATATGAAATTGCTAATAGTCTGGCAGTTTTCACAAAAACAGCAATTTACATCATTATACCTAATATATTTCAAATGTATTTCTCAGTTCCTCATTTGTCTGTCATCATTTCAGACAAAGAAGCTTTTACATTTACCTGATCAAACTTAGTAAATTTTTTCTTTTGTGATTTCTTTGGTGTAATACTTAAAAGTAACTTCCAATCCTCTCCTCAACATATACAAATATTCACCAGCACTATCTCTTAATACTCTTATGGATTCTTTTACGAAGAATTTAAATCTTTAATCCTTCTAGAATTTACATTGGCAATGGTATAGAAACTTACCTTTTTTACTAAATACTTAGAAAATTGTCCTAAAACATTTATTTCACACATATTTGAAATGCCTAACCTGACACTTGAATCAAAAAGTTTTCCCTTGTTAAGAGTGAATGAAGTTTCCTATTTACTATGTTACGTTATATTATGTCATGCCATATTATATTATATAACACAAATTGCTCATTTTAAAATATAAGTTGTTTTAAAAATTCTCTAAAAGATACATACACACATGCATTATCTAAGAATATAAAAAATATCACAGTTCATAAGCACTTTTAAAATTAGTAAATATTTATTACATTGTACAATGAATCTTAGCAGGTCAACTTCACTAATTTATGCAAAATGTATGTTCATTTACAGAATATGACTGTGGGCAAGACTTCTTCCATTGAGAATATGTATAACCTAATTATGCAAAAAGTTTTATGGAGACCGTTCGAGTTCAACATTTTTTTTCTTAAATTAAATTATTATTGCTAGAACTGCTTCTTTGTTGCTTAGTATTCTAAAGAAAGACACAAAATTAAGCAATTGCTTGCTCTCATACATTATTTTAAAGACTTTTGGTCAACAGTTCATGTATTATTATATTTGGAAGGAAAAAAATCCTCTTCAATACAAACAATTGCTGAATAAGAAAACAATGCTCAAGCAGTTGTTATTAAATTATTAAGACTCAAATATGATCATCTGATTTTTATAAAGAAATGGAACTCCAATTTTCTTATAACTTTTGAATGATTCTCACTCATTATTCCTTATCAGTCAAGAAGCTGACAGACAAAGGAATTCTACATAGACCATTATTTTCTGCCAGGCTTGTTTTAGGGCTGCTTCAAATGGATTAGCATTGGCTACTCAAGTAACAGTATCTTCTTCCAAGACCAGTACAGTGGAGCATCTCCACTTAAGTGCATTATGTTACTTATTTTACATTTTGAAATGAACTCTGCAATTCAAATTGTGCTAATACAATTCTACCCCCACCCCGTCTGCATATGTACATACACTTGAAGTACCCAGAAAAACAAGCTTATAACTTTATGCTAAACTTTATTCAGATGGGTATTAGATACGTGTAGGTAGAGCATGAAGACTATCAAGTATAGTCAGGCATGCAAACATATAATTTTGAGTTAAAAAATTATAAGATTAGATTTAAATATTCCTTGAGTATGTTTTTCTTGGTGTTTTTACCTATCATGTTTAATTATGTTAAAAAAACTAAGCTGAAAGTATATCAAAAAGGAGACTTATTAAGAGATTGAAGTGTAGCAACAAAAGACGATCCATAGTGATTTACAAAGGGTTAAGAAAAAGAGATAGAATTTTATACTGTTCAGGAAATATATGATTGCATAATGAGTTATTAACAAACAAACAAGGGATTTAAATCAGAGACCGTACTTTCAGGAATGAATTCTACCATATGATACTTAAACACAGGATTAAGTTATAGATCATAGACAGTCACACAAGTATGTAGTATCACAAGCCCTGCATCTGTATAATTGTGCAAATCAGTGCCTTCTTTTTTCTGTTTTCTTGTTTTGTTTTGTGTGTGTGTTTTGTTTGTTTTTAATAATAACCAGGGTTTTGATCTCAGAGGGTGATTGGATTTTCCTAAGGCCTTTCAAGTCTTGTTAATTATTATATGTTTGGAGCAATGCACATTTTTATCCACAGGTGGCAGACCTTTTTAAAATCAACTTCAATCATAGTCAGTATTTTGTTTTGGTGGTGGTGTTTTGTTTTGTTTTGGTTTGGTTTTTTTTCCCTTAAACTGCCACCCACATTAAGATGTAAGAGTGTGCTGCTCAGAGTTCTCATTAATGTTGCACAATTTAGATGATAGATTTGTCAACAAAGTGGCTCATTCTCAAAGGCCAGTGAACCCTGTCGGGATAAATGCCTTAAAAATTGTATATTGCAGAGTAATCTTTAATTATAAAGAACTCACTTGACAATTGGTAATATATTGGGTTTATTTTTCCTTTTCAAGCAATACAGAGTTTTACTTGCTAGATTAGGGGGACTGAGGGGAAAAAGTGATAGGATTTGATCAACATTTAAAGCAAAGATCCTTCTTATTTGCAAGTAAAAAGGAAAGGTAACCAAAAGCTGTGTATAAAAAAAACAACCACTAAGATCACAAATTATTAACTGGCTAAATGGTTAGAGCAAATAACTATAAATGCTGTGACATTTTAAAAGAATGTTAACACAGAAGGAGATAAGCAAAATAAAAATAACTGCCACCAATGGTATAAATAACTAATATCCTCAATTTACCTCTGCAAAATCTTAGATTTACAACACCTATGTGAAGTACTTATGTTTGGTGTGTTATTTTTGTTCAATGCAGTATAAAATCTGATATTCAACTAAGCCTTTTTGTGCATATTGTTGATGTATGCAAAGGATATTTTAACATGGAGATGCACTTCAATATATACATAAACAAAATATTGATAGTTTTATAGTTCTGAAAACAATTTGGCAGTGCTTGATATCTTGTATTAGATTTCTTAGAAAAAGAATCCTGGAAACAATAAATGCTTATTTTAATACCCTATTATTCTTCATTTCCAATGTGGGAAATTCTTTACAAGCTTCTTATTTTACCTAATTTTGAAACATGTATCAATTTAATTTATGTTATTTGCAACCATTTTTCTCTTTCATAAAACATAACACAACCACTAAAGAAATAAATAAATCGTGTCATAACTATTTGCCATATTATTTTAACACTTGTTTTTTATGACACATATGTGTACAATATGTACAGTTTAACAAATGGGAAGAAAGCACACACTCACATAACCACCACACAGGACATCACTGACACTCTCCTGTGGGTCAGAAGTGATCTGAGGAAATCTCCCTCCCTCATCTCAGCCTCTTTCTTCATTCCTAGAGATCAGTACTCCCTGGCTCTTCTAGTGTATTTCCTTGCTTTTCTTTACAGTTTTACCATCTACAACGCATCTCTAAACAACATAATTGTTTGCCTGGAACCACCCTGTGTGTATTCTTATGTCTTTGCTTTTTTCCATGTAATATTAATTAGATCACTAAAGTGTCTCCACTTCTATCACTTCGTAGTTAATTAAATGACTATTCTACAATTTTCCATCCTTACGATGGCAAGTGAATGGTTTCTAATTTTGGGCAAATAACATTACTTCTCCTGTGGCCATTCTTTTGCATGTCTCCTGATACACATAGGCACATGTTTCTTGAGGATGGATATCTGGGATTGCTATGCTTATGCAGGGGCTATAAATTTCAACTTTACTAGGTACGATATCCGAAAGTGGTTGTTGCAATTTATATCCCGACAAGCACTCTCTGAATGTTGCTGTTGGTCACATCCTTGTCAATGCTCTGACCTGCAAACCATTTTTGTTTTCCCCATTCTGAAGCATGGGTGGTGGGATCCCATTAGGGATTCATTTGCATTTCATTGATGACTACTGAGATGAAGCATTGTTCACAATATGTCTGGACATCTGGATTTCTTCTTTTGCCTATTTTTCTATTGGATTGTCTAAATTATTACAAGGACTTGTGGTTTTTAACAAATCTACTCCGGATACTACTTTTGTCAGTGATGTTTTGCAAATTTTTTTTCTATTAATACCCCTTGATGGCCTGTCTTTTCACTCTTGTTATAGTGCTTTCTTATAAACAAAAAAATAATGTGCCGCTAATATAAATGATGAACTCTGGGTGGTAAAGGTGTGTCAATTATGAACTATAACAAATGCATCACTCTGGTAGGGATATGATAATGGGGGAGGACATGTGAAGGTAACGGGTAGTTTATTGGAAATCTCTGTACCTTTTGCTAATACTGCTGTGAACCTAAACTGACCTGAAAAATGAAGTCTATTAAAAAGTAATGTAGGATGTGCACTTTTTTTTGTCTAAAAAATTCTTCTCTACTCCCAGGTCATAAAGTTATTTTGTTAGATCTCTTATAGGAGAATCTAAGAAAATCTCTTGTGGGAGATTCTCTTATTGTTGTACCTCTTACACTTAAGTCTCTGACCGACTGAAATTGATTTTTTCAATTATTAATCAAATTTCCCAGTACCATATAGTAAAAAGTCTGTTATTTCTTTACTGCTTTGAAATGCCATCCTTATTATAAATAAAATGGCCACATATCCAAGAGTTGATAAATTCTCTGATCAGTCTCATTTAACTACTTGTCTACCCCTGGAGTAATACCACACTTTCTAAATTAATAGAGCTTTATAATATTGGTAGGGCAAGTACTCCCACCCATTCCTTCTTTTTTCAAGAGTGTTCTGATTATTCTTCGCCTTTTGCATTTTAGAATCAACTTGTCACATCACAACACACACACACACACACACACACACACACACCCCTATGCAAACAAATAACAAAGAAACAAACACAAAACAACCAGTTGGCATTTTGATTGTGGTTACATCGTACTTACAAATTAATCTGGGAGTAAGGGATAGCTCTACAATATTGGATCTTTCACTCCATAATCATGGTATAGCTCATCATTTATTTCAACCTTGAAAATATTTCCTAATAAAATTTCTCAAATGTCCTCATCAAGGTACTATACATCTCTTATTATGGTATACTAGATAAAAATTGATAGTGATATATAGAAATATAGTTGATGTCAGCGTATTACATTATACGCATGTTCTATGCTCTTATTAACTCATGTCATCTGTCAATAATGATGACTGGTTGTTTATGTTTCAATTATAACTTTATTTCCTTATCTTGATTTATTACATTGGCTGTTGCGATATTGCTTTTGTCATTCCTGGTAATGGTTATTTGCCACTTGTCACTTGCTCTCTTGTTTGGTCTCATCAGAAGTTTTGAAAATTTATTCATCATTTGCAACAATCAACTTTTCACTCCCTTTGTCTTTCATATGATTGTTTCCCACTTCATTAATTTTGCTCTTACTTTAATTTCTTCCTACTACTTTGAGTTTATTTTGTTGTTCATTTTGAGATTAATTCTTGGCCTATTAAGTTTACACTTTGTTTTTTTCTAATATATTTATTTAAGAATGTACATTCTAATGCATTTATAAATTCGCCAGTAAGTGCATCTTAGAAGCATTACACAATTGTTTATGCACAATGTTCACTTTTGTTTAGTCTAAAATATTTATAATTTCTATTGTGATTTATTTTTACTTTGGAAACTTTTTTCTAGCTATGTTTCTGTTATTCATGTGCAGCTTAATTTCAACCTATGTAATTTTACTAATCATTGTCACACCAATAAATTTTTTAAAAAAGAAAATGGTTGAACAACTAATTTATGATTCAGTATACAATTTTTATAATGGTTCCATGCGTTCTTCAAAATAATGTGAATTTTGCAACTGTATGCAAGGTTCTATATACGTCTATCAGGTCTAATTTCTTAATCTTGTCTTTCAACTCTACATTCTTACTGATGTTTTTTCCCTGTCTATTTTATTCCATCAATTACTGTGAGAAATGAGATAATATCTACTGCTATTGTGGATTAGTTTATTTTTCTTTGATGTTCTGTCATTTTTTTCCTGAGTAATTTTTAAAGTTTATGTTATTAGGGGCATTTAGATTTAAAATTATTCTATCTTCCTATTCAATTTAATCTTCCGTCATTTATAAAGTGCTATCTTCAGTAATGGGTGGAGCTTTAAAGTCTATTTTGCTTAATTTCGGTGTAGTTACACTAGTGTCCACATAGTAAGTATTTGCATATACCATTATTATTTAGGTTTTACAGATGAGGAATCAGAGGTTAAGGAATGGACCCAACAGTAAACAGGCATAAGTGGTACAATCAGGAGCTAAAGCCAGTACGTCTCCAACGTCTATGCTCCTAAACATTATGCTTACAAGTTTCAAAGAGTGAAGTCAGCTTAGGTTTGGGTGGGTGAGTAGCGGGGCAATGCTCTCATTCCAATTTCTGCAAAGAATTTCTCACAGATTGCTATGAATTTGTGATTTCTCACTCAAATTTGAGTTAAATTTTTCACCCCCTTAATATTCTAAAGTAACATAATACTGTAAAAAACACTTAAAAAAAAATCTTAATCCAGAACTGCAGTACTCAACCTCTTTCACTTATACCCAAGAAAGAGAAGTCTTGAATGTTTTGTTTTGAAATGTTTTGAAATAGGCATGGCTACCAGCAACTTTCACATGCTGTCCAATACCCCAGACCTGCAGCACAGTATCTTAATCAACGCTGACCTAAAATAGGCAGGCAGCCAGGATGCAATATGATTGAGATTTCTAAGTGGTTGTGGAGCTCTACTGACAAGGAAAGCTCATTCCAATCAGATTCCAGGAAAAACAGCCAAACAGGATGGGTGCAAAGCTGTTTCATCTCTGCTTGGATAGACACATATATAGTATTTTAACAAACAGGGGTACTAAGTAATTTATGTAAATCTTTTGTAATCCCATGTTTTTTATATACGTCAGATTTTAATAAAATCATACTTATTGTAAAAGAAAACTGTGAACTATGAACAAAATTTAAATTGCTCATGATTCCATGATTCAGAGCTAATAATATTTGATGCATGAATATTCAGCATTTTTCCTGTTAATTTTTGTTTGTAATATATATGTGTATGTGAATGTATAAGTGTGTGTGCATGTGGGTATGTATGCACACACACAAACTTGAAGATACACTGTAGCTTTAGTTTGGATTCTTACTTGTTTAACATTGAATCATACATAACTCCATGTGTCTTTAAAAATTCTTTAAAAATATTTAATTGGCTGTACAATATCCTATCATATGAATGTACTCAAATTTATCTAACCACTATTCTATTGTTGGACAGTTCAGTCAATCTCAAATTCTTCTCATTATAAATATGTGAAAATTAACCTATTTACATAATACAATTTGTCTCCTTTTTTAATTGTTTCATGAAATTAGAATTTGGGAAATGAAATAGCCAGATTCTGTTAGTTAGGTCCTAATATCCACTCTCTTATTATCCCATTATAATAACTCCCCACATTTACCTTCCAGAATAAAAACTACATTTTCTAGGCTCTTTTGCAGTGTGGCATGGTCATATGACTGTGTTCTAGCCAATGGAATGTAAATGGAAAGGGAGAAAGTATGATCTTCTCCTAGTAATATTTCCTTTCTCTTACTGGAATATGGACATCATTACTGTTATACCAATACTGGATATTCCAAAATACTAGGTAAAATTCATGTGTACAGAATAACACAGCAAAAGATGAAGGATCTGGGTCACTCATGACTGTGGAACCATCCAACCAGCTCCTAACTGCCTATACAGACCTCACATAAGAGAAATATCAAGTTCTCTTTTTAAAACTGTTTTGGATTACTTGCAGTCAAATGTTTTCCAAACTAACAGAGTGGAAATGTTGCATAGAATACTTTGGAAACAGTTAAGGTTCTTAAGAGACATGGCCAAATCACTTCCTGGAAAGTTGAGCAAATAGAACATTTTTCCAGCTTTACTGAAGGCACCCATCTCCCCACATTCTTGTTACAATATCATCATTCCAAACAACTTATTACTAACTAGACAATAAGTGACAGTAACTTTTTACTAGATAGTTAGATAGTAACTTTGCATTTTTTATTAGCTTTTTATATTATTATTGGAATTACATTTCTCTTTATTTGTTCTTATATCTTTTTTTTATTCTTAATAAATGACTTTTTCATTAAGTAATATTGAAAAAAATTTTAAATTCATTTGAAAGTCTGATGGTTTTTACGATAAAAAAAATATTAAGAATGTTCTTATATCTTAACTTTTAAATTAAGATATTAGTGTCTTTCTAATGATAGTTCTTTTGATGTTTGCCATATTTATGAGAAGTAGCCCCAGTTTTTAATTTGCCTTTTACTTTTACTTATACTGGTATTTTTACTTGTCAAACTATAGACGTTTCATATTTGCAATATTCATTTGTGACTTATTCTACATCTGTTAGCATAAAATACATTACTCACTATGCTTTCCTGCATATTATATTTCATTTGTCTGGGAAGATATTAAGTATTTTTATAAACATTTTATAAATATTACTTAGGGTTATAACAATTTAGCTTTATTTAAAGAAGGTAGAAGCCACCATTGATTCTAAGGGTGTGTATCTTGAAATTCTAAAGTCATTAGTCATAAGACTTTAAGAGTGGATTAATGAATGTTTTAGTTCACTCTGTAGGAAGGAAACTTTTCCATTCTTCTTTTTAAAAATTGAAAAACAATGCCTTTCCATCTTACTAGAGACACTGTACATCCTGTTGAACAATAGGATCCTCTAACTCCAAACTTTCCTGCTGCCACCACGATAATTAGTCGTAAGATTATAAAACGATTTTCAACTCTATGTCTATAGTCAAACTTTCAGTTCCTTTTCCCAAGAGTATAACTTTTTAAAGAGAACAAACAAGCATTTCATAAATGCATACTCAGAGAGATGCCCACTAATTTTTTCTGTCAAACAAATTGGAATGTATTATTTGGTATCAGAAAAATTACATTTTGTGATGTTTGTATAAAAATATACACAGGGTTATTTAATAGCCTATTGAATTTTTTGTAAAATCGGTGACCTACCCTTTGTGACCCAAGATATTTCTTTTGTAGCAACAACAAAAATGCAGCAATAACTATTTTAAAAAGCAGTTTTCAATGGAGATAAAAAGCTTTTGCAGCTTCAAGAAAAGTATATCTCATTAAGAAAAATTAAAAGAAATGTTGCTATCATTTCCCAGTTTAAATATTTTACCTTTGTAATGAGTTTCAAAATTATAATTACATATCCAGTGTCATCTGAATAGAAAAGACTAAGTATTTTCTATGTCTGTTATATATTTTACTTATAAATTAAAAATCAGAGAAGGCAAATAAACAGCCACTTTGTGAAGTAGCAAATGTAATAATTTTTCAAAGGTGTGTATTATGTTTTATTTCTCAACATACCTCTTTCCTGCCCAGTACAGTGTTAAAATTCTTTGTTCGGCTTTCAGATTCTTGTACACAGATTCAAACAGGAATCGTGTCATCAGCAAAAGGAATGCTAGAAAAAATAAAATTAGACCATTAACAGTGCCTATTTTCTTTTTAGTAAATATATCAACATGTGACTTTTGGAAGCAGGAGATATCTAAGGTTTCCAAAATAAATTTACATGTGTGTAAATTTATATGAATATGTAAACATAATAAACTCATTATTTATGGAAAAAGAGGCATTAATTTGACATTATCGAGCCACCAGTTAATCTAAAAACTTATATGCATCTAAGTTATGTTATAGGCATATATACATATATGTTAATACCCTCAGAAGTTAATGTTGTCTAATTTTCATGTAAACATCCTGCAGATGCTTTAGGACAGGAGATATTAAGGAAAATTCTTATTGCTTTGAATGATTTCTGAGAGATCTTCAGGTGTCCTCATAGGTCCCTTACTGGATTCCATTCAGCAATATGGCAGCAATGATCAGCACATAATGTTTCGTCGGAGACATTTCGCTACCTCTACATTTGCCATCCTTGTTCTATGTACTCGTATATCTCTGTGATTCCACTGCCCAGCCGAACTTCAGAAATACTGCTCTGGCCACTTTCATGAGTGAATAAAACTCTGGTTTTGTTACCAGTTTCCCCAGGCTGGACAGAAATTGCCTCTGGCAATCAGTTGAAATTCCCCAAGAATCTCACTTCTGAAAGCAGGGAAGTGTTTGTGGCGTCAACCATGACATTGGTTCTAGCTCAGTTTCTTCACTATCTGTTCAATTCATGGAGAACAGAGTAGTGCTTCAGTGTTTGCTCTTATTATGCCACCGATTATTCAGTTTTGATTACATGGTTTATGGTATTTGAGGAGTTTATTACCATACTGTATCTAGCTGGAGCATGATTGTACGAAGGAATTTTATTTCATCCCAGTATCAGAACTTTTGTTAATAAGCATAGAAATCCAAAAGTGACCACGTTGACAAAAAGAAGACTGCACATTATTTCATTAGTTCACTAACTACTCCATTGGAGAATATTCTAAAGTGAAAAAAGTTATTAAAATTTTTGAACATCAGAAATTATGCTGTTCAAGTAAAATAAAGGTTGTCAATACATAGTCTGCCAATTAAAAAAAAAATCTTGTGTATTTTCACTAGACTTTTTGCTTAAAAATGTACCCTAACCTCAACTTCTTTTCAGTTAAGTGAAATGTCACATCTGACTACTACAGAATTTACTTAAAAGTACAACAGAGAAATTGTGCCGTATCTTATTATGTGGGCAACACAGAAATACACAGGTGGCAAATTTACCCACAAGAGGGAGCCTGTATTTTTATATTTTTGTCACAGAACTCAAAAAATGTGAATTAAAATACAAAATTCTTAAATGTTTGTTGATACCATAATGTCAGGTCAAGTTTGGAAACAGTCAGCTTTCAGTTGGCATATTTTTCTTCAACCGTAACGTAGCAGTATGTCAGAAGATTGGAAATATAATTAGAAAATTTAAAAATTGTCTTACCTATATTATAATTAGTTTTTTTTTCAGACATAAGAATAAAAATGTAGCTGCCAAAGCAGCCTAAGAGAAAATTCTTTTTAGGTGGTAGTAACAGTTGGGTAAAATTGACTAGAATTATTATGAATACTCTGAACCTGAATTTAATTATAGAGAAGTGAAATGATATTTCAGTCATCCTCTTATCATAAAAGAGGCTCATATAAAACAATAATTTTCTATGTATTTAAAAAATGGGAAACACTCTTTTTTAAAAAATTATGGGATTGGCCATAATTGGCCATTCTCACCATCACTTAAAACTTGACTAAGAAAGGATATAGCTGACATGATAAACTTTCCTTGGAGTTGAAAACTCTCTTGGACTTTTCTTTTAAAAAAAGAAAGGAAGAAAGAAAGAAAGAATAATATAAGCTTGATTCCTTCATATCCTATAATCTCCCTAAATGATATCTTAAATTACTATGACCCTCTAAATAAATACACTCTTGGTTTAATAAAAGTAAAATATATAGTTCATCAACTATAAAACTACCTTATGCAAAATAATCTTGGCAACTCTTATCAACCCAAAGTAATGAGTTCTATCACAGAGACATCATAATAATCCAGTTGAAATTTGTTTTGTGATCTCTTGTATAGTGCAGGGAAGATTGATGATAAAGTGTCCCTTTTCCCAAGAGTCCTCTTCTCAGCTACTTGACAATAACGGGGGCAGGGAGTCGAGGAAGAAGGGGTTAATCACTGTTGCTCTTCCTTCTGGAATGCCAACCTACCCATTAAATCATTGTTTTTTCTCCCACTAGGGACTGTGAATCTAATGGACCTAAAATCAATACTTTATAAATGACACAGAATATATATTCATTTTATGGACTAATGTACCCTAGTGTCTGAATCCTATTTACACCCTCTACTTTAAAAAGGAAACACAGACCTATTTCTGCCATTAAAGGGCTACTCAGTCACTCTGGTGACATGCTACAGAATGCACTGTCATACCAAAATGCAGCACGAAAGAAAGATCGGTGGCTGCAAACCTACCATTGTTGAAATTTTAAACCTGGTGCCTCGTACTTGTGTTAAGAAACACAGTCAAGGCAAACGGGATCAAATATATGGTGATGGAAGGAGTGGTGAACACACAATGTGATATATAGATGATGTATTACAGAATTGTACACCTGAAACCTATATAACTTTACTAACCTTTGTCACCCCAATAAACGTTAATTAAAAAAAAAACAGAAAGAAAGAAACACATTCAGGGAGGAACGTGCAGGTAGCATCAAAGAGCTTTGCTATGTTCTGAGGTGGGTTTACGGGTCTCTGTTTCCTTATTTTGGTTCATAACTTACACAAAATTTAGAGTGCATCAAATATTATATAATAATGTTGAAAAAAACAAACACAACTTCCATTTAATAGTGAATTCTATACTGATTGAAAAAGCAGATAAAAAATTGCAAAAAGTAGAAATGCTCACTAACATACCGAAGAGATATTCATCAAATAAACATAGGGTGAGGTCATAACACAGTTACAGATGAGCTCTGGGGAAATTGAAGGTATCTCATCTATCAGAGGCAGCAGTGAAACAACCAGAAATAAAATGATACAACGACTATCTGTCGATTTTTTACAGATTAGGAAAATATGCTGATGAGAAGGTATTTTATTTACAGAATATTACTTAACCCAAAGACCACAGATTCTTATTCTTAGAAAGTATTATTATGCTTAGACAAAAACAAACACAAACTCAGTTTACAATCTATTGGATACTTTCTTTTGAGAATATCTTCTTCTACCTTTAGTATTTTTAAGACATCAAATATAAAGCCACCCTGTAAAATGATTGCAAAGATACCTGCAATGCAAAGATAAAAGTATGGTTAAAAAGAAAAAAAGAAAGCTAAAATCTAAAGGAACCGCTATTTTTCAGGAAAAATATCATTTGATTTACTTTGTTTCTATAGGTACAAACAGAAGTAGTCAGCGCATAAGGAATAGAAAAAGCAACTTTACAAGATACTTTTTGAGATAATTCTAGCAACAGGTCACCATGAGAGTTTCTGTTCTGTTTTATTGGCTGAAAATCCATTCAGTTATACAATTTCAAAAGAAAAAAGAAAAAAAAAAAAAAAGAACTGTTGTTCTTTATTCCATTTGCCAACCAGAGCCATTTATCCCCTATTAGATAAAGTATAATAGACTCTACCGAAAGGGTCACTGGCCTTCCATTTAATGATATTGCCAGCCCCAATCTGCATTTTCCCGGCAATGTCCCTCAACAGAGAATAAATGGCTGATCTCTTCACAATAACAGCTGATTTCTATTTATTAAGCTAAAAAGGTCACCATTTTCTACGGCTGGGCCGCCCTGCACTATTGATAATTTTATGCATAAACAAATGGCAAATTTGTGCCACATAAATATGCATTAGCAATTACTTTTTCCTCGGGCAACGCTCACCGCATGCAAATGTATACCTCGCAGGGCCTGGTAGCTTTTGTTTTAGCTCCTGAACAGTGAAACAAAAGAGCACAATAAACAATTTTAAAATTGCCAATCAATAAGCAATGCAAATGCAAAGGTAAATGGCAAGAAACTTGCTTAGAAACAACAAAACAAAAACTGAGGTGGGGGACGATGGTGAAAGTATTTTCTTTTTTATATTGTTTCCTTTCTTTCTCTTTCATAATGAAAAGGCTAAAGTACTCTTGACACAGAACAGCTAGCTAGACTGATGCTCAAGCAGTTGCCAGATGGGGTAAGTAGACAATATACACATGTTGAGTGCACACACACACACACACACACACACACAAAGAAGGTTTGGGGAAAATTGTGTTCCTATGTGATTTCAAATGCATCACCTACAAACTTCTAATTTTTCAATTTCAGAGATTCAAGTAATTTTAAAACTGGGAGGAGCTACAACATACACAGCCAAATCTTAATTCCACCATACTTTTCCATGCTGTTGTTCTCCAGTACCATCTTCCTCAGAGGGGATATATACAATCAATAAGCAGGATATTTTCAGGAACATAGAGTAAATGAGGAATATACAATAAGAAATAAAGAGCATCTCACAAAACATCTATATGACTAGATGTTTGTGATCAAAAACCCTTATCGCAAATTAATTCAAGATTAGTATCAGGGCACAAGGATAGAGAGAAAAGAGGCTAATAAGGAAAGAGGCAGCAGCGGTAAGAACAAGTAGGGGAACAAAACGTATTACCTAATTTGAACATGAAAACAATTGATAACTCAATAAAAAGTTGGTATTTTTAAATCAAAAATGAACTTTAATGAGGTGTGTTTTGTTTTTTTGTTTGTGTGTGTGTGTGTGTGTGTGTTCTCTACCATTTGCCTAAGTGCTTTAAACTGAGATACATTACACTTGATCTTCACAGGAACCTGTACAGGTTGGTATATTTCATAGCATACAGGCACATGGAGGTCAGGGAACTTGATCAGTTATTTAAGGCAGTGCTATCATAGATCTGGGGTTTGACAGTCTGATAGCAGCACCTGAAAGCTTCACCACTGCCTAATACTGCCATTTGTTCCTTAAAATGCATCCATTTGACCAGATTGAAAAATCTCGGTCTCAATGTAGATGGTGTTGCCTTTGAATAAAGAAGTCAAATTGCATTAATTTTTTTTTTAAATTATCAGGTCTTACACAAGTTTCTTTGAAGAAGTTATTACAGTACTTGAGCTTCTGTAAAATATACCAATACTAAATTGCATATTAGCTCGAAGGTACATTAGTACATGTACACTGAGAACATGCCACAGCCTTAATAATCATTTGAGGAAAAAAAAAAACCCTTTGTAATCCCCTTCCTGATCTTAATATAATTAAAAGTTTTACTATTACACAAAGGATTAATGAGGATTAACAAGAAAGTAGTAAAGATAAATAAATAAAATACCCTTGGCCTAGATGCAAATAGGCAAACCTGAAAATCTAAAACTTGCATACAGCTCTGTCCTTCTCAGAGCCAAGATATTCTTCATAGGGGCCTCTTAGAATCCTGATGTGGACACCAAAAGTCAAACTTCGTTCGAGAAAGTCATGAAACTTCTCTTGGCAATATTTTCCCCCTGATAATATCAGTGTTGGAAAACGGGTTGCTAGCTCATAAAATACCTGCGTGTAAATAAGAGAAGGATATGCCCTTAGGTGGACCACTCAGGAAATGTGTTACTTACACAGCTATACAGTATGGCCCCCGAAGAGACGTTAATATTCTTGGTTAGAGAAGTGTTATTTCTAGTATTAAACCCCATCTTCTTTAGAGTTAAAGATTTTTGAGAACCAAGTCCTGCTTATTAATACAAAATCAGTAAAGATGGATTCCAATATGATAGTAATATTTTATATGTTAATTCAAATAACAAAATAATAACAAAATTCAATAACATAAATCACAAAAAAACACATCTAGCATACTCCTATTTTGCTATGTTTTGTTTTAATTTTTAGTATTCATAGCTGAACATATAAAAACTTAAGCACCGTTTTTCTTATTATCAACTAAATGCAATAAAGTGCGCTGAAGACCATTACTATGTAGGAAGCCAAAGTTTTAATTATCAGCATTCCTTGCCCAATTCCTCACTATCTGTGCAACGTAATGATTTCAAACTAAAAGTATGATCTGGAGTTTGTCCAAAATTTGTAAGTACTTTTATAGTCTACTACGTAGAATGCATGTAATAATCAAATAATCTCATTTTGCATGCTCAATCCCACTTTTATAGCAACAAAATTAGGTTTAGAAAAAAGGATACCGTTGAAGGGTTCAGAAAGTCATAGAGAGCAACAGGAATGTCTAGCGAGGATTTTGTGTTGAGGTCAGGAGGGGAGTCACTGCCTCTTTTGTCCTGGGGGAGGGTTTGCCAGCTTCTCTGCCTTAGATCCTTTCTTTGCCCTGCTGCTCTGCTGACTCCTGCCATAGGCTGTCCCCTGTGGGCCAAGTTTCCCAGGCTCCCCTGGCATTTGGCTTCCAGGTGAGATTCAGTTGCGGGGAGGAAATTGGAGTGCTCTATAAGGAAGCACCAGGGTGTGTATGCGTGTGTGCATGGATTCATGTGTGCTCATGCATGTACTCATGTGTCTCAAGTTATCTCTCTCTCTCTCTCATTTACTTTTTAAAAATTTTATTAGAGATAATACATTTTGAAAATAAAGACATTAGTAAAACAAACCCCCACCAACCATCTCCAAGGATCAACATCTATCAACCTGCTATTTGAATTTCTCTTCCTCTTTCTGTACTTTTCCAGGTGTCTTGGACAGCGGATCCCTCTCTACTTGGTCCCACCTCCTGCCACACAGACCCCCATTGTTCCAGCTTCCGTACTATGACCCTGGAAACCTTTTGTCTTCAGTATATGGGTGGTAATAACTTTTTGCTGTTCTTAACCTCTAGGTTTCTCTCTTATAATTTGTTATTGTCAATGTGTAACAGTTTTCCAATATCATATGCCCATTTTCCAAATAACCATAAGGACCCTTTCAATAACATGGAGCTAAGAATGCTGGTCCAATACTTGCCATGGCTGAAGTATGGTTCCCTATATATAATAATCATAATGCATTCATGGACCAAAAAATCTATTCTTATTCATATATTTTGTCAATTGTTTATTGACATTCTGCTTTTTTATGATTATTATTTACTTGTCTTAATCTATGGGCCAATGAATGAGCAACAGAGACCTACTACTGCTCCTGGAAATTATACCCAGTTCCTAATATCATAGGAATCTTCCAGTCTATCTTAAGGAGCTCAATCTGTAACGAAAACACATTTTCCCAATGGTAGATAACACAGACTAGTGAACCAAGTTTATATCCTAGATAAGACATGTTTAACATATAGGCATTCGTTTATTCATAACAAAATATGACCTTCTGATATTAGGAATGAACACACACACACACACACACACACACACACACACACACACACCATAAAAATGACTGATGCTGGATAGCTCTTACGAAATTACATTTTGAAAAATTATGGAACTATGAATCAGCCATATAGATTAAATTTCCCTGAAACAGACATGTGCTTAATAATTAATTGGAAAGGATACAAATAATATTTATGATTTTATTTTACCCAAAACACTTATGCAGTAATCATATAACTAGATGAAGATATACTTACCAAAATTTTAACTCTATTCTGTGAGGAAATTTTAAAATATAAAAAGATCTTAAAATTGAAATGATAGACTTAAATTGACAAACTGAAACTTTAACCCAGTTTAATATAAAGTCATGCTATAAAAATATCAAGACAAAAAGATGTGCTTTCAGGAAAATTCACAAGACTTTGTAATGTTTAATGACAGCAATCATAATGCAAACAAAGAATGAGAGGTAGCAATGAAAATAGAGAATACAGTTTATAATTGTAGAGTGTCCAAACCAAAGTTAGGTAAAACCAATGCCCAATGGTACGACGATATTTCAAATACTGGCTCCAGAACTGGTTTCTATCCAATAGGTAGGAAACTGAATAACTGTTCAACACCCAGAAAAAGTCAACCTAAAACATAGCGGGTATGACAACTGTGCTAAATCAGGCTGAAAAAAAGATCAACATAAAGAGTAGGGGCGGGGGGGTCAATCATTAAGTAGAATCAGATATTTTAAGGGTTGCCATTTTGAAAAGTATAAACATTTGTCTATATTGTCTTATGCAGAAAGAAGAAGATGGTGTTTTGTTTTTGTTTTGATGTCAGGAATATGGGGAGGTAGCTTTCAGTGCATTGTAAAAAAGTAACTTTTCAAAAAAAAATAAATTATCCAGCAAAAGGATTGGTTGTAGCAAAGCCAAATGATTTAAGGTTTAAGCAAGGGCTCTGGATTCAGACATAATGAGTCACTTTTTGGCTTTCCTAATTACTATCTAGGTGATCTTGGACACAGTCACCTAACCTCTCTATGCCTCAGTGTTCTCATCAGCAAAATCTCCCAAATATACTTTATACTGAGGAAGGTAGAAGATCAAGCAAAGACTTCAGGGCCATCTGTCAGAGGTCCAAGAATAGGATTTCTGAACTGAATGGTATACTGGATCATCTAGCTTTTAAGATCCATTCTAATCTTAGACTAAATTATTCTATTGCTCAAAGTTCAGGCATATATTTTCATACAATTTCAGGCCACGAAGGCTAGCACTAAATATTTAAAAGGGAGAAAAGTTTGCAGCAATGCTGCATTATTAAAAAGGTTTTAGCATCACGTAGAGAAAGGATATTCATTTCTGACCAAAGATGAAGCTATTAAATAAAACACAAAGTGTTTTTTGTTAATAAAAAACACATATCATAAGTCAGATGTATGATGACTTAAATATCTATTTTTAATACATTTACAATATTATTTCCACCTTTTTAAAGTCTCTAGTGACTCAATTGATAGGTACTTCTTGGATACTGAGGAAACATGAACAAAGTACTTATGCTTTTTGAACACCGAGTGCTGCTTCCTTGCTGCTGTCAGCCAAGCCTTTCCACTACTCCTTCAATGGCGCCTTCTGTCACAGCCACTCAGCACACAGCAACCAAGAACACAGAAAAGTGAGCCCAGCAGGGCTAAAGGGCATCTTCAAAAGAAGTGAGTCTCAAATCCTTTTTTGTGATGCCCCAGGGGTTCCTTTAGTTATTTCAAGAAATGTTCCAAAATTTTCAAGAAATTCTTAAAACAAAATCATTTTACTTTTTCCTCATCCTAACAATTATAAAGCTCTTGAGACTTGTCAAGGCGTTTTCACTTAAACTATCTGATTTGATCCACACAGCCATTATCGAAGGTAGGTATGACAAGGGATGATCCCTCTCCTGCAGATTAACAAAAAACTCAGGAAATGATGATTTGACCCCAAATCACAAAACTGCAAAGCAGCAGAAAAATGCAAGAACCCAAGTCCAGTCTTCTTTCCTGTCCACCAGGCTCTGTCACACATCTCATGTACTACTTGATGAACTGGCAGAGAGATCATTTTCAAATCCCTCAAACTCTGGAAACATTCATTTATTGTTGGAGCTATGCATGTTTATCAGGATTATGCTACACTATTTATGTTCACATTCATGGATAGCATGTTCCGAATGTTCCCAATTTTTATAATGGGAATAGCACCGAGGATGCCTTTGGCCCCTGAGGGACATTTGGCAATGCCTACAGATATTTTTGATTGTGACTAAGGATATGTGTAAATACTACTGGCCAGGGATACTTCTAAACTTCCTACAGTTCACAGGAAAGTTCCCCACAAAAAAAGAATTATCTGGTCCAAAATATAAATAGTACTAAAGTTGAAAAACCCTGGATTAGCAGTGTTTTTATTTAAGCCATCTGTTTTTGTCTCTTATTTTTGTTACATAATCATAATAATTCCTTCTGAATGTAACATTTGCTCAGTGCTAATGACTGGTTTGGCGTAAGGCTATCAGCTCTTGGGTAGTCACTAATTCCACAAAATGCCCCGTGCCTTAATCTTTGCTGTTTGACAATACATTGAACAGTGGTTCAAGTGACACAGGTCACCATTACTGAGATAAATGGATCATACAATAATTTGTCATGGTATTTGTAACACTTTGCTTATAAGAATGTTGACCATAAAGCAATGCAAATGGGGAAAGTCAGCAGCTTAACTTTCAATAATATGAAATGAAAATGGAAATTTATTTGAATTAAGGGAATAACCTCTGACTTTTCCATTATATATAGCATATATCAAAAAATTCACAATGCTCATCTAATCTAACAAACTAAATTTGGTTTTATTTTTATGCACTAAGTCATTACAAAAAGCATTATAGTAATTAATAATATCCTCTTCAGAGAGAAAGCTGTCAGTCTTTTCCCTTACCTTGTTCACATTCTCCTCTGAAGCCAGGGCTCTCAAATCTGTTTCCCATACACAGTGACCACGGTACCATCTCTGAATTTTGTTCCAATTTTAATATTAACCAAATAAAAGCCCTGACTCTGAGGCAGAAAATTGCCTCGGTGATAAAGATGCCTCAGGGTATCTACTATGTAGCTATCTTGCTCCCTTAGTCTGTAACTTGTAGAGTCTTCAGATATGTTAGCACCTAAATAATGAATTAAGGGTTTAGAAACAAATTTTTTTAGTACACATATCCCTTTAAGAATCTGATTAAAGCTACAAACCCACTCTATAGAAATAGAAATGTCCATATCAAGAGACCATTTTCTATGGGTATCTTGTGTTTTTATACTTCTTGTGAGTAAAGGCACTAGCTGCCTTTCTTCAGGACTACTTTTTCAAGTATATTTGTACAGAGAAAGCCTTAGAACATATGGTGTCCCCCTCCAGAGCAAAGGACAGGTTTGTTTACTGTCCCGTGTAATAAGGAGACCATTTCAGTGGCAAAGGTGAGTCATGCTTACTGGCTGATATTAAATAGTCAGGTTCCCTAGGCTCATGTTTTCTGCCCCTGAAGTATAGGCATCACGAGGCTCTCCTTGAATCACCATGTGGGAATCAGGGCCCAGCGAACTAGTATAAATGCTGATACCCTGGCTACGACTATTACTGTGAGTGATAAGGTGTTCTTTGTCTCTGATCCATTATTCCAGTGTCTTCTGCCAGTATCCATGAAACTGGTAGGGTGATATATTAGCTTTCCACAGCCTTCAAAGTTCTTCACAATGAAAACAAACAACACTAAGCATACCGTTTTAATATATGGCCATTTTGTCCCTATATGCAAATTCAGAAAACTAAAAGTATCTATTTTTATTTCTTAGTAAATGGAATGGAATGACCATATACGGAAATATATTAAAGTACCTTAAAAAAATTCATACCATACTATGTTAAGCCTATTTCAACAAAAATGTATTTGGCTAACAATAACAGCCCTCAGTTAAGAGCTGACCAAATATTGTTTATTTTGACAATAACACTGATGAGGCAGCCTTTATTGTCATCATTCCACAGGAGGACACAGAGACCTATGTACGTTAACTAACTTGGCAAAGGCTATACAAATGATCAGTGTTGGAGCCAAAGAGATTTAGGTTCAGAGATTTGATGTGAACTCAGCTTATGTCTTTAATCACCTTTCTTTTCTCCCACTCTTTTCTCCCACTCTTTCTTTTCTCCCACTCTGAGCAACACACTGGTGGTACAAAAGCGTGATCTCTGCCCCTGAGAGGCTCATGCTCCAAATAAAGAAGGAGAGAAATTAATAGATAGCTTCAACAGAATGCCATAAGGGCTTTGATGGAGTACGCACAGGGAAGGGACCCAGCCTCCCCTGGGAGGCAACAGCAGCTTCCCAAACAAAAGGATCAATGAAATGAAACTCAAAGGATGATTAGGAGTAGACAAGGTGAAAGAATAGGGGTAATGTATTTCCTGATTTTACACATGAGGAAATGAAAGCCCAGACAGACACAAGGCCAAAGTCACATAGGTACTTTGAGAAACAGGGTTAAAGTTTGATAGTTGATGAACTTTTACTATCCTTTACTGCCCTCAAAAAAATATTCCTCACTTTTTATTAGGTAGTAGGCAAGGCTCAGAATTATCTAGTGTTTGTACAGTTATTGTTCCTTTTACTATTGTTTTACATAGGAAGTCATTAGGCATTGGACATTCAAGGAAATAATATATGAATACAGTGTCATAAGAGTATCTCTTTGCTAAGATAGGCACAGAACATCACAAAGTATTCAAAGCGTTAATAAGTCACTTGGAAATTTAAATGTCATTTTCTGTTAGATTTTATTGGAGGGCTGATCATGATTATAGACAAAGTTCCAACAAGGTCAACATCAATGTTCCAAAGGCATGAGCAGGTAAGCTAAAGAGAGATCAAATAAATTGTTTAAATGTTACAGCATAGGTAGTTCTCACGCATGTTTCTGCAACCAGTCTAACTTCCATTAACATAGTTAGAAACTCTCTGATATGAAGAAAATTACTATAACTTCAGTTATTACTCTAAGGAGCTATTGCTGTAGAATAGAAATGAAGAGATGTAGATGAATCTGCTAATGTTCATCTCACTCACATAAAGTGTGCATAAAGAACAGAAAACAGAAGCAAGAACTTCAAGGAAATCATGCCCAATAAAAGCATTTGAGTCCAGTTGTAACACTTTCTAAGTTACGGGTACAGTATGTTCACATAGATTTTAATAGAGATTCAGTATGTTTTTGTAGACAATATTCAGATTTGGGAAGTTAGGTACTAAGGAGTACATTTATCAAAAAAGTAAAATATTACCACAATATTCCTGGTTGGCCAGATTGATGTTTTTAGAACAGTATCACCTTCATCACCACCACTACCACCGTCACAAAAGACGCTATAATGATTGCTAGGAAAAATGGAGATGAATATGCTATGAATATGACCTATAGTTGCCAATGAAAGTGGAGGAAGCAATAACACAGCACTAAATAAAATAAATACTGTGAGTCAAAAAAAAAAAAAAACCATTTAGGGAGTGCCTGTCTGAGCAAGAAAGACACTATGATATGCTGACAACAAAAGAAATCCAAGAAAGGTACACGTGCACATTAGAGCTATGGGAAACAAAAGCTGCTGAGTTTCTGACATTTCAAGTACAGTTATTTCCAGTTCTTACCTGAGCCAGATGTAAACAATGGGGACAGCGTACCAAGATCAATGACAGCCAGGATCAGAATTGCTGACATCAATATTATTATCATTCAATCTCATCAAATTGAGGAATTATTTTGGGGGTGAAAAACACTGAACATTGTTCCACAGAATTTGACTAAAAAGGAAACTAATACTTGAGGTTTAATTACTTGAAAAACTACCTAAAGTTGCAGAAGTAAAATTTTGACTGGGATTTAAAAAAAAAAAACACACACACACAAAAAAAACTTATACTCATACTTAGGATACTCTATTAATTCAAACAAATCCCTAGTCATGTAGCAAATGCTTTTCAGTATTTGAAGAATATCTGCTGATATTGTTTATTCATCACAGTTTTAAACCAGTTATAGGATCATTAAAGACTTAGCATTTATGCAAATATTGCAAAATGTGTCCTTGTTAGGGTGGATAGAGTTTTGGGAGGCCAGAAACTTACATGGCTTGGGATGTCCTCTTTAAAGCAATATAAAATTGTGACCTTTTCATATCATCCATAATTTCACAGAGAGACTTTTGTGTACAGAATAGTAATTTACAGAGAGAATTTCATAGAGACACTTATAAATATAAGAAAAAGATAATTTAATCTTTCTAATGGCATGATTGATAGAATTTTGTTGTTCTTATTGTTATGGACAGCTGAAAAAAGATTCATCTTTATAAGTTGTTTTTGGTAAGGCCATGTAAAATTTCCAGACTGCATCAAATTTGAGAAAACCTTTATCAAATTGTGTATGAGTTATAAGATTTAGAAAACTTTTCCACAAACTAACTTCTAGCTCCATCTATTCAAACCTAGTTTCTCTTCTACAATTTACACAGTTCCAGTGACTGGTGACACACGACATGCTCATAGCATGGTATGACCTCTGGCCCTAAAACTTGCAGTTAGACTGACAGATGAGCCAGCAATCATATTATTCTTAGAAGCCATTCCAATTTGGGGACAGCTACTGATAATATAACCATAGATGAAAGTGACTGTGGATGATATGAATACATCCCACTCGACCTAAACTCAGTGTATCCCCATATCAATTTTCCTTTACATGATCCTTCAAATGCCTGCATCATTCCAACACCATAAGTATAAGGTGAAAATGATGAACAACAAATTGAAATAAAAATAGTGATATTAACCATTCTGCAAATTTAACAAAAGCATATGCCCATGTGGCCACATTACTAGAACTCAACCAGGGTCGTGAATGGACTTAAGCTTTAATCGTGTCAAGGTAATCTACTGTCTGGCCATAATCAAAGATTTTTAAGTTTTGCGACCTTAAACTTTAGGCAGTTGCAGTGGCCATCAGTTACATCAGTTAACGTGAACTATTATTATATCCAGTAAATTTATTATAATAATTATTTTAATACTTACATGGCTATGCTGTACCTACAAAAGAATCTTCAGCATATTGTATAAATACCCCCGGACACAACATCAGAAACGGAAGAAGGGTATGAACACACCAAGAACAGCTAAGTGGCAAAAAAAAGAAACTAAGATAATTATGAACAAAGAAAAAGTAATAATTGGGGGAAAAGAAACTTCATGGATTATACAATTTAGAGATATACATTCATATTCGAGAAGGTGCACATCTGTATACCAACATCAGAACTGACAAATTATGACACTATTGATTTTCCATTTTCATTCTAATATTTTGAAGCCAGGGAGAATAGTCCTACCACCCTGCTGACACAGCACATTGAAAATGGAATCATACTTTTCTACTTTACTATTAGGACTGGGTTGTTTATGTAGGTTCTTTAACCTGTCTCCTCCCCAAATGGCATAAATTATCATCTCTAGTTTATCTCTTTTGAGCATCCTACAGTTTGCCTAGTGAAATAAATCACCATGACACAACAATAAATAGGAACATAATAGAACAGCTACATTCAATGGTAAAAGGCCATTTTTAAATATTATTTTGACAATGTGACATCCCTCAAAAAAAAAAAAAGATATGGCAGTGGCTTGTGTAAAAGTATCAGAAATACATGCATTTGTAATATTGTAATAGCAGATTCAAAATGCTAAACAGAATCCTGATGTAGGGACCCCACAGAATTTGATCAAATGTATCCATCTGTTCATTGCCGTGTAAGTAATGCTCACACAATCAGAGCTGGGACCTCTTCTAGGACAGGCCCTGAGACTTTCAGTACATCTGCCACTTCCCCTGTTTACAGCTGCCTCATCAGTAACTCATGGGATTTTCTTCCGAAACACTCAAAAGCAGCATCCTGAGAAAAAAAGCACCAAGAAAAAGTCATTTCGATACTTCTCCTCTTTCCACCTGATTTCTGCCTTAGTAATTAATATTGATAGCCAGGGTAATGCACTCTTCATGGAAGCATGGAAACACTTTAAGAAAACCCTTTGGTTTCTCATTTCTGCTTCTTGAACCCCAAGGGACTATTTCATAAGCAAATGTGAACACCTCCAAGCATGTGCTTACACTGAGAGAAGCAGAGTTCCTCTCACACTTTTTACCTCTCACATGTGGCACATGAACTGGACTCATCCAAATGCACAGTATCCACCGTCTTAAACAGTTTACATGATTGACGTCGCTAACAAAATCTCTACAAAGGAGAACAACAGTACTCTTTAACTCTTATCTGTGGATGGATTCAATTGTGTTGAAGGCTGCCTCTTACTGTGGGCGACTGAGTTCCCCTGAAAATACCGTGAACCCGCTGCACACAAAGTAACTCTGACCCGACAGAGGGATGAAGCAGGCAACAGTCAAGTTAGGGAAACCTAAACTATGGAAACCGAGGGATGTGTTGCTGCTGGGCTTGCAGTGGGCCTATGGCTGCATGTTCTGTCCTCGTTCCTCTTCAAGAAAACAGATCAGGTCTTAATATCCATGAAAGGTAAAACATGGAACTCCCCTGACACAATGTAGATGTGAAACAGCCTAGCATTCCCAAGTTTGCAGGATTTTACATTTACCAATGATAAATCTCCTCCAAAGGCTTAGCAGAGATATATTTCACCATATGTATGTGTACACATACATATAGGTATGAAATTGTGAGTAAAAGACTTTATATATACATTATTTAGTTTTTTTTTTTTATTACCAGAAAATTATTTTCCTTAACTAAGTACTCTCTTCATTTCTGGAGGACCTCAGTATTTTCTTCTACAACAAACACTTTTCCTCCAATTCCCTCATTTATCCATTCAAAATTTTGGTTGCAACATAGACAATTAAGTACAGGAATAATGCATGTATTGGCTAGTTCAGACACCTAAAAATACTTTCATCCTGAAATTCAAAACTGTATGCATAGTGTATCCAGCTAGAACAAATTTGAAGGGAAATGTGTGAACACCAAACTCCTTGCTCTGTATCATTTGTGCTCACTAAAGGATAATTTGTTCTATGAAACTAATACTGTTTTTCACATGGTACTTTTCATTTGGTGCATCTAATAGGCTGCCTTTACTCTGTGAATCCAGACTTATGCGTGGTATCCAGTGGACTTATTTTGTTAATGAACAGTAACTATAAACCTCATTTTACCCAGCGTATAATTTGGGAATATGTCTCTTCTTTGAAATCTGAGCCTTTCATGAAAAGAATAAAGGACAATTAAATCTGAGAAATAACATATCCTAAGATGGTGCTGGAAAAACTTCATGATTTCTTTTACTAGAACACCAAACAAAAGTTAGTCTGAGACTCCATCACAGGATATTTAGCTTCTGAATTAGCAGAAATGTCTCCTTATAAACTGACTTTATTTTTTAAAGATATGACCATCAAAATTCACTTGCCTCATCTTACCAAATACATTTTTCAGCAGCAATACTGTAAAATAACTGAATGGGAAAAGTAACTCTGTTATCGCATTACTGTGAGATTTCCTCTCGGATATATTAGGAAAGTCACAAGCATTTAAGACTATTTTTCCCTGAAGCCACAATGCCCTGTCCCCAAAGCTTTTTGACCTTGATTAGGACAAGAGGATCTTTAATAGACCTCATCACCAGTTACAACAATAAGGCGTCCAGGGCTTTCCATGCAAGTTTCTCCCTTCAACTTTGACACAGCTGTCAGTAATAAGCATGACCTGGATATTTACATATAACATCACACTCATGAATAAGTCAGGAAAATATCTTTTGAAGACTTGAAAAGCAACAGTGGTGGCATTCTCATTGCGATTTTTGATAATCCAACTTTTTGGACAGGAGGAACCTTATAAAATGACAGAGCAGTAAAAGCCACATGAAATTGCTCTCCTGTGCAACCAACGTGTTCTCTGGATTTCTTTTCCTAAGGCAGTATGACCTCACAGTTATAAAAGGCAAATCTGTACTTAGCAAATACTGAGACCGTAAGGAGTACTTGGATAAATGCTAAAACCTGTTTATTTCTCAGACGGTATAATTTCTTTGATATGGATACCCATCTACTTCACATAGGCCTACAGATACAGACAGACAGACAGACAGACACACACACACACACACACACACACACAAGGCTCTTCTGTGAATCCTTAATCTACTCCTCACCCCAACTGCCAATTAATTGAATTAATGATTTCGTAAATATTTAGCAGTCACAGACATAAAGGTAATTATGCAAAGTGGTTTACAGTTTTAACTTAGACAAGACTAAAATACAGATTCTTTCTTATTCATGTGCTTAAGTTTCTTCCTTGTAATTAAAATTGGGGCTCCAGCCTGTAATTCGGTCAAAATCTTGAACAGTGACTGATGTTTATTACCGAGGAGGCTTATTTTACATGATGTACATTTCAGAGGACAGCATTTATGGTTTTCAAATCAGTGGGTCTTTCTGTGCAAAATAATCAGTACTGAGCTTCCTCTTCTGCAGTTTTCCTATTCTCAAAAGGCTTTTATCTTTCTTTCCAATAAAACAAGCTGTTCTTTCCTTTCTCCACATATCACTAGCTAAAAAGCAGCCCAAGACTGCAGCAAGGGTATCTGGAAATGGGATTTCATTAACTACTGTGAGTGACCCACAGGCTAAATCCATTAACCAAAACAGGTAAAATCTCTGTGCTCTCCCTTAAATATTGCTAAAGCTACAGTATTGCTTAAAATAATGAACAGATCCATGATAGCAGGCAAATGACACAACCAGCCAAAAAGATATGATTCCTCTTAAGATGGTCTTTTGTATTCTCACTGCATTCTCAGTGCTTCAGATCAGGGCAAGAACTTCAGGAACTACGTGTTGTAGAAATACGGTCTCTGGGTCTGGAACTGTGCGTGACTGCTCAGAACATATTCCTAAGGAAAAACATTGTACAAGGGCGTAGTGTACCAGCTGCTGGCTCATAATGGGCATTGTCTGCTGACAGCCGCACAGAGGTAGAGGTGCTCCTAAAATGCTGGCTTCCCTCTCCCCTTCCACTCACTATTTCCTTCAAATTTTCACTTCCATGTGGATTTTGGATGACAGATTAAAGTATACTAGGGTTGCCAAAAAAAATGTATACAAGTAGGCACCTGGGTCAACACTGCTCAGGCAGTAATTCGTGGTAATAAAAAGCGTCTGAACGCTGATGGTAACCACTTTGAGCATCTCTTGTAATTGCAGAAGTCAAATGTGACTTGTATTCATCTTTTGTGATGGGTACACATTGAGTATTACAATTTTCATAGTTTTTTTTCCTTTCTTAAAATGTGTGTACTTTTTTTGGCACCCTCTCTAAATGCATGTTAACGTTCATTAAAAGCCAATAACTCGCCCTCCTCCCCAATTGCTGCTGTTTTTAAAATAACTTTTTCTTCAGTGACAGTGCATTTTTAAGTTAAAAGAAATAGGTTTCTAAAGACCTTGCAAAATATTATTAAAATTATGTCCACTTTCAACTCTATTAAAATGTACATGTATTTCTAATATTTAAGAACATGGCAAGATACTCCATGCAAGTGAGTAAAACAGTGAAAAACAAATTAGCTACATGGAAATTTTATATTAAAATATTCTGTAGCTGCACTTGTAGCAATAGTGTCAAGAACACTAGTAGAGCATTCACTATCTGTAGTAACATTGTTTCTCATATTTAACATGTACTTTTTGCATTTAAAGCTCAGAAAAATACTATGAGTGAATTTGTATTTTGATTTACCCACTTTTATTACCCCACACAAAGAGCTACAATGTTAACTTGTGTGTCTCTGGTGAGTCTTTATCCTCTTGTGCTATGGCCAATATTCTCCTACCACTGGTCCTGGAGTAAATCACATTTCAATGATTGCCCTAAGTAGCTTTGACTCTCAATTCCTCTATAATATGAAAGAGTATTTAGTAATTTACAACCTACTTCTTATGTGAGGTTAAACCCCTAACTTCAAATGTCAGAATAAGTAGAAACAAATAGACCTAAGTCTGAAAGAAAGAAGGTTTATACAAAGTATCTCTCATTCTTGGTATCCAGCCAGGAGAGAATCTCATATTTTAAGTATTTTCCTTTGTAACTGTAAATGCTCATATCTGGGTACATTAAAAAGCCTTACAGATTATAACCTATCCAGGCAGGAGTTCACAGTTTACAATTTATTGTGTATTGTTTTAAATTTTTAGAATTTTCTGCGCAGTATCTTCAAATCTCCAGAGAAAGAGTCCATATAAATTCAAAATAAATAAATATTAGACAGCTTATGTGGTAGCACTTTTGATTTTCCTGACATGCCTTCCCACTGGCTCATGGATATGAATTCATTTAATAAATTAATTTCAGAAAGAAAAAAAATTAATTTATCCCTAGTGAATGCCATCGTTTCCTTCTATGTCAACTAAGTGCTTCCAAAGCCTGCATCAAACAAAGGTTTATTTTTAGTGGCAAAAATGTCTCCTCTGATTGGATGCTTACCACCATTGTCTACCCTTGATTTTGGGACCCCTAACCCTGCTTTCTACATGGTATTTACTTTGCTAAGACTAAAGAGGGAATAACAACCCTTCATTTTCCCAAGAAAATCTCAAAGGTAAATAAAATTCTAGAGGCATTTCCATAAAAGAACAAACAGAAACACAAACGTTTCCTTATGAACTTCAATGAGAAAGAAACAATGCTGGAATTTAGAGACTACCCGATACCAAATAAAACACTGCTGTCGTCAAGAATTTAAAACTTATTTTAAGATAACTTTTCAAAAGCCACAATGCTGTATCTTTAAAGGTTGACAGAAATCTGAGACTGAAATCCTGCCAGTGGTAACTTTTGGGTTCAGAAAAATAGAAAAAAAGATGCCAGAAAGAGAAAAAAAACCTGAGGAAAAAATGGAGGGGAGACCATACATATAAGAATTAAAGTATACTGAAATTCAGATATATCTGCATTAACTATACACGTTAGCTAGTTACAGGAAGCCTTAAAAATGGTGTTAAATGCACCATCTGGAATCTTGTAAAGTGAACTTTTACCTCATGGTTAGTGGCAATTTATTACTAAACACAAGAGAGATGTGTGAGCTATTTTGGACTCAAATAGGACATTATCCTTGCAACAAGACCAACATTCCCTAAGCAACATATCCACTGAGCAGTAAAACAGACCACTGAAATTGTGGTCAAGATCCTATAGCATAAAGGATTTCAGTCTATGAACCAAGAGTCTTTTTATTCCTTCTGTTAATCTCTTCTTACAACTTCTTTCTTCCAGGAAGCCATCCAGTAATAGTTCTTCTAAAACCATATAACCTTTCTTCAACTTTCATACTTTTTGTCTATTTTGATAGCCCCAAATCCCTGGGTAACTAACAGTCTGCATGTCACAAGTTATGAGCACCCAGCATTAGGGTTTTAATGCTGGGGGATCAGGCATATTTTAAAACTATGTCTTTCTGCTATACCATCTTGGCTCTGCTCATATTTCATGCATGTGTACATTAATTGAAATTTAACCTGCATTTATCTAGAATGCTGAATTCCGTCTTTCAAATGACCCTTGCAGAGTGCTGCAGAAAATGTCTCTCTCCCACCCCTGCCATGACTATATCTTAGGAGTAACAAAACTTAGCATGAGGTACCCTGAGGCTGACTTAGTGCTTCCTGAAGTGAGCCAGCAGCTGCCATCACCTTCCGCCCTGTGGAGATCCAGGGGCAAGGAGTCTGCAAGCTCTGCTTCCCAATTTGCCCCCAACTGAATACATGAAGTCACTGTAGATCCTGACACTGCAATGCCAATATTAGTTATTGAAAAAAAGTATTCCACTTCAAAAGTCAATTTAATTCTTTGAGACCCATTCCACTTCATACTGAAATGCCATGACAGTTGTCTTAAAAAGTTGCCCAAAATGCCTTGTCTCGAGTGTCTGGATTATTCATGGAAAGCATCAATCTTAGTGGTTATATCTTATGATAATGATGAGTATATCTTATGATATATTGTATATAAGCATGAAAATAACTTATGATATCTTATGATAAGCATTAATTATGCACATTCCCCATCTCCACGATTAAGTAAAAGGGCAGGGACTGAAATGTAACTTTGCAAAAAGCTTCCCCCCTAGCTCAAACAATTAGCTAATTAATAAAATAATGATATAAAGCAAAGCAAGAAAAACATTCTGAACTCTTCAGTCTCTTATTAGCGTTTCTAACAATCTATGGTTCTGACCAAAACACATTTATTTCAGAAGTTTTTCTTCTTGTTATTTTTTTAAACCAGTGTGAGTGGACAAATGTACACTTGTGCTGTCCTGGGTGGAAAATGAAGAAAGATGTATTTTTCTGTCTCTGGCTCTAGGAAGTGAATAAGCAATGCAGGTATTGGATAAAATGACTGTGATCAAAGCTGATTTTAACACATGAAAAATGTTTTCCTCAGTGCTGTTCTTTAGGTAATATTTATCAACTGGTTTATTTTTGATAAAACAAGAAGTAAGAGTAGTTTTGCTACCAATTATATACATACGGTTATTCATATTTACATACATAAATACACATTCATAAGGTCTTTATAAAATCTTAATAACTTCAGCATAACAGATTTTTTTCACTAAGTTTCTCTCTGTTATATCATGCAAAAATAAAATATTAAAACCTAACAGGTAGAAAGTTCTCATCTTTTCTCCATCCAGATGCAAGAGGTTACAGAGATGTCAAAAAATATCCCCTAAGGTATTTCTATATTGTATGTATATATTCTCATTCACACCCACCTCTCCTCTCTCTCTCTCTCTCTCTCTCTCTCTCTCTCTCTTTCTCTCTCTCTCTCTCTCTCTCTCTCTCTCTCTCTCTCTCTCTCTCTCTCTCTCTGTCATATACACACACGCACTCCTACATATGTGTCTCCATAAGGTATGCTTTGATTAAAAGGAGATATAAGAAAATAACATGTGTATGCTTATGCGAATTTAGCATCATTTAGATTTTTCATGATTATCTTGATTTCTTAGACCACTAAATCTATCTGCAAAGGCCCATAGGGAACAGTTTTATACAAACACTTTTCACTGTAATTTGTACTAGAGGCACTCTGTAAGTAAGGACTTAGAAAATGTTTTCAAAGAGCTTCAAGATGCTGCTTCTTTTCTTTAAAAAACCTGGAAAAAGCAGGTTCTAAAATAGTTTACATAGGGATGGCTCATATAGGACTTGAAAATTTTTCTAAGCATTACAAAGTCCCAAGTCTTTGGCGTGGTTAAGACAATTCCCTCAGAATAATCAGAAAAGAGGCATTGCTAACTCTGCTGAGAGTTTTAATGTGGCTGGGTGTTTAAGTTGCAGCCCACAGAAAATGGTAGAGAAAAATGAACTGCCAAGGATTTTAACACTGAAAGTGAAGAGAGAATATAATCATTGTTGCCCAGAATCAGTCTCCTAAAATAAGTGATTAACTTAGGGACAGGGTCCAATGTGTCACAATGGGACATATCAAAAGCCATTATATAGGGACAGCTGATGACAACAGCACTCAGAGTAAGGAGAATAAAATTGCTGACTTCACATTAGTTATGGGGGGAAAACAACAACAGTAATAACAACAAAAACCTAATTTTCTAAAAACAATACACACTCCATAAATTGTACCAAATATACATAGTATATCAAGATTCATTATGAACCACAGGGCCTAAGGAAAGAGCATACATAATATAAGACAAGCCTTATGAAAGAAGCAGTTTTTATACCCAATGTTATTAGACAAAAGGCACCAAAAAAAACAAAAAATGAGCACAACATAAATATATACCAAAGAAAAGAAAGGGTGCAAAGTATAATTCCCATGCAAATTTTGTAGCCACACACAATTTTTTTAATATCACCACAAATATGTGAAATCTATACACATCAAATATTCATGTATTCTGTGAAGTGACTGATCTGTCTTACCCAAAGTTAATGTTAACTGTAGTATACTATATTAATAGTATAGAGTATACGGGGGAAATAGGAAGTTACATGTGATGCTCATAGAAAATCAAAAAGCACATATCTATTTGCTCACGGAAGAAAACATTCTGCTCCTGATACGAGCAAAAGTCTTATTAATTACCAGAGGGAGGGTCTCCATTTATAAACTACAGTGTCTGAAAAAAAATAGGTCACATTCAGGCTAGCTTTTCTTTAAATATTGAAAACTTTATATGGAAAAGTACCTGAGTTATAAATACTATAACATAGGAATTCCATATATTATTCTGATAGTCCAAGAAAATTTGAAATGTTCCTCAGTATTTGTATTAAATGACTGTGCTTTCAGCACTGCTAATATCCCATGTAAGTAAATAAGGGATATCCCATCTTCTGCTTTATTGTATTTGTTATTTGTAAACCAATAACTCTAGCCCATAATCAAGGGCGACGGGTGGGAGGGGAATTACAGGAAGGTGTGAATGGCAGGAAGTGAAGATCATGGGAAGAGTCATGTTAAAGGCTGCCTACCTCAAAAGGTAAACTTAAAACTCAGAAAATTCTATGGATTAACTTTTTTTTTTTAATTGGGGAAGATCAGTATTCAATTGTGTTCTACTAAAACATAATGTTGAGATTACTAAACTAATGGAGCTCTACAGTTCTTTCCAGTTCTAATATATGGAGACTCCATGACTCTCTGGCACATTCTAGCAAAAAAAAAAAAAAAAAAGTCAGAATTTAATATATGCCTGTTAAAAGCCATTACTAAGTGCAGGAGCTCGGAGAAGAAAAGTAACATATCATATAGAGAAGAGTAAAGGAATAAAGTTTTTGACAGGTATATTTTGGAGTAAAGGGAACTCCATGTGAAAGGGACAGCACGAACAAAGAAGGAAAGCATGGAGGTAGGCAAGTATATACAGAGTCTTGTTAAAGAAACTGAAAATGTTCTTGGTTTTAGACTAAGGATATGACTGGTAGAGAAAGCCTGAGAAATGAAGCTGAACCAGAAAATGGGGTTCGAGCAGAGAGAAGCATGAATTCCAAACCAAAGAGCTTGAAATAAATTAAACGAAGAGGAGCCACAGAAGATTTCTGAGAAAAAGAACAGTATCTGCAGAGCTAGGATTCAGAAATACAGTTGACCCTTGAAGAACAAGGGTTTGAACTGCACAGGTCCACTCATATGTGTGTTTTTTTTCCCCCAATAAATTCAGTTAGCTCTTTGTATGGAGGGTGGGGTCCCACATTCCCAACCATGGACCCAGGGATGAAAATCACTGTTTTCAATCTGTAGTTAGTTGAATCCACAGATACAAAGTTAAGTTTTTGGGGAGTCAAAAGTTATTATGTGGATTTTTGACTGCGTGGGGTCAGGGCCTCTACCCTCCACATTGTTCAACTTTAAATGTTTGGCAGACGGGTAAGATGAGCTAGCTGAGTGCTAGATTACTAGAGGAAGGGTGAGCAGTTCAATAGGAACATGGTCTGAAAGAGGATGGCAGCTGCTGGGATAGAAAGGAGAGCACATCCCACAGTATTGGTTTTTGTAGACATGTCTCTTTGGCCAGGCTCTCTACATATTCTCTAGTTTTGGCTCAAATCTCTCTCCTGACCCACATTTCCAATATGTCTATTCAAATGTTAAGAAGCATAGCAAACTTAGCATGTCTCCCAATTTACTTATGACCCCACCTCTCAAATCTGCTCTGCTCTCATATCCCTTCTATTTATTATCAGTACCATTACTGATTCAGTGCCCCAAGACAGAGATTGGGTAATCTAGATCTTCATCCTCACTCACTTCCTTCCCCCCTCAACCGCCCCACACCTTGCGATCAGCCTAGCCACCATTATTGATTATTAGTCAACCTCTTACCTTCCATTCCGAATATCCCTGGCTTATGTCAGGTCCTCAGAAATCTTGCTACCACACATAAAGATAACTGAATAACTTGGGGTCATCTTCCACCCTAATTAGTACCTTGGTCCTGAAGAAGATGATTGAAGAATTTTGACAATAAAGTCAAAGGGATGAGTTCAGAAGACGTAAGAATAAATGATGTTAGATTTTTCCACCAGCCTGGTAAAATGGTGGCCTGAGAGTCAATACTACATTATGACTAATTATGTAATTACAAGATAATGATGTCGATAATTATGTTGCATAGTAGAAAATAAAGGAAATGATATTGTTCAAACACATGAGAGTGTATTCTGATGTTTATTCACTGTATGCATGGTGGCCTCTTCAGGGACTGCTAAAAACCCTTGAGCATGCATAACTGTAACAAAGAGAGATGTCAATCCTTAGAACTGAACCCAATATGTTTTGTGACAGTGATTGTGATTCTGTTGGACACTTGGTATGCAGAGATGAGGGGGTCATATATCATTTCTGAAATATCAGTGGCTTGTGATGAAAATGAATTCTGTTTTAAATTCCATATGCAGATAAAAGGTGACTGGTTGAAGGGAGGGAGGGTGAGGAAGCCTTGTTAGATTTGGCTGAAGAGATTAACCTTTTCTGCAATTCCCAGGAGAATACCTAGGAGAAGGAGAAGTGAGGAAATATCTATTTTAAGATCTGTACCTCAGATTCCAAATTTCTTAAAAAAGTAAAACAAGACAAAACAAAAACAAAAATCCAGAACTCTTCTTGGAAAGGGATGGGTTCTGCCCAAGGAACTTTAGAATCAGAAAGTATAGATCTGACCTAATTAGAACAGGTTTTGGCAGGTGTGCACTGAGTACCATGCTCTGCTTAGGGCATTACCTGACTGAATCCCACACCCATGGAGAAGTCTCCTGAAGCTGGAATTCAGGGTTGGCAAAAGATGGGGAGGGTGGGGGAAGTTGGCATTTGCTGCTCACCTCTGAGGAGCCACGGAGCCAGGCACAGATTGGGTGATGTCTGCACCACCACCTCAGATCCTACAGATAAGAAGATGGGGCTTGGCCCAGCAGTTCAAAGCTTGTTGTAGTGATTTTAGAATCCCAGTAGCAAAGTGACTCTGAAAGTATAAAGGGGCATTGCCCCTTAACATATGATTCTTCCACTGAAGTTGTGGCTTGGGATTATGCACAGACTATTATTTGGAGTATAAAATCACACCTCACAAATTGAGCTGAGAGAGTCTTGGCTAATCTCACAGAAGAAACATTTTTTTTTTTAGATTGCCTTATAATCAACCATAAGGAAGTACAATCACTTTTATGGCTTTGCTTGTGGAGAAGACAAATGTTTGTTGTACCTAGATAAAGCCCATGAAGAGAACCCACTGCCAGCAGGGAAAAAGGTAATTAATGCTGAAAGGAGCAATACTCTGGAAACTTCAGGGGACTCCAAGAGTAGACCACTTTCTCCTCACATTAGGATAGCTGAGACCAAGGACAGGAAGAGAAAGGGAAAAAAACAACTTTTTGGAGACAGATCCTGAATGCGAAGGTGGGTCAGAGACGGTAGCTAATCTTCCACTCTTACCTTTTAATGTGAACAAATGTCAGCAAGGTGCCTGATTTTCATTCCAGTTCCTAGACTCAGAGAAAGACAACAACTCTAAGAAGAGAACACAGCTAGGTATACTGGGCAGCCTGTGTTACCTCCACCAAATTATATTATGTCCTTCATCTTCTGCCAAAGACCAAAGCTCAGCTCCCAAAGATTTCAAGACTGATTAAAGATGGCAGTAACCACAAAATGCTGTTCAATTTCCTCATGGATTCAGCTTGATAAGACCACTCCTCAGGGAATTGCCACACTTGGAAACTCTTGGTTGGCAAGTACTCCTCTTATAGGCATAAACACCACAGGGCAATAGTCTGTAGTGTTGCAACAAAATAATTTTGGATGGCGATCAATATTTATTGAAACTTACGTTCAGTTAACCAAGTACTGGCTAAGCATATTTACAAAGGAAACAAAAGACTTGTGTTGTTTGTCTGGAAAGACAAACATAAATATAGTCATATATTTACCAATGAGAAGATAACCATCAAAACAATTTATTCGAAGTAATTTTGAAGTGATAGTTTAGTGACATATTCATATAAGCCTGTATAATTTTCTGCAAATCCACAGTAACTGAATGAATGAATGAATGAATGAACAAATGAATGACAAAGAGCTAAACAGCAACTTTCTCATTACCTCCTCCTTAATCACAAATTGGAATTTCATTTCTTCTTTGTTCCCAACTTCATTTTGTAAATGTATACTGGACCTTTAGTAAGCCTATGGGATGATGTCCTGAGTTCTATAATTTCCAAATGTGCAGTTATTGATATACTTGTATTTGTACAAGAGCTAATTGTTCACGAATCACAACTCTATTGAGAATCTTGTATTGCCTCAGTTTAATTCCACACCACAAGTTCATGACTTTTCTAGCTTTCACTAAAGTTTGATTTCTTACTTGATGGCCACACTTCAGAAGGAGAGCAAGGGCAGGATAATGAAGCCTTGCTCGATGGGATGCAAATGCTGGTTAGTCAGTTAGGATTCTTCTCTACCTGATAATTAAGTTGATAATACTAGTGGTAGATCTCATTTACTGAGGGCTGACCTTGTACCAGACACTTTATAAATTATCTTAATGTCACCTCTATTTATGTTACAGCAATCTTCACAACCAATTTTTTGAAACAGGTTTCATCATCTCCATTTCACATGAAGAAGCTGTAGTTTAAAGAGACTGCCCAAGTATGTAGTGAAGGACTCAAACCAGGTCTTTCTGACTCCATAGCCCAGATCTGAGACCACCAAGCTATGCCACTTCCCCACTAGTTACTACCTCCAAAACTCAATGCACATTTCAAGTATTTCCCTCAGTAAAACATTATTACATCACAGTGTTCCAGAGGCTATGAGAAAAGCCAAAACTATGAATGTTAATAAAACAGAATATTTATTGTATGACATAACTGACCTCTTCCTTGACTTAAGCTGCTCTCTTTTCTAAAATTGTATAATTCAAAGTATACTACTCTCCTAGAACAGAATTCAATTAAGTACAAACTGCAAGACCTTTCATACACATCATCTCCACCATCATCCCCCAGAGTCCTTGGACAGAGGTTTTATTTTTCCTATTTACTAGTGAGGAAACTGAACCTTAGGAAGGTTCAGGGATTTAGCCAACAGATCACACTCCTTGAGGACACAGATCATGCTTTTTTTTCATTTGTATATTTGCATGTATTTTTTATGCTTGTGTACACAGAAACTGTCTCAATAAATGTTGAGTAATACATAGACCAAGTAAAGGAAGTAGAATCTGGCAGGGAAGGTGTCTTTCTTGTTTACCACTGTGTAGCTAGACGCTCAATAACTGCTCTTGAAGGAAGAAGAGAGGGAGGGAGGGAGGAGCTGCTGCTTCAAACATCACTCTCTTTTGAGTTTAGAGCACTACTAGACTATTTCTCTATCATCTTCGATTTTACAACACTGAGTACAATACTGGGTACCAAGTAACACTCAATAAATGCAGTTTGACTGCAGGGTAACTATTGAATTAAGAAACAAAATAAATAAAATCTTTTCAATACAGCCAGAGACTTCCAGTGGCAAAGTAAACAAATGGATGTCAGATCAACAACTCTAGAGAAGCCAATAAAACAAATGAAACAGAATATCAGAGAAACTGAAATATCTACCTATGGAAAATTGAGTGTCAAATACATAGAGAAACCACCATTATAGAAACTCACAAACCTATACATAGCACAATATAGCCCTACAGAGACACAGGTAAGTATTATTAGGTCCTTCATGTCCAGCTCCCATAACATTTAATACTCTACAGGAAAAAGTTAGAACAGGGAATGAAATCAGCAATCAATGTGAAAGCAGTGCTGTTAAACACATAGAGAAACTGAATTCACACATTCCCCACCCTTTTGGCTGTGATTTTTCAAATATAAAGTACAGAGAGCAGTAGAATAATGATATCATTATAGATTGTATGTTCTACTTAACAAAAATGGTCAAATTCTTATTTTCTTCTTCCTTGGGGAGCCTTCATCTCAAAATAACTTTTAAATAGAAACAACCAGCTTTTTCAGCAGAGTCTGATTATCAATTTGCACCTCTGGCAAAGGAAGGTGTAGAATTCTATTGTTTTGTTAATTGTCAATTTGCATCTTTGAAAGGTGTTGTATTTTCTCTCCTTTCTAGCAGGTTAAGACTAATTCTCTATGTTAATAAATAATATAAACACTTTCCACAGAAATGTAGTTTGCTAAAAAGTATGTTATTATTCTCTATTTTCCACTACTTAATTACACCTTAGATTTTAAAGTTGATTTTATCATCAAAACTAGTTAGCTCTTATTTAAACAGCTCTTTCTCCAAAAAAAAAAAAAAAAACAACTTTAGATAAAATGCTGTTTAAAGTACCAGTTATTGATAGTCATAAAAAAGTTACAAATTAAGACAAAATTTCACAGGGAAAATTTTCATTTTTACCTTGAATAGATATTTGAAAATATTCCTTCCTTTTCTTTCTTCTGGTAAATATACAGCATAAGAAAATACAGCAAGTAGAAACAAAAGTCTATTTTACGAAGTAGCAGAAAAGATATAAATACAAGTAGTAAAAAAAAAAGCACACACACACACATTAGGAAAAGCGATACAAATAAGATAAAGATTAATCCTTATACTTATGTTTACAACCAGTAATTTAGAGAAGGAAAAGTTTTTAACATGCCCTATCAGTACTAGTTCCAGTGCTTGAGCTGGAATGATAGGATCTTTTTGATATGCTTGTCAAAGCAGGTATTTTTAATCCACTGCAACATTTCCCTATCTGATTACTTGATATGAAATACTAAGTCAAATATTATATGATAACTCTCAAGCTTTTGAGCTTAGGGAAGTGGTGTTTAAACAGATCAAGTGATGACTTTCCATTAGATCCAAGCGAGGATATTTAAAGGACATTTATATTGCTAAAAAATGGCTTCACATGTCATAAGTGGTTTTAATTTAATAAATCTATTTATATTCTGCCTTTTTCCTAATAGGGTTGAGAAGGGTAATCTCTATTTGTGTTACTTTGGTTTCTCAAGGTGCAAATCATAGGTAAACAATATCTATCCATGAATAACAAAGATAATATATTTAACATCAGTAAAGGGCTTTGTAAAACATGAACGTTACATGCGTTATTTATTACTGTCTATGAGCTTGCTCCTAAACCATGTCATCACTCCAAGAAGCAACCACTCAGTGATACATACACTTTTACATTATATTTAAAAGCTTTCTTGTAAGTATTAACACCTTGAAAAAAAATATTTCTTGAACATGTAAATCACCTTCCTCAATTCAAGCAATTCCTAGCCCCAGGACATTTGTGTCCAACACACACAAACACACACACACATACACACACACACACACACTTTTATACATGAATCCATTGTATAATGCCTCTTACCACTGTTACACATTTCATTTAATGAAATCTATGACAATGATCAAACTGAATCTATTTGGAGGGAAAATGATAACATAGTAACTGGAAGAAGAAGTCCATTGGATACAGAGAATTAGAGGAGTAATAAAGAGTTTTAACAATGCAAGGAGTTAATTCCATGTGCAAGTAACTCAATCCTGTCAAGTAATATGCCAAGGAAACAGACAACGTTCAGTAATAGCTTAAGTTAAGTATCTGAACTATAAAGGACTTTCAGTGTTTTGTTTTCTTTTTCTTCCCTCCCTTTTGAATTTTTTTTAATCTTTTTCTTTTAAAACAACATACTTCCAAATTTTAAAATGTTTCTGGAATAGCCGATATCCACTACTGTATTTCATGAACTTTTTATCGAACACTTACTATGTGCCAAGTTGATTGAGCTAATATTGGGGGGAAAATAACCAGAGTTTGCATGTGGGACTGAAACTGGAGGGCAACCTATTCCAGGGCTCCTGCTGCCTGAACCAATCAGCCAATAGACTGACACAGGAGTTGGGCTATAGGATAAGCGTTTATTGTCAGAGCACCTGTGGTCTGCGAAAGCAGCATGTTAACACCTCTAAAAGCTGCTTTAACATTCTCAGAATGGCTTAGGATACTTAAGGGAAAACCTCGGTATTCTTCCGGAGGCTACAAGACGGTTCCAGGAGTCTGTAGGGAGGCTTCTCTCTGGCAACGTGGCTCTCCAGTGGCATCAGCACCCCAGGAACAATGATGGGAGTAGCCTGGAAAGAATGCTAGACCATAAAGGTTGTAATCAATCTAAGACTATTAATAAGTTTCAGGGTAATTTTGTAAAGCAGAGAACCGGGACAGGGGACATTCTGAGCTCAAGCTGCAGGGGGATGATGTATAGTTAACCGACAGGTCAAGGAATGGTGAGGCCAGGACATTGCGAGGCCTCTAGTATGGGGGTCGTAACCGGACACTGCTTCAGGACTGAACCCAATATGACACACACAGAATTTCCAGTTTTAGCTCAAGCCTGATGTATCTGGGCAAGATAAATATAATTAAGTCCACTATCACCAGAGAATGATTTTAACCATTTTATGCAAATTGATTGGAATTTTTTGAGGGTCAGGTTGTTAGTGAAAATTTTGATGATGGGCAGCCAGAGTGTTTTAATTCTTGACATCATTTAATTCTGTCTAAGGACTGAGGAGGTCCTTTTCAGACCCTAGGCCTCTTATAGAATGCTGAAATCAGCGCCTTCCTTTGTTCATGAGGTGACTACCTGCCTCCCTTTTTTATAACGATTAACACTGTGATTGGGAGTATGATGTCTGAGAAGACCTTTTAACATATATAAAACAACAAAAATACATGCTTGCTACCAGGCAAATATTTAGCAGGATATGAAGGTCATAAATTATCACTGCCCCACCCCCAGAAAAGTATGTAGAACTTAAAGAATTTTATAAAATTCCCTTCAAAACGAGTGGTTTAAAAAATTCTATATAAATTAAGCTCAAAGAAATTGGTACTGGAGAAAAGAAATTAAGGACTTTGGTTTATTTAATGAAAAGAATGAAAAATAACTTCTTTTCTACTTAGATTGATATTATAACTAATTATTTTTCAAGTCCCACTGATGCTGGATATATGGGAATATATATATATATATACATATATATATACATATATATATGTATATATATATATGAGAATTGGATTTAAATCACAACATAAAGGATGTAAGTAATAGGTGCAAAAACTTTCCGAGGTTTCTGCTCAATTTTTAATCTCAACTTGTCCTTTAGGCTTATGATCATATATCCTCCCATCCCCAAAATGCTCAAGAGTTTCCCATAATATTTGCAATAAAATCGAAATCTCTTTTCCTGGGTTGGCAGGTCCCAGAGAACTACTACTCTGCATATATTTCCATTATATGACAATTTATTGCATTTATTTGTGCTTTAGGATTTACTCCTTGTATCTATATTCACATTCCATTTTTGTCCATGCTCACTTTCTTGCTGATGACTCTCAGATTTATGTTTCCACCCACACAATTCTGTTCAATATTTCTACTTGGATATTAATAGGAATTGCAAACTTATGTTCAAAACTGATCTATGCTTTATCCGTAAACCTGCTCTACTCTAAATCTCGGTAAGTAAACACATGGCCGCTTCTCAGTTACTCATGTCAAAATCCTCGAGTCATCTGGAATTTCTCTTTTTCACTTACCCCGTATTCAATCGTTCAACAAATCTTGTGGACTGGATCTTTAAAATATCCTAAATCAAGGTTTTCACCACTTCTAACCAGCTCCTCTGCTACCATTCTGATCTAATCCATCATGGTCTCTTGTCGGGCTTACCGCAATAGCCTCCCAACTGGCCTCTCTGCTTCCATCCTTTACCAAAGACTGTGTCTCTCCACACTGCAGACAGAATAATCCTTTTAAAACATTATTTAATTCTCTCTGTTCCAAACCCTACCAAGGCTTCACATCTCATTCAGAATCAAAGGCAAAGTCCTTAGAATGTCCCAGAGGGCCTCAATGACACTCAATTACTCTCTGACCTCATTGTCCTACTATTCATTCCTTCATGCACGCTGCTCCAGCCACATGGGTCTACTTGGTCTTTCTTAAGCAACCCAGACATGTTTCCATTTGGTTTCTTGTTTTATTAATGGCATTATCTGTTATTCCCCATGAAGGCAGGGGCTTTTTTTTTTTTTTTTTTTTTTTTGTCTGCTGTGTACATTACTATGTCCTCGCCTCAGTACCTAGAACGGTGCCCGGAACATAGTAAGTATTCTTTATTGTTGGATGCTAACATGACTGCATCACTCTTAGCTTTAAGCTCTTGGTCTTGCTTGTTAATGCATCCTCAGTGTCAAGAACAGTACTTGGTCCACAACAAATATCCAATAAATGTTAATTAATTGACGAATTAATTAGTGGATTAATAATGAACTAAGAAAACACTTTATTTTAGCAAGGAACAAAACTTTAACATAAAGTAACCTCCTTGAAATCAAATAATATGAATTGCCTGTTTATGGCCCCAAGCCGTTATCTTGCATTTGTCTTCCCTATTCACTTCTAGGAGGATCTCTACAATCATCCTTTTATTTTAACACATCATTTGTGTTAAGTAGATCTAGTTAAATTACACTTGCATTTCTAGCTCTCTATAGACAAACAGCTAAAAAATAGCTGAATTGAGGTAAGACTGTTTTTTCTATATTCTCTTCTTGTTTATACACCTTTATTAAATTTTAAAACTTTGTAATTAACATCATCTATTACATGTTATTTAGTGAAAAGAATGTAAATTAAAAAGATTAAGATACTAAAAAGCAAAAAAAGAAAAAATACAGGATCTTCATTCAATTTTCTGAGTATTAGTAGTTTTAGAAAACATGACTTTATCGTCTTTAGAAAGTCATATCTTAATAATTTTCATTACTATGTAAAATATATGTGTAAAGACACCCTTCTTCAAAGTTTCAAATTAATATACATATAGGTTGTGAACATCTGGATCCCCCCTCATCCTTTACTCGCTTTATTACAACTTTCGTTAATAGAATCAAGAGTAGAAAAATCAAAATACAATGTGAAAGTTTCTTTTTTAATAATTATCATTCAGCCCATCATTGAGGCAGCTTCACTAATTTCCTCTAGTTTCAAATAGAAAGGGGACACTAGTTCAGATAAAAACCATCCTTGCTGCACCTTTCCAGCATGGGGTCTTCTTTATTCCGAAGGCCTTGGGCACTAATGAAAGTTACAACTTTAAGTCCCACAAAGAAATCTTGAAAGTGACAAATATCTGTTCATCTAACTCAGCCTTCAGAACACGAAGGCATGTGACTCTTTTTGAACCTGCCTTCAAAGCGCAGGATCTTTAGCCACAGGCTTCTGTCTCACATCACTCGGGGCCTACTGGTGTTCAGACAACTGTGCAGCTGCCTGCGTCACCTCGAAAGCTTTGTAGCCTCTGCAGGCACAGCTATGCCAGGGACAGTCACCTGTATAACTTGTGGTATTCTCTAGGTTGGTAATTAGGGAACGAAAATCACTGGAGTCCTAACATGTGAAGGAAGTACCAGGAAGCAGAATTCTCTCAAGATGATTTAAAAGTGATTTAATCTTCTGCTCTACTTTTGGAATGAGTGGGGTGGGGTGGGAAGGGTGGAGGAGCTGTCGTGGCGCCACCCAGTCATACCTACCAACCAAAGGTCCAGAGGAATTGCCATCTCTGGACCCACATGAAACTTTACCTAATGAAATGCATACATGCATTTGCCCCTTTCTGACATCGGCACAATCAATCTTAATGATCTGCCATAAGCGTATTTTTTTCAAAGGTTGTCAATTTCCCATACAAGGGGAAAAATTTTCAACACTCTTTCAACTCACTCATCAAAAGTGACTGGAATTCCCTATTCTGGCCCTCTTTTGGGTATGCAAGGAGGAAAGAAGAAAAAAATCTTCAGAAATACAAATTAGTGCCCAGAAATTCACAAGCTTCAATATCTTTTAGCATGTATGTGGGGAAAATAAATAGAACTGTGTCAACAATATTTAAATTATACGTATCATTTCAAAACATATTTTTAAGAGAAATATTAAATTTTAAATTAAAAAGAGGATTGCTTTGAAAAGCATTCCTTATTAGGTAGGATAGTCTTCATTTTTTTTTTTTTTCTGAAAGCAAAATAAAACATCCACTTGTACAAATCCCTTCTAGTGTGTAAGCAAGAAACTGGTAGGAAGTGGGATAATTTGGTCCTAATACAAGACGAAAAAACAAACAGAAAACTTTTTATGTTTTTGTTTTTAAAATTACTGTAACCTTTAACCCAGGGGTCATCACCTCCCAATGTCTAATTCTGGGGAACCAGGGAGAAATCAAACTGTTAAAATGACCAAGAGCAAACCATAGCTCTCTAAAATCATAGAACTTCAATGCATCATGGAGGCACTCCAATAATGAAAGAGATGGAGAAAAAGCTGAGAGTCTTTTATCTCACTCTAGAAAAATACCATTAACTGACAGTTGTATTTAACAATGAGTGTCAACCATAAAATATATTCTGTATATTATTTTAAGGAAGTAATTTGTAACACATTTTAAGAACTTTTCCATCCAAATGGTTTGCATTGAATGAAAAGCTTCAGTTATTTGAGACTTATTTTGAAGACTTTTAATTTTGAACATAAATGTTATCTCTATAAAGCAAACATGAACTTTGACTATGTGTCCAAGATGAAACAGGATAATCATTATCTCAATAATAAGAAACAGTTTTCTAAACCCTTGTCAACACTATTGCAACATATATTGAACAATAAACATTAAAGCATTCTTGGCCTCGTCATTTAAGATCTTCATTTCCATTCCTTAACCACCTGGCCCCAAAGTATCTTCACCTAAAACCAGCAAAATACCAAGAGCATTCATTCTACTGCTGCCGGACTTCTCCACCTGGAAAACCTTCTACTCCTGTGCTCTCCTCACAAAATCTCCATTTCAAGGAACTATCCATGAAGGTCTCACATTTAGTAATGCTGACAACACCTCTTTGACTTTACCAAGTCATTTGGGTCCTTCCACCCTCCTTTTCTATTTCATTATGATTCAGTCGGGTAAGTTGTATGTTTCTAAGAATTTATCCATTTCTTCTGGGTTAATCAATTTGTTGGCATATAATAGTTTATAGTAGTCTCTTAGGATGCTTTGTGTTTCTTGGTATCAGTTGTAATGTCTCTTTTTCTTTCTGATTTTATTTGAGTCTTCTCCCCTTTTTTCTTGGTTAGTCTAGCTAGAGATTTGTAAATTTTGTTATCTTTTCAAATTAACTAGTAGTTTCGTTGGTCTTTCTATTTCTTTTCTGGTCTTTATTTCATTTATTTCTAACCTGATCTTTGTAATTTTCTCCTTCTGCTAACTTTGGGCTTAGATTGTGTTTTTTGTGTGTTTTTCCTAGTTCCTTGAGGTATAAAGTTAGGTTGTTTATTTGAGATTTTTCTTTTTTCTTAATGTAGACATTCACCACAATAAACTTTCTTTTTCAAACTGCTTTTGCTATATCCCAGTACTTTTGTTACGTTTGTTTCCGTTTTCATTTGTTTCAAGAGTTTTTTAAATTCTCCGTTTGATTTTTTTTCTTTGACCAATTAGTTGTTTTAAAAGGTGTTATTTAATTTCCACATATTTGTGAATTTTGCAGTTTTCCTCCTGTTATTGATTTATAGTTTCAAACCCCTGGGATTATAAGATACTTGATGTGATTTCAATTTAAATTTGCTGAGAATTTTTTTTTTTTTGGTGCAATCTATCACAAGATTTCGTGTATTGTCTGTGTATATTTGAGAAAGATGTGTATTTTGCTGCTGTTGGATGAAATATTTTATATATATATACAGTCTAAGGTAGAGTTTAAGTACAATGTTTCCTTATTGATTTTTTATCTGAATGGCCTACCCATTGTTGAAATTGGGTATTGAAACCCCTTTCTATTATTGTAGTATTGTCTACTTCTCCCTTTAGATCTATTAAAATTTGTTTAATATATTTGGAGGCTCCAATGTTGGATATATATATCCAACATCATTATCACATATATCCAACATCTCATAGAATATCTTTTTCATCCCATCTTTTGACCTTATATGTGTTCTTAAAGCAGAAATGAGTCACTGTTGGCAGCATGTAATTGGGTTTTGTGTTTTTTTATCCTTCTAGCTACTCCATATCTTTTAATTGGAGAATTTAATCCATTTATATTAAGAGTAATTATGATAGGTGAGAAGTTACTAATGCCATCTTATTAATTGTATTCTGGCCGTTTTGTATTTCCTTTACTCCTTTCTCCCTCTGGTTCTGACTTCCTTTGTAGACTGAGATCTCCCATAACCATATGCTTTGATTCCATTGATTCCTTTCACTTTTGTTTTTTGTCAATCTACTGTAGGTTTTTAATTTGTGGTTACCATGAAGCTTACATAAAACATCTTATAGCTATAATAATCTAATTTATGCTGATAAAAAGTTAACTTTGATCACATAAAAAAAAATGGTACCCTTTCACCCCTCCACAATTTACCTCTTTTTTAAATTGGGAATTCAGTAACATTACTGTAGGTATAATTATTTTAAATATTTTTGTCCTTTGCCTTCATACTAGAGTTATTAACATACCATCATATTATAGTATGAAAGTAATCTAATTTTGACTATGTGCTTACCTTTACCATTATGTTGTATATTTTTTTTGTTTTCATGTCCTTTTATTTCAGCATTTCTGCTAAGGTAGGTGTACTGGTGATGAACTTCTTCAGCTTTTGTTTGTCTGAAAAAATCTTTATGTCTTTTTTATTTCTGAAAAACAACTTTACTGGATAAAGTATTCTTGATTGGCAGTTCTTTACTTTCAGGACATTGAATGTACTATCCTACGCTCTCCTGGCCTTGAATGTTTCTGCTGAGAAATCCCTCATAGCCTTTATGGAGGTTCCCTTGTAAGTTACAAGCTTCTTTTCCCTTGTTGCTTTTAAGATAATCTCTTTGTCTTTGATTTTTGACAGTTTTAGTACATGTCTTAGAAAAAAAAACCTCTTTGAGTTTAATGACCTGTGACTTCAAGAAGTTGGATATCCGACTCTCTTCCCAAATTTGGGGAGTTCTCAGATTATTACTTCTTTAAATAAGCTTTCTGCCCCATCTGTACCTCTGTTCTCTTTTTGGAATACTCACAATTCACAGATTATTTCTTTTGATGGTATTTTATAGATTATGTAGGCTTTCTTAAGCCTCTTCATTCTTTTTATTTTGTTCTCATCTGGCTGGATAATTTCAAAGTTCCTGTCTTCTAATTCTTTCTTTTGCTTTTTCCAGTCTGCTGTTTATGCTCTCTATTGTACTTTTTTTCCATTTCATTTATCCAGACTTTCTAACATTTTAAAAATTATTTCTATCTCTTTGTTAAATTTCTCATTTTGTCCATGTATTGTTTTCCTGATTTCATTGAAATGTCTTTCTTTTTTTTTCTTGTAGCTAGCTCAGTGAGCTTCTTCAAAACAGCTATTTTGATTTCTTTATTGGGTAAATTGCAGATCTCCATGTCTTTGGGATCAGTTACTAGAAAATTATTGTGATCCTTTGGTGAGGTCATGTTTCCTTGATTTTTCATGTTCCCTGAAGTTTTTCATTGCGTTCTTCGCATTTGAACTAGCAGTCAATGCTTCCAGTCTTTACTGAATGACTTTGGGAGAAACATACCTCCTATCAAACCACTAGTGATTCTGAGCCTTTCTCAGGCCTTCTACGGATATGTCTGCTCCATGCTTCTTGCTCCCTCTTGTGCAGAATTCTGAAACTTGTATGCCCTCTCTTGATCCTGTAACATACTAGGCCAGCTGCTGATGGATTCCCTTTTACTTTCTCCAGGGTAGTGCTAAAGCTCAAGTTTGCGGTCTCTCTGTGGCCCGAAGGTTTGGATGACTTTTCATGTATGTTCATTAACTTTCAGCCAAAACTCACTTTTGACACCACTGGCAATAGTGTACACAGGACCCAGCCATAGGGTGGAGGGGCTGTGGGTAAGGGACACAAAGCACTGGGGGTCCCCATGGGACTTCTGGAGAAATTGCAGGGAAGGAGTCCCCAGTGGTTTGTGGACAAGCTTCCTGATGGAGTCCATATTACAGTTAAAGATTTGTGTCCCTCTCATGTCCATCCAGAGTTCTATCTCTGCTCTCCCAGATGCTTCCCACCCCTGAGTCATGCAGCTCATGATACAGTGCTCCTCTCCAATGTGTTCCAACTTGTATATTTTTTGCTCCAGTGATATGCTGGAAGTCCTTTTCTGGACGAACACCAAAAGCTCTGTCATGTGTGGATGGTTGTATGAGACAGTGTTCTCCAGGGATTCCCAGGCCACAGCCGAGAGGGGCTGGAGATAGTTCCTGGGCCACCACAGGGTCCACCGCTGGGACTGAGGTCTGTATGCCTAATACCAGATGCACGGAGACATAAGACTGCTCCAGTTCCCCTGGTGTGTGGTGGTGTACCCCACAGCTCCCACAAAGGCGCTTAGGTCCATGGTGAATGCCAAACTGTTGTTGAGGGAGGGATATGACGAGGAATGTCTTATTCTGCCATGTTCTTGACATCACTCCTGTGGTTTTGTTTACATTTTGATTAGACTGCTAAACTTGTATGCAGGTACAGGCTTCCCTTTACTTTGCAGTCTCAGTACATATCATAACAATACAACTCTGAGATGAGCATGTAACTATATAGAAAATACTTGGAAAAAAATTACACAAGTTGCACAAAAGCCCCAAAGGAAGAACAATCATTACTTTAATAGGCAAGGATCCCCTTCCCTTGATCCCCATTTTGGCTCTTTTGGTTTCCATACAATCAAGCTAAAAATTGTTTTATAAAAGGTTTCCACCTAATTTTTTCAAACAACTAGCTTTAATAGGAGTTTTCTCTTTATTATTTTTTCCTTTATAGTTCATATATTCAAATCTTTAATCTTGAACTCTTGTTAACTTCATCTATTTATACTTTCAATAATTTCACACTAAATTGGCTGTTCTCCTTCACCAGATTTCTCCAATTTCTATTTCAATTCTTTAGAGCAAAGTCTTATCTAGTATCCTTGCTCTTAGTTTTAACTCTTTCAACAGATTCAATTTCCTCTTGCACAAACTTAGGCATAATTGAACTGCACAACTAACCAAATTCATTATGAAGTCATGAAACTTTTGTCTATGACCAATCTAATACCATGTTCTTCAGATTCTAAAGTTTCTGTCCATTGTACCATCTATAAGATGTGAATTTTGCCTTTTTGTTTTCCCATCCGTGCTGGACTAAATCAATCACATTCCCTTTCTCTGTCTCCTTGTTAGCAGACCTGTTTATGTGAAAATATTAGCCAGAGTTAATGCTATAGCCAAAATTTCAGACAGATTTACTTCATGAAAAGCTAATTTATCCATGGATTAAAAAATGTCTAAAAACTTAGATCTGATATTCATTCATGATCGATGTAGAACCAATGTTTGTGAATCAATACATTTCTTTATTAATTAAAAAATTCCACATACTTAAGATATTGCTACTCCAATGTTTAAGCAGAATAATTTCAAGTGGGTAATCATATTAATAGAATTTTTACTAATTATACTTGCATGCAATTTGAAGATAAACATTAAATAATTTCAATTAAAGAGACACATGAAAAATTGTTACATTCACAAAATTATAACTTTTTTCACATTGAAATGTTTAAAGGCTTACGACATAAGAGCTAAAGAATATAATACAGTAAATCTGGATAATAAGCCTCTATATACATACTTTTAAAATTTCAAATCCCTGAAAATCTCATGCTCATATCCTATCTATACCATACTAGAGATTATCTTAGTTATATAGTGTTGACTTGACATAATAGAACAAACAATTATTTGAGACATCTAACTAGACTATAGGAAAACCAAAATACATACTTACGAACAAATTTTAACATTTCAAGGAAGCATATTTAGGGTTACTGTAAATAGAATATTTACTGAGTACCTGCAGTAGGTTGGGTAAAGACTCTTTCACTTAATTCAAACTTGAATTAAAACATATTTGAAAAAAATGTTATATTATGTGAATGAACTTCAAAACATTCAGAAATTGGCCCCGATATACTCTAATTCTCATCCAAAATGGAAGTCTGAAATATTATGTTGAAAATGGATTAAAACTGTCTTTTTTGAAAGACTACAGGACCTTTATTTTCTCCTTCCCACCAGACTATAAATGCTGGAAGAACAACCTGTCTTATGGCATTTTGGGCACACAATTTCCCTTCCCAGCAATAAATTGGAAGTACAGAGTTTATGTCTGTTTGATTCCCATCTGTCAACTAAACAGCAGTGAGATCAAATTCATCATTCAATTTCTAAGGCTGTTTATTAGTTATATGCTTGATCGTGGCCTTTTAGGAATCCCATTCATAAGATGAAAATATCCAGAGAGTAATCTATGCTACACTGATGGTAAATTTAAATTATGTGTACATATGTTTGTTTCTCACTACTTGTCATTCATTACCCTTATTAGCGAAGTATACTTAAGTACTTGCTTAAGGTGCTATTTTTGATATTACTTATGACAAGTTATAATGGAGACAGGCATAAAAAAGCATAAGAACTAACCAAGATAGTAAAGTCTGTGCTAACTACTATTGCCAATGAACAATGTTTATTGTAATGAGAGGTAGTATGAATGGAGGTAAGGGAAATGATGGCATCTTTGAAAGAAAAATTGCGTATGTGCTTGCACATATATGTGTGTGTCCAATTATCCATTCTTGTATAGATTCTTCTTTAAGGCTGACCTAAATTTTCTCTCCTGTAAAGAGTCTGAAACTGTTATGTTGTTGTCTCAGTGAGCTGAAATTTCTCACAGAGATTAATACTGAATTGTCTCACATTTTCTTTGTGTTATACCTTTGATAACAAGTTAAAAGTAGAAGAAGGGGAAAAAAAAAACCTACCTGCAAAATAGAAACCCCTGTTAATGCAATTCTACATTGCATAGTAAACTTTTTGCTTGTGGGAAGAAACCAAACACATACTCACAAAAGGATGAGGTGGGTGTGTGGATTGGGGCAGTGTAGAACAGTAGCTTATATCATAATCTCCAAATGTTGTTTCTGTTATAATTTCTAGTCATTACCTCCAAAGATTCAAACAAATTCAAACTCAAGCCCATTCCCCTATTCAAACATAAAACATGTGTTACTACTGTTACTGAGGTATTTTTTTTTCTCTTAAATCTCATTCAGTTTTATAAGGCAAATGCTTCTCAAAGAGTGGTCTCTGGCCCAACCTCGTCAGTATCATCTGCGAACTGGTTAGGTACACATAGTCACAGACCTCACACAAACTTACGGATTCAGAAACAATGGGTGTCAGCCCATTAAACTGTTTTAATAAGCCCTCCAAATGGTTATTTACCATTAAAATAAATGTGTTACTTTTTTTAAAAAAGATTTTTTATTGAAATATAGCTAACATACAATATATTAGTTTCAGATGTACACTACAGTTATTCAACATTTATATACCTAAAGAAATGATCACCATGGGTCCAGCAACCATCTCACACCGTACCATGCTATCACAATACTATACTACATTCTCCATGCTGTACATTAAATCCCTATGACTGTAATTGAAAAATTAAAAAGGGGGGGAAGTAAAGGGGAATAAGAGGTTCAAATTCCCAGGTATAAAACAAATAAATGTGTTACTTTTTGTAATCTGAATTATTTCATTCATTCTCAAACAGTTTAGAGAGGTTGTAATGTAAAACAAACAGATAAAGGTATTTATTTTTAGGATGGAGATACTATATTATTAAATTAGTTAATGACAAAGTAGTGATAGAAGTAAGGTTCAAAACTCCAGACACAAATCATATTCATTTTCTAGCATATACACTCTAAAACTTTATTTGTAACTTCAACATACCGTGTAACATAACACATAATTAAAATAATGCAGATTTTTCATAATATTAATCTCTTTATTTTACATCATGTTTTAAATGTTAATATACGTATTAAACCGAATGTTCCAAATAATTAAAAATCACTGCTATATTTTAAATGTTTATGAGGAAAAGGAAGATGCTCAATCTATTTGCTATTCAATTTAGGGTGCTTTATTACAGTTCTAAATACTGGAAACATGTAAATGGCCTCTTGAAATGTTAAAGAGTGGGTAAAAGGTCATGAGCTCAGATAATAGCTGGTTCCTGGTAAGGAGAGGTAGTAGTGAAGGGATTGTTTGGGAAGGGGGGAATAAAGAAAGCTTATTTATACTTCAGATGGGAGGAAAAATAAAAAAATAAAATAAAAAGAAAGTGAGTTTTACTTTACTTAGCTAAGTTCCTGGAGAATAACTTGAGATAATTTTTTGATAAAGACTGCAAAATCACTATAGGGGAAATGTTCAATTAACAGACAGAAGAATGCCTCAGGTATTAAATAAATGTAATATACAATTATGTATAAATAATGGCTGCCATGAAGTAAGTGCATTAAGAATTTTTATTTATAAAGGAAGGATGATGACCTTAAGACTAGAAGAACACTTAGTTAAAACAGAAGCAAACTGGACAGTCCTATGCTGTCAGTTGCTCAGAATCTACGCTTCAAGTAGGAAGCAACCAATACTTGCGGACTTGAGTCATATATTTCCTCACATTTTACTTAAAATGTTTTGCTTGAAATTGGTACAAAACGTAGCAATTATTAATTAAGTATTATTCATGATATTAACTCATTAAACCTTTTCTTTAGAAAAATCCTAGTCACATTCATAGTGCTCTGCTTTCCTGGGTGTAAAATCCAGGTTCAAAATTTCCATAAATTGACTGGTAGGAGAGATGGATAAATAGATAGATTGATTTCAAGATAAGCTATCTTCTGTGTCATTAGAGTTCTGTCAAGCTATCTCTATCTCTTATTTGACCTGGAAATTCTTCTTTAACAACTATGTGTGTCAGTTTTCCTATTAATAACTAAGTGTAAGGAAGAACTATTTTGCATGGGTAATTATATAGGTAGTTGTGACATTTATTCATTTTTTAACAAAAAGAAGTTTTTGCAATATTGTATTACATATATTAGCAGTTCCTAAATTCTACATGTTTTTAAAATCACCATTTGAAAATTCTATATCTTCTCTTATTTTAACAAACATATAGCATAGGAGTTAGAAGCCCAGATGGTGAAGCCAAATTACCTAGATAATATTATCTACATTTAGTAGTTATCTTTCTTTAGGCATGTTACCTAACTTCCCTGTGCCTCAGTTTCATTGTCATAAAATGGTAATATTAACAAAATCTAGCTTATAAGGCTATTGTGAACTTTCAGTGAATTAATACACGTAAAAGACTTAATACAATGCCTACCTCCTCAGAAAAAAAATCAATAAAGGTTACTTATTAATTTTAGTTAGTACCTTTTATACCTGGAAAAGTTATTTAGTCTTTCTAAAGCCTCAATTTCTCACATCTGACAATGCAAATATTCATTTCTTCCTTTCTCCTTAAAATACAAATCACAAATTAATAAACATCTAAGACACCAATGTGGGGCAAATAGTAGAATTTGGATATGTTGTTTCCCTGATTAAAATGCAAGATAATCCCAGTTCTAGAAGTCATGTGATGGTATAACCTTAGAAAAGTTAATTCATCTCATTACATAACAATTTTTCATAATTACTTGCAAAAATGAAGTTGAGAAAAATAAACCCTTAAAAATAAAAATATTAATTGAACATAATAAATTGTTATACACACTAAAATTATTGACTGTGTGAAGATAAAATGGTCGACTTTCAACTGAGCTTATACTGTGAAAATTTTTCAAGTTATATATCCATAGATATAAAATACAATTGAAAATTTTATACCTTATTTATGACAGATATTAATACCTACAACATTTTTAAGAAAATCAATATCCACCATATCTCAAATATGGTATTTCAGAGACAACTTTGATAATCATATAAAGAAATCAGAAACAGAAGAATGACTGAGGGAAGCAACAGGAAGACCCAGATGGCAGGATATGTAATGAGTCTTGATTTAGGAAAAGATAGGACATTGCCAAAAAAAAAGAAGAAAAAAAAAACCCTCAATGTCTTCCTCTCAATGAAGACTTTAGCCATCTACAAGTATATACTATAATAATATACAAAGAAAAGTAAAGAATAACTTTATCCTGTGTCTGTAGAGGGAGAAGAGCATGCATTGTCATGATAGTGGAGAAGATGTATTTTAGATACGATGCTAAAAAGGACATTTTTCAACTGCGTGGGTTCTTAGATACTGAAATGAATCCATGATTACTAAAAATGAGGGTTCCATCTCCTAACTGAAGGCAATGAAATCTTCTTCACAGACTTGTGAGGATTAAATGGGAGAGCACTTTATATAAGGATAATAACAGTACCCACTCCAGAATTAGGAGGGATGGATGGAGGGATGGAGGGATAGAGGGAGGGAGGGAGAGAAGAAGAGAGAGAGAGTTGGGTAAGGTACTCAGTACTTGGCATGTGCTAATTGTTATTAAAAGACTTGTCTGAAAAATTTTAAGTCAAGCCTCCCAAGTTTAGTGGAAACTTTATTACAGGCAATTCCAGTCCCAAGAGTCTATAATCCTATGTGTTACCTCTACTTTTACCTTTATCCCATAATATTTCCAAGTACCCATTTGCTGAGGTAACCATGGATATGTGAAAATAAGGACGTACACACTGGCAGTTAGGGAGAAGACCCGACTTTGAATCTTGGTTCAACTGTTTATGCACTCTGTCATTGAGGACAACCTTTTTACCTCTCAGAGTGTAAAGCTTCATCAGCTCTAAAACAAGGACCGGAGACTCATGTGGCGCTCTGGGGAGAACAAAATAAGACCACATGTACAAAGTGCCTAGTACAGCACCTGGCACAGAGTGTGCACCTAGTAAACAGTTGCTTCCTTTGACTTACGGTGTCCCACAAAAACTGAAGAAAAATCCTCTATTGTATATTTATGCCATTCCTTATCTATTTAACACCATACAGCAGTTTTCTTTAACCTGAGCATCAGCAAAGATGAAAAGTACTAAGAGTAAGCTATGATGCAATTTGGAGTATGAACAGATTTGGCATGAATTCTTTCCTGACCTCCCTTGTAGAACGGACTATTTCCTCCTTGAGGGCTCACTGTGCCCTTAACAAAGTCTCAGGACTCCTACATATTTTTATTCAATTGCTCTTATTTATATGCTTATACATCCCTATAAGACAATAAACTTCATGAGAAAATAAAGAACATCTGGCATATAGTTGGTGAGTAATAAATACTTTTGAATGAGGGCAAGAAGCAGTGCTGTGCTATTCCCTACAAGGCCCCACTGCTACGTACTCGCCTGGAATGCTCCTCTCTCAGACTTTGGCATGATTCTCTCATCCTTTTTTAAGTGTCATCTCAAACTTCACTTTCTCAGAGAAGTCTTCCCTGACCACCCTGTTTAAAATGTATACGAGCATACGCATGCGTGTGCGTGCGCACAAACACACACACACACACACACACACATACACAATGCACACACAGTCTCTTTTTCCTCCATCTATCATTATCTGACAGAGTATATGTTGTTTGTATTGGTTTTGTCATCATTCATCTGCCCCTGTATTTTGTAAGCTTCATGAAGGCAGGTTGTTTTTTGTCTTTTTTCTTCACTACCTAGCATTTAACATATGTCTGAAACATAGTTGGTAGTCAATCAAACTTATTGCATGAATGAATAAATATCACAATGACATACTGTGTTTCTCCAAAAATAAGACCTAGCCAGACAAGGCATGTTTTGGAACAAAAATTAATATAAGACCCAATCTTAGTTTACTATAATATAAGATCCGGTCTTTAATATAATATAATATAATATAATATAATATAATATAATATAATATAATATAATATAATTAATATAACATAATATAATATCAGGTCTTATATTAATTTTTGCTCCAAAAGATGCCTTAGAGCAGATTGTCTGGCTAGGTCTTATGTTTGGGGAAACGGGGTAGGATTTGGAAGAGGAAAGATGACTACTTGTGATGAATAACGATAGATATATTTACAGTAATTTAAATGTATGTGATAATTAAGGTAGCCTCTTGATACTACATATCTGCTCAGAATTCATTTTATGTTATTTGATATACTGTAGTTTTAATTTCTTCCTCAAGCAAAGAAGCTTTGTTTCTTCTAGCGGGAAACAAACCAACTACATTTATCCAATATCGAATTATTTCATTTTTTCCTTATCAACATAGATCAAAGATATGCTGAAAGTATCCCTAAAGATGACACAATTCATCCCCTTTGATTTACAGATGAGGAAACTAAGGGCTAGAAAGATGGAGACTTCTGAATATCAGTGTCAGTATTGGAACTCAGCTCTTCTAACCAAACCTCAGTCTACATTTGAACAAATCTACCTTTCTACAAATGATTTATAGCAAATACAACCTAAGTACCTTCATTGCCTACATGGTATTTATGTCATGTAGGCTATGTTTAGTTATTAATTATCCAATCTAAACTATTCAAGGAGGAGGCCAAGATCTACCCATGACAACAAATCCTGCTCCTAAAATAAGCTCTTGTCTCAACTTCTATATTGGAAACATTAACAATGTGTCCACCTGGACTTCTTGGAGGGCTCTGATTTGCAGGGACAACGTATGCTTTGGTTCATCTACGGAACAATCAGCTTAAAAAGTTGTATTCAGATATTATTAATGTTTTCAAACCCACTTCCTATTTTCCTGCTGAAATCCCTGCCAAGCACACACTTCAGCAGACACTAAAATAATTTGGGTAGTTGACATTCAATCCAAATTTTCTATGGAAATCTGCCAGATTTGACATCTGTGAGAAAGTGGGTAATTTTTATTATCCACAGAGAGCAAAAGCTTAGTTTGATATTTCTCTACCTCCACACATCTCCCAGTAGTGGAGCTGCTACTCAGATATACACAAAAAGTGGGTAGCAAGGAAAATTAGTTAACTCTTTTGCCCTTGTCAAAATATGGCAAAAGCTTCATTAATACTCATTTTAAAGAAACAGTAGCAATGAATAAAACAAGTTTCAAAGGTGAGGGAGATGCGAACTACCTGTATTATTATCATTACATTTTTGCCTAAAGCTGTTTAACTACCTTTTTTTCTGTTGCTCTAATACAACTACTTATCTTTAGAGCCCTTTCACTTGGCTTAAAATGTGAAACCAAAATTTCAAGTTAATTTTCTTTATAGAATGTTTTTCAAACATTAACAATATTTGGCCCTGCAGTACTGCAGAGGCATGCTTAAAATTGTACAAAAATATTTCTTCTGATATTAAATTTTAGTTCCAAAGAGGAAATATGACTAAGATATATGTTTAACCCTTAAGGTTTCTCTTATCTTTTTAAAAGAAAGCGATAAACCCACATATTGCCATGTCCTTATATGTTATATCCTAAAAGATTTATAGTGCAAAGAAAGTCACATTACTTTACTACAATAAAAAATTACTTTCACCACTCACTCTTCCAATCTAGTTGTTTAGCATGACTCAAATTAAGAAATTAAAAATGAATATAGCATCTGGTTCTATATGGACAAAGGCGTAGAAGTAGGTCAGGGAACTAGAAAAACATGGTAAACTACTAATTTTGTAAAATTACAATTCAGACATTGGGGGGGTGTTTTTTTACTTTGAACAAGAGAAAATGCTATATCAAATATAAGTTTAAAAAACTGAAAGGTAACCACTACTAGAATTGCAAATATAATATTTAACTCATATTTAAAATCTGAAGGTAACCACTAATAGAATTATAAATAGAACATGTAACTCCCAAATCACTGAAGAAAACATACCCTGTGTCACAAAGGACAAAAAAAGAAGTACTAAAAATAGAAAAATGTAGCTCTAAAAGAAGTTGTGACAACTAAGATTAATGTATCAATTATGACAACAAATGAAAAGTTAATTACTCTTCGAGAAAAAAAATTCAGGTTGGCTTGAGACACAAATTCAGCAGTACATTTCCACAAGAGGTACACCTAAAAGAAATGCTCGAGATAAAAGGAAGAAGAGGAAGCACATGTCTATGTAGGGGTGTAATTTGGGCCGTTGGGACAGGATGAATGCTGCTTTCTAAGATGGTGACAGAGAGAGAGGGTAAGTCTGTTCAGGCTGCATCTTTGGAACACAGTCAGGACTTCATTCCCTGGGATCAATCCTGCCTGGGTCTCCTTTATTTTTCTCAGTAACAGTGTGGCCACTCCATTTCGACTCAATTCACTACAGAGCAAACTTTCTAATTCTCTATCTATAAGCTCCATGAAAGCAGGAACTTTTGTAAGATCAATGGAAGGCTATTTTATCTTTGGAAACCATTTGGCACATGGCAGGCATGCCAAGCACATGTTTTGAATGAATGAATGAATGAATAAATATGTCTTTACAGCATGCTAGAGACCTACACAGAGTCATTTGATTTGACACATCTCCTTTCTCAAACTTGCACTGAAATGAGTGAAAGCATATTTTAAAAGTTACAAACCCAAACACTCAAGAATGAGAGAGGAAGACTATCAGTTCTCAAGCAATTTCACCAAGTTTCTGGAAGATGGAAAGCAGATGGAGGAGCAATGACTGATGAAGCAGCCATAAGCTAGAAAATAAATACACAGGGCTGCAGCTGAAAAAAGGAGCCGATTTCACTATCAGAGCTTCAGGGTAGGAGATATTAGGTTCCATGGAGAAGCAGAAGTGGGGGGAGGGTAACGGAGGTGCTCACAGAAATGCCCAGTTGACTCTCTAACTTCCATGCTATCCCCATGTTAAAAAAAAAAAAAGTAAGTTCTCTACTAAAGAAATTGTCCAAACGGTCAAAAAAGAACTAGGTCAACTGGTATGGAAGTCAACATCCCAGAGAAGTCTAACAAGGTAATGCAGGCAACTCACCTGCTATTTTTAGGACTAAGTCCAGCCCCACATTTGTAATTGTTTTGTTTTGTTTTACTATTTTCAGGTGTATAAAACAACACAGTGATTAGACATTTGTATACCTCACAAAGTAAAAACCCCAATAAATCTGTTACCCATCGAACGTTGTATAAAGTTATTAATGTAACTAATTTTTGAAATGGCACTTTTCTATTGTCTCATTCTTACATATGATGGGCAGCAATGCATCACCTAATTTCTAAGAAAAGACTACGATATAGAAGACAAACAAAAAAAGCCCTCTGCAATTGACTGACAAATAGGATGAGATCTTTAAAACACTGGATTGAGAATCCACTCGTTAAGACTTGAAAATACTTACATGAAACCCATAAAGCAAATTTATGAAAAAATAATTTGAAAAACCAAAAGAATTCTATTAGGTTGGTGCAAAAGTAATTGTGGTTTAAAAGGTTAAAAAAATTGTGAAAACTGTAATTACTTTTGCACCTACCTAACAAAATGTGATTGCTGAAAATTAAATTAATAAAAGTATCTGAAGTCAACAGTGTGACTGTTTCCCAGAATACAGGAAAAAAAGAAAGGATCGGAATATTTGAGAGAAAAGATAAAAGTCACATAGATGATCAGAAAAGTCTAAGAGTTGGCCAATATCATCTTCAAAAGACATTTTATATTATTGGAAGGATATTATTTAAGAAAATAGCAGGAAATTTCTCAGAACACAAGAAAATAAATCTTATGCATGAGAAAAGATCCATACATCCAACATCCAGATCAAATTTCAGAACACTGACAATAACAATCCTAAACACTAAGAAAGCACAGGTACAAATATGACCTCAAAATAAAACACAACTTAGTCTGGCATCTGATTTTTAGCAACACTGTATTCTAGAAGGAAAAAAAAAAAAACATGGCTTCAAAATTCTGAAAGAAAATAATTTTCTATTTTGAATTTTAAGCCCAATCATGCTTAATCAAATTAATCCAATATGAGCGAGAATAATGATACTTTCAAATATATGAGATTCTGCAAAGGTTTAAATGGCATGTAACTTAGAAAGTTATTTAAGACGGTGCCCCAATAAAATTCAGGGAAATAATTGAGACAAACCAAGAAAGAAGATCAGTTCAGGAAATAGAGATCTGACCCATGAGAAAAGCCAAGCAGTAGGCGGTAGTAAGAAAACAGACTGTATTTGTATTAGTTAAACATAGTCTCCAGGGAAAATGGGAAATGCTTAGAATAAATAATCTGACTGAGTCTATAAAAGTAAGAGGATGTCATACAGGCAAGTAGTAGACCATAAGAATGTAGCGACCATTTGAAATTTACACTAAACATACTCTCTGCTGATATTGGAACACAGACAGCAGGAATATCCCAAATAACACAAGAATCCACAACTCATTTATGTATTGGTTTTATCTTTAGACTCAACCTATAGACAAGATTTAGACAGAAAATATTTGTCAACTGTGATAACATAAAAGTGTTGATACGGGTCGTCCCGGTAGCTCAGGCTGTTGGAGCTCTGTGCTCCTAACACCAAACGCTGCCAGTTCGATTCCCACATGGGCCAGTGGGCTCTCAACCAAGGGTGCCAGTTCGACTTCCACAAGGGATGGTGGGCAGAGCCCGCTGCAACTAACAACGGCAACTGGACCTGGAGCTGAACTGCGCCCTCCACAACTAAGATTGAACGGACAACAACTTGACTTGGAAAAAATCCTGGAAGTACACACTGTTCCCTAATAAAGTCCTGTTCCCCTTCCCTAATGAAATCTTTAAAAAAAAAAAAAAAGTGTTGATAGAAGTAACAGAGGTTGGGAGATGCAAAAGAGCAGTTAAGAGAGGTGAAAAGATGGAAACAAGAATGTGCTCATCCTGCAAAGTGAGTAATCATTTAACAAAAAATGGAGGTTTTAATGTGTTTGAAGTTGTTTGGAAATAAAAATTTATCAAAGTACAACTAATATCAAGAAAAGCCAAATAGATGAAAAACTATGAAAGATATAGAAAGAGTTATCATATTATGCTTTGGAGTCATATTTCTTTCCACCAATAAATTTTTCCAAACTTTCTAAGAATGAAAATACAAACATAGAAAAAAATATAGGAAACACCATATTCTTCATAACTAGCATATTCATCATTACGCTGGTTTAATACTGATGTTAACTGAACAAAGGTGGTAATACAAACAGTATAAACTGACGATTTGAAAATTTTAAATAAATTTCTAACTAGAATACTTTCTTAGAATACATTTTTTGGAACCTCAGTACGTAAAACAGATTACATAGAAAGGTTTTAGTTAAAGAGATGAAATGTAGACCAAGCTTATTTATAGACATATGTGGAAAAAATGTAAATAAAATGCAGGGAAACTAAAGTCAATGTTATCTTAAAAGATTTAATACACTAACCCAAGAAGAGTTGATTTACTACTCATACATCCATTAATAAAAGAATTCACATCAATATATGATTATCTTACTAGAGGATAAAATGGCATTTTAAAATAGTAAAAAATTCATTTGGTGTGTAATAACAAAAAGTAAACTCTTGGTAATTAGAAATAGAAGTATATCATTCTATAACATGAACGAGGTTATCTGTCTCAATCCAATAGGCTAACAAAAAAGAAAAAGAAAAAGAAAGGAATACCTAAAAAATACATCACACCACTAAAATTACTAAAAAGGTTGCCAGTTTTCAATATTGTTAATTAATGTGGGGGTTGTTATTAATGCTCTTTTACTAATAACCCCACTGGACATTTTTGGATATTTCAAACTATGGCTAAAGTTCATCTAGTAAATAAACTTTGGGGAAAACTGGACTACTGGTGGTGAGCAGAATGTAGTACATACAGATGATGTTTACTAACGTTGTACACTTGAAACTTGTAGAATGCTACAAACCAATGTTACACTAATAAAAAATAAATTTTAAAAAATAATTAAAATATAACAAGGGACAATGTCCTTAATTAGATTTATTAAGAAGCTATATCAACTGAATGAGTGATCGTATTGGCACAAGAACCGACAATCCGATCAACTGAATAAAATAAAATGGAATCAATTTAATATAACTCTGAAATAAATTATCTATGTGTGATAATTTAAAAGACAGACTGTTTAGTGAATAAATTGGGGAATACAGCGATTTGGGGGGAATTATATTATACACCAAATTAAATCATAAAAAATAAGATTAACTGTTAAAATGATTACAAATAAAATTACAAAAAAGTATATGTGAGTCGTTACATGTTCTGAATAGAAAGGCAACAGAAGAAATCAGAGAAATAAAATTATAAATTTCAATACATAAACTAAAATCCATATTGACTATGCTAAAAATTAAAAGGCAGGTTTAAGATTGAGAATATATGTATAACAAATATGAGGAAAATTTTAATATAGTAAGAGGATTTATAATAATATTGAAAACATATTCCAAGAGAAAAATAACAAAGGACAGGAACAGAAAAATTCAGAATAACAAATACAAATGAAAAGGAACATATGGAAAGATTCAGCTTCACTAAAATCAAAGAAGTCTCAAATTAAAATAAGGGGATAGATACCTCATACTGCCTATTATTTTGGCAACTGTTAACATTAAAATGCTTAATCTTGGCAAGGAGACAGTGAGACCAGTACTGTTTTTCATTGCTGATGGAAAGGTACCCAAAGGCTGAGAACAATGCTTGTGCCCTTTCATTTAATAGTTCCAGTTCTAAGGATTTGTCTTTAGGAAATAATCAAAGATGCCAAGAAAGTTTTTTGCACAAAGTTATAATTTTGAACAAACAACCTAAATACCCACCCATAGGGTAAGGGTCAAATAAAAAATAGTACATCATCATCATACACTAGAATATATCCACATAAAGACAAATCATTAAAAGTCTCATCAATTAGGAATATTTAATCTCATGGAACATTGATCACAATAAGTTAAGTAATAAATGCAATATAACACCATATTTACAGTTATGATCCAAATGTGTAAAAACAAAATAGACACCTGGATGAAAATATATAAAACAGTAATAGTGAATTTTCTCTGGCTCTAGAGATAATAAGGTAATTTTATTTTTACATTTTTTCTTTATTTTCCAAATTGTCTAGAAGGTGAAAATCATTTTCATTAAAAAATAAATAAATAAACATTATAACTATTTTGAAAACAATTGTTAGACCTCAGCTCTTTTGTCTCCAATTCATCCATTCTAATGCTACAAACCACAGCAATGAACGGCCCCCAATCATGAACGAAAAATTCCTCTTTCCACCACTTCTACATCCTTTGAGATTTAACAAATGTGGACCATTACCAGATGCAGCACGTGCAGCTACCTTGTAGCTGTTTCAGAGATGAGGGGGGAAAAGGTTTTCTCCCTTCCCAAATCATTCTCCATCAACTACATAATTCCAAAATTCTCTATAAGAGAGAGCACTGTCTTTCATTGTCATTTTATTATATCACAATAATAACCGTTATTGAGCATTTAACATGCGCTAGGTAACAACTGTCATCATTCCCTATATACAGTTGAGAAAACTGAGGAGTTACTTGTTTGAGGTCACTCAGAGCGTAAGTGAGACACTGGAATTGAAACTCAGGCAACCTGGCTCCAAAGTACACCCTTTTGACTATTATGCTATAAGAAATATGTCCTTGGAGGAATTAAAATTGTTTACCCAAATTCACATTAAGGTAGGAGGGGCTTATTATTTTTTAGGGGACAGATTCTGGCTGGGAAGTGAGTGCTGGCATTTTGAAGGATAGGCAAGTGACATTAAAAATGTATAGGAAATTTAAAATGTGATCTTGAATATAAACCTCGTTATTTTATGGCTATCTTTATTCCACATATAAAAAGCGTTCAGACTAGGCACATTCTCTGCAAATGCTATTTACAATTGTCTGCTTTCATTACAGTTTTCAATATAATAATTTCAAGATTTAGGAATTGAAATATTGACATTATCAAGTGTATTTTCAACAGTTGCTGGTTGTAGGCTAGACTAGCCATATTACCTTTTATATATTCATAACATTAAAATGTTTGTGTCACTAATATTCAATTACTACAGATATACTATACTAAATTCAGAGTTGGCAGTGAAATATAGGGAGATGATTTATTTTTATGCCCAAGTTCAGAATAACATTCAGATGACCATTCAAAGCTGTAGAAGAACTATTGTGAGATCAGGAGGACAAGATCAATAAGGTATGATCATAGCCACCAAAGAACTCCTAATTATGGCATCCATGGAGAGGCAAGAAAATAAAATAGGACATTTTTGCATGAAGAGTCAAACATCATTCAGGTGCAAGTGAATGTAGTATTAAAACACTTTAGAAATCTCATAGGGTGATAATTCTTACTTTCACACAATACATATTATATAAACCATCTTGCTTTACTACCTAAATATAGTTTACTAAAAGAAAGAAAAGAAAATATCCCCTCTCCATCGGAGGCATAAGAAATAAGAATAAAACTAAAATATCTGAGAAGTATAGGAAGAGGAGAGCGGGGAATACAATCCTCTCTTAGTATTAACAAGAAACCAAGTTCAGCAGAGAATAAAGAAAGATGCGGCCCAGATATTTCATAGTCAAATGCAAACCTTTGAGCATTCTCCAAGCAAATAAGCTTTGTAAAAGGAACTGTATTAGGCAAAATAAATTTTTTTGCAGAAGAACTCACCAAATGTATGCAATATAAGTTTAAGGTAGGCCGAACTTGGATGCTTCTGAGATCTCAGAATTCTCTGTTGCAGTTAATGACTTAGATGGCGTGGGGATCATTACATTATGAAAGCTTAACCAGAGCCTACGCGATAATCACCCACTTAGTGTTTTTGGAAAAAGTCAGACTAATATCTCCAGAGAGAATATTAGCAATTTCTTTTGTCTACATGGCTTTCAACACCTGAGCAAATGAACAACATTTACTTCTTTAATTTGACACTATTTCCAGTTCACAATTCTCAGATATATTTAACTGGATAATGTATTAATACCAGTATCCAACTTATTGGCTTTCTGTGTCTGAATCTGATGTTAAGAGATGAGACTCCCATATTGCCCCTTTTGGTTCGGTAGACAGGTATTACTTGAATTCTTAAAAATGACATTGCAACAAAATAGTCAGCCTTAAAAATGACACTGCCATTAAAGCAAGAAAGGAAATTTTGGCTCATGGGTATGCACTTAAGCCACTGAAACTTTATTCAATATGGTTTTTATCAGATGAACAGTAAATAGTCACACAATATAAACTGTATGCAGGATTATTTGGTATGAGGAAATGAGGCAAGAACTTTCTTGAATTGCATGTAATCAAAAGGTGACACAACAATTTTGTTTTGCTAAAAAATTAGTTATTCCACCTAGACTGGGGTATACTCCATGTTATTTTTAAATGTAAAATTAAAGGAGTAAAGCATTTTAAGTCGTTCATTTAGGGGATGTCAAAGATCTTCTTTCACATTATAAAACATTTTATTTTATAGTTATAAATGTTTTACTTTACTGGTGATTTATTTAGATATTTTCTACACCTGATACAAATGATTTGAAATCCTTAGTGGGTATATATGCTATGATGTTCAAAAATGCTAAGGCCAAGATACCTATAAAATAAGACCAGATAAGAACAGAGTGTGTGTTCTGTTCCTCACATACAATTCATCCCATACTGTGTGTGTGTGTGTGTGTGTGTGTGTGTGTGTGTGTGTGTATATATATATATATATATATATGTATACTGGGGGTGCCAAAAAATGTATACACATTTTAAGAAATGTTATCTATGTATTACTTTTTGAAGTTGAATTGAATTACGGGAGCAATGGGTAGTATGACATTTGCTCCAAAGATGGCGTTAATCAAATGAATTCTAGCGTTACCACGCGACAGGCAGGACAGTCAAAGGTAATGGCAGAAGCACGGTTGTTGTTGGAGGAGCGCAAGACCATTTTGAAGTGGTATTTGAAATTCGAGAACCTTGTGAAAGTACGACAGTAGAGACATGAGTATGCAACAGAACCTCTGACACACCTAACAATTTCACACACTCGTGATAAGTTTGAGACGCATGGTACCGTGTGTGATGTGCACAAGGGAAGATCCAGGAGGCCTCAGACCGCAATAAGTCCTGCTTCTTCTGCTCTGGTGTTGGAACAGTTTACACGCTCGCCTCAGAAGTCTACCAAACAATGTTCACTGTAATCAGAAGTGTCTGGACACTGATGGTTACCACTTTGAGCAGCTCTTGTAATTGCAGAAGTCAAACGTGTCTTGTATTTATCTTTCGTTATCGGTATATGTTGAGTATTACAATTTTAATACCGTTTTCCTTTCTTAAAATGTGTATACATTTTTTGGCAGCCTCTGTATATAAGCCTACATATGAATATATGTGTATAAATATGTATGTACATATTCTAAAGAGAATGAAGGTGACCAGGAATATAGTGAAATGCAGAAAAGTGAAATGTATTATACTTTGGATGTGTATAATTAGGAAATCAAAGCTGATGTTGAATGTTCAATGCTTGAAATGGTGGTTATAACATCATACTATACTTTCTCGGTTGACCAGAGTCATCTCCAGATTTTTGTTCACCGTGGTGCTGAACGAAACCCTCAACCTGCCTGCTCTTCCCTGTCTGTCTCTTTCACACACATACACATGTATACACACACACACACACTCACACACAGTTACTGAGAAAAAGTACACGATGCAGTGTAGTAGAAGGAGGCAGGATATATGACAAGAATTTGACCTCCTCTGGAAAATCAGGATAGGATTCATGGCAGGGTCCTTTGGGCAATACTGAAGCAAAAGCTAATGGGACATGCGTATGATGGGGAGTGGCAGAGGGAGCTGGAGCATCCTAGGCAGAGGGGAAAATGTTTGCAAAGGCCTGCAGGTGAGAAGGACATGGGGGTTATAGTACAAAAAGCAAAAAATGGAAATAGCAAGAAATGAAGCCACAGAGATATCAGGGCAGGAAACTTTAAGCTGGTCAGGGAGTTGGCTGTTTACTCTAAATGCAGTGGGAGCCACAGAAGGGCTCTTTAGAAAAGTGATAGAATCAGATCTGCATTTTCCAAAGATCACTGGATAAAATGAAGAAAACAGAACAGAGAAATGACTGCATGAAAGAAACCATTATGTGGCAATTCTGTCCGTATGGCCAAAAGATGCTGATAAATCACATTGAAATTAGTGGTGGATATGACAAGTAGAAATTTGGGACAAGGTAGTAATCAAATGTGGGGGATTCTATGGCATGCCACAAAGGTTCCCTTTCAGGATCCAGGCAGTCTTTTCCCCACCTCAGGGGAAAGTTAGCTGCAGAGAACTCATAATTGAGTCACTTCTGGAAAATGGAAATTTCCCTTAGCTGAAGGAACTGCCTTCCCCAAGGTAATATCCTCCTTGGTGGTAGCCAATACCCAATTTCTGCATGTGAAGGCAAGATAGTATATTGGCCCAGCCTGTTTGCCTGTATTAGGGATAAAAATGAAGGGCTTACCTTCCGGATCACCACCGGCCTCTGTCTAATCTTGCTTGCCTCATCCCTTATAGATGTACCCGAGAGCCCTTTTTCCATAAACTACCTGCACATAATCTCCCTCTCACAGTATTTTTCTGTGGAACCCAGCCTAAGACAGCCAACAAGCTGTTTTCTGTTTGTTTGCTTATTTGTTTTTAAATCATCATGTAAGTTATTTCACGTTCATTAATAAACTGCGTTGAAAGATCGTGTATTTATAGAATGGATATTTTAAGATTATCTTAGACCTAGCATTAGACTGAACCAAATAAATTAAATGCAACTCAACATGACACTATTACAACGTTTTGGCACCCAATTCATTACCCAGGGAATTAAAATCTACGCACGAGATTAGCTTGACCCAGTTAATCCACCCAAAGAGTTTTCGTTCATTGGTTTCCCACTAAAACTTATAAACACTTCCATAAAAGTATCTGGTAGCAAAAGCTGGTGAGCAAGTCTCTGACTCTGGTATGAAGCAGTAGACACGAAATGGGCTTGTCTGATCTATACAACAGAGCGTTCAACCCAGCGATTTGAGCTCATCCTTTCTGCTTCATTGGGCACCAATGGATTTTTCTGTTAAGTTCAATTGAGTCTGGCACTCATTTTAGCCTTTCTCTTTTGAGGGAAAGGCTGATGCTGTTTAAAGGTCTCACTAAAAAGCAGAGCCCTTTGATTGAGAACCTCAAAAAGAGACGATATCAAGAGCACACCTTTTAATACAGAGCTACACACTCCCTTATTTTAAGCCCAGCATGGGAAGCCTAATTGTCGGAAGGATTTTTTTTTTATTAGTTCATTTTTACGAAGTGCACATCCCTACTGAGGCAACTGCATCTAGGAAGAGGATTCAGCAAGAACACTGATCTGATGTATAAATTTAGTGTATTCAGTGGTTCTAGCTCAGATAGCCAGCTGGGTAACCAAAAATCAGTTTAGACATTTTTTTTGGTTCTTAGGCCTTACTAACCTAGAAAAAAAGCAGTCTTATAGAAATGTCACAATATAAAAGCCCTTATGTTGTGAGGTAATTTTAAAAGATGTTTAGTAATCTACTTGCTATATAATTTTATTTTGATAAGTGGGAACAAAATCACCCGATTAATAATAATAATAATAATAAATCAAATGTTATATCTTACTGATAGCTACCTGCTATTGATAATCTCAATCTTAACTAATTCCCCATGTTAATTTAAATTCCCTATATATAACTATCAGAAATGGGCTTTGTTTTCCTAACTGGTCACCAACTGACACATAGATAATCCAAAATTACTTTAAAACTAGGTCCTAATTTACTGCCACACATTGTTCTAAGGTTTGTTTAAAATTCTTTCTGCCCAGAATTTATAGGAAATCTCAAGTCAACAACATTAAACATTGTAATTAGGTTCTGACCTCAGCCCATAAATTTGATTATTTTGTTTTCATTTTCTCTATTTTCATTTTTTAGCTTCATCGAGGTATAATCGACAGATATTTAAAGCGTACAATGTGACTATTTGATATCTGTATACATGTGAAAAGAGACTCCCAATTGAGTTAACACATTTATCGCTTCACGTACTTACATTTTTGTTTGTTTTGTTTTTGGTGAGAACATTTAAGTTATGCTCTGTTGGCAAATTTCAATTATACAATACAGTGTTATCAACTATTAGCCACCATGTTACAAATTAGGTCTTCAGACTTTATTCATATTAAATTCTTAACATATTTGAAATTTAATGTTTCTCGGGGTTCTAGTCTCGATTCTCTGCTTTTCTCACTCCTTGTACTCACTCTTAGTGTCTACATACAAACTTTTAAATTACCGATTTCTAACCAAATCTCCACTTCCAACCTAGGTCTCTCTGCTGAGGTCCAGACATATTTATCTCCATTTTCCTACTAGATATCTCCAATTGGATGTCCTCCAAGCACCACAAACTTACTCTATCCCCAACTGAACCAATGATATCACCCTTGTAAATATTTTTCCTTTGATTATTTGCTATTAAAATCCTCCTACTTAGCAAGATCAGAAACTTTGACACAATCCTAGGACCTCTCTTTTTCTTTTATACACAGTTGGTCACTAAATCTTATAGATTTTAGATTTTTAATATCGTTTGCATATCTTCCCTATTATCTATTCCTCGTGTCACTGCCTTAGTTTAGAAACTCACCGCTTTTTGTTTGGGCCACTTCAACAGCTTCCTAATTGACCTTAGTCTTTCTACCTTTCCATTCAACCCTATGATACAACCATAGGGATCTCAATTGTAAATTTGACTATGCCATTCATGTGACTTGTATTTATTTAAAGGATCCACATAGCATTCAGAATATAGTACTAAATAGTAAATAAAAAGCCTTCTTACCTGACTCCTACCTAATTTTCTTGGCCTCCTCACTTCAATCTAGCCACATCAAACTCATTTTACCACATGTGTTCACCTAATACCTAATTACCATCATTTACGCCTGTGGGTTGGAATGCCCACACCTACCTCTTTAAACTAGTAGCTCAAGTGTTCTGGAAAGCAAATTTAATAGTCATTTCCTCTCATGTCACAAAGAAACTTAGGAAAGTAAGGGGTTAACATTATGGATCTAAAGTGTGATGTGAAATAAGTGCCAGGCCAATAGCTTTTGGAATCGTCTGGAGATCCAGACTGGCTTCGTACAAACCCTCTTTATCTCCTTCTACTCCCTATGGTAGGCTTGCCTGCATAATTTCTCTACTTGTTCTCTTTACACTGTATCCCTTCTTTTTGAATCAAGGTCACAGTAACATAAGGAAAGATAAATACGGTAAATCAGTTTTCTCCTTGGCTCTTTACTTCCCTCTAGCCCCAACGCATGCCCCTTTCTATTTGAACTGTAGTCCATTAGAGAGAGACAAAATGAGGGCATATATATATATATACATATATATATATATGTACATATATATATATATATATATGTATATATATATATATATACCGTGTTTTCCCAAAAATAAGACCTAGCCAGACAATCAGCTCTAATGCATCTTTTGGAGCAAAAATTAATATAAGACTAGGTTATATAAGACCCGGTATTGTATTGTACTGTACTGTACTGTACTGTACTGTATTGCATTGTGTAAGACCTGGTCTTATATTACAGTAAAATAACACCGGATCTTATAATTTTTTGCTCCAAACGATGGATTAGAACAGATTGTCTGGCTAGGTCTTATTTTCGGGGAAACATGGTATGGATATATATATGGATATAAATGTGGATATATCTATATACATGTATGGATCCATATATACATATGGATATATATCATATATCTATACATATATGATAGATTAGATAGATAGATGATAGAATATATATCTATTTGTAGAGCAGAACTGTGGTATCAGAACATTTAGTCGATGTCTTTAATCTCTCAACTTCACATTTGGAAGATTTTGTTTTATTCATAGTAATAGCCCCAATTCTAAAGACAGTATAGGCATACAGCAAATACCTAACAAATATTTACCAAACAATAATTGAATGAATGTTCCTGTCAAAAAGCAAGTAAATATGGACAGATAATTTTTGACAAAGAAGCTAAAAACATACAATGGAGAAAAGACAGCCTCTTCAATAAATGGTGCTGGCAGAATTGGATAGCTACGTGCAAAAGAATGAAACTGGACTGCTATCTGTCACCATGTACCAAAATTCATTCAAAATGGATCAAAGACTTAAGCATAAGACCTGACACAATAAACTGCATTGAAGAAAACATAGGTACGAAACTTATGGACCTTGGGTTCAAAGAGCATTTTATGAATTTGACTCCAAAGGCAATGGAAGTAAAAACTAAAATAAACAAATGGGATTATATGAAACTGAAAAGCTTCTGCACAGCAAAAGAAACTATTGACAAAATAATGAGGCAACCAACTGAATGGGAGAAGATTTTCGCAAACAGTTCCTCTGATAAGGGGCTAATATCCAAAATATACAAGGAACTCATGAAACTCAACAACAAAAAAACAAACAACCCAATTGAAAAATGGACAGAGGACCTGAAGAGACATTTCTCCAAAGAGGATATACAAATGGCAAATAGACATATGAAAAAATGCTCAACATCGCTAATCATCAGAGAAATGCAAATGAAAACCACAATGAGATATCACCTCACCCCAGTCAGAATGGCTTTCATCAACAAAACAAATAGTAACAAGTGTTGGAGAGGCTGTGGAGAAAAAGGAACTCTCATACACTGTTGGTGGGAATGCAGACTGGTGCAGCTGCTATGGAAGGCAGTGTGGAGGTTCCTCAAGAAATTACGAATATAATTACCATATGACCCAGCAATCGCTCTCCTGGGTATCTACCCCAAAAATATAAAAGCATTTCTCTATAGAGACACGTGTACTCCAATGTTCATTGCAGCTTTGTTTACGGTGGCCAAGACATGGAAACAACCAAAATGTCCTTCGATAGATGAATGGATAAAGAAGTTGTGGTACATATACACAATGGAATACTATTCGGCGTTAAGGAAAGATGATATAGGAGCATTTGTGACAACATGGATGGATCTCGAGAGAATAATGCTAAGTGAAATAAGTCAGACAGAAAAAGCAGAGAACCCTATGATTTCACTGATATGTGGTATATAAACCAAAAAGAACAAGACAAACAAATGAGAAACAAAAACTCATAGACACAGACAATAATTTAGTGGTTACCAGAGGGTAAGGGGGTTGGGGGTGGGTGATGAAGGTAAAGGGGATCAAATATATGGTGATGGAAGGAGAACTGACTCTGGGTGGTGAACACGCAATGGGATTTATAGACGATGTAATACAGAATTGTACACCTGAAATCTATGTAAATTTACTAACAATTGTCACCCCAATAAAATTAATTAAAAAAAAAAAAAAAGGAAGTTGCTCCGGTTAAGTCTCAGGTAAGAAGTTGGAGGGGCTGCTATAAGGGAAAAGATCTAAGGCAGAAGTAGGCGATGGAGAAAGGGAGGTATTTGGTGGGGGCAGGGGAAATATCGTTGTGTAAATTGTTAACTTGGGGATTGTTGGCATAAAGGTTTTAGTACTCCTTTGTAACTTTGGAGTATTTAAGAATTTTGGCACTTGAGAGTAAGTTTTCAGGCTCATCAAAGAAATGAAAATCCCATAAAACACAAATGGTGCCTTAAAAATCACTTTTATGTTCCTTATCTTTTCCACTGTATGCTCTCACTGCTACTTGATCAGCCCGCGATTTGGTATTTCCTATAAACAGGGACAATGTGGGGGAGTGATTCTGACACCCCCAAGGACTACTGCTCTCTTTGAATAGTGCTGGGCCAAGATTCCAAACCGGACCTGAGTGCAGATGACCACTGTCATGCCATTTAACTTGACAGCACAAAGCCAGAGAGACCACCTCTGTGACGGGCGAGAGGCTTGACCTTTTTCAAACATTCAAATGACTCTATAGTTCTCATCAATTATAGAATGCTTCTGTTCTTCTCCTTCTAAGTGGAATTTGCCAACTGAACGGGATGTACTTGGGTGGTCTTTTTCTAGAGTACACCAATGTGCGCTGAGTAACTGAAAAATATTTCTGACAAAGGTCAAAAAGGCTTCAGGCGGAAATACAAAACAAAGGCTTGTACTTTAAAAGCAAAACTTGGAGGATGTTGATTTTGCAACCAATCATACAGCATATTATTAAAAATGTACTCTTATCAGAGAATGGAACCATCTGGGTCCCACTTACCCTTATGAAAAAGGAAACCTGGGCTGCTTATAAAACCCATCAAACTTATACAAAAGAATGTGTACACATACCACATGGTATGAGGATCTTTTATTGATTAAAGAAACTGTTATTTACTCAGCCTGATTACATGCTAATGACCAAGAAAAGGCTCTTCTGTTTAAATGCACTATGCTCCTGCACAACCATGCTTCTCTAACTGGAGTATCTGTCAAACTCCTGAGGATGTGTGGTGGTATGCTGGGCTCAGAGAATATCATGGGTGAAATGGGCCATTACTTCCTGGTATATCAGACTGGGAAAACAAAATTAAGTAATTTGAATGTAATGCAAACATTTTTTTTTTAAACATGAGCACAGCTCTATTGTGCGACAGAATAAAAAATTCACATTTGGTTAATTAAAAATATTACAGTTCACAGAATTTTCACTTTCCAAGTCTTCTGGGCCTACCTCTAACTATAAAAACTTCAAGGCCCAGCTCACATTGTAAGTACCCCAAACGTCTCCAGCCTACCCGGCCCTTTTTCTTTGCTGATTTGCCACTGTTCAGCCACCAAAAAGCACTTTCTTGCTCTGTTGTTTCATGTTTTAGTTGGATCTTCTCATTGAGACCGGGTCATGGTCTTTACATCCCATTGTTATTGATTATATGAATTAGTCCCAGAAATAGTTTAAATAATAAGACTATAAATATTAATACTCCAAACAAAAAAGTACAAAATTAATATTGATAATTCTAAACGAATAATGATACGACTACTGCACTTAACCTCTCATCCTAAAAATACTTAAAAATATTAAATATTTTCATCCCCATTATTTCTTTTGAAACACTTAAATTACACATGGATAAACTACGCAGTTTATCCCTGTTTCACTTGGGCATTAATAGACTTGTCATGAGGGGTACTGTTGGCTTAATTTGGGGCTTGTTCACATTAGTAAAACACTTGTTCTGCTGCTCTTCAAGCACACCTATTCCTTCTGCTCTACTATTGCATTTAGCGTAAACAAGGCTGCCCAGGAAGATGTCCTTTTCCTTTTGTTCCATAAATCACTCATACTACCCTGTTTCAGTATTTGATTGTCTGGTCCAAACACACTTACACTTCATCAACTTTCAGTTAAGTTCCAACTGACATGTCATCTCATTATGAGTATGTTTTTGCTTTTTTTCAAAGTCAGACTTCAAATCTTTCAGATTCGGGAACTTCTATTGAAATGTGTGGGGGCACATCACTGACGTATTCAGGGAAATTTTCCCAGAATCTTTCCATATTACTGATAATTTGAGACAAACGTCAGATGAGTAAGGTCAGATGAGAACTTTCAGAACTACTGTGCCACTTTGAACCTTGAATAGTAGAGAATAATACCCAGTATGATAAAATATCTAGACATAGTTGAAGTAGAAAAAATATTTATGATGCAGAATATAGCATAAAGGTATTATTTAAAGTGGATATACATATTTTTTCAAAATTATTCATACTTTAAATAATGGCTTTCCATCAAAGAAAATCAATGTATAAGGGGGAATTTAACAAATAACACTCACATTTGAATTTTAGCAACTTTTATTTTTTTAAATATACTCAAGAAAATGTATTTAAATAATGACAGCTGTCATTTTGGTAAACTTTTAAATTCTGTGTGTGAACAATTCCAGGATGTGACTACAGTATTAAACTATTTGTCATGAATTGGCACTGCTAAGTGTGGCCCTAGACAGTTTTCAGCAAAGTTAGCACTACTAATTGCTTAAACTAGGGTCTCCAGAGTCTCTCAAATCACCGTAGTGAGAATTGATGAACTGACCTGGCCCCAGAAAACTTTCAGAAGTGTTTTTGAAGCACTTTGAAATATAAAATGAATGCAGTGTTTTAAATAGTGGTTTACAGGTATTTTACCAAGGTAGATATAAAGGGAAATTCTTTCAGGTTGCAGTCACTTCACAAATAATATAATTAATAAATAAAAAATAAAATCCCACCAAGTTAACATACCACTTCTGAATATTTTTTTTAAATTGTGCAATAAGAAACCCTTGGATCATTACATTAATAACTGTGACAATTACTATGTTTGAAACAAAATGGATATTCTAAAGTTTGTGATCTCCAAGGTACAAAGAGCCTTTGCAAATACAGCTAAAATGTAACACAGATAATGTAGTCCAATATCCTTCTGTGATCAGGCCTGTCTAGCTCTCTCCAAGCTCATCATCTGCCCCTATGTTGCTGTTAGATAGACTTCCTTTCTCTTCAAACATATCTAGCTCTTTTGCAAAAAGGATTTATGTGTGATGACTCCTCTGCATGGAGAGTTCTACCCTTGGCTTTGGGCAGAGCTGGCTGCACAGAGTTGTGCGTCACCAGGATACATCTTTGCTGAACAACTTACCTAATGAGGTTCTCCCTTCTCCCCAGTCCTCTCTGTCCTACAACCTTCCATATTTCCTATTTTTAAATGTTCAATGTGGTAAAAATGCATGTAACATAAAACTTACTATTTCAACCATTTGTAAATACATAGCAGTGTTAAATATATTCACATTGTTTGCAACCAATCTCCAGAACTCTATCCATCTTGCAAAACGGAAACTGCACCCATTAAACAAGTGCCTCCCCTGTCCCCCACCACCACGCAGCCACGATTTTACTTTCTGTCACTATAATTTTTACTATTCTAGGTACTTCATACAACTGACATCACACAGTATTTGTCTTTTTATGACTGGCTTATCTCACTCAGCACAATCTCCAGTTTTCTCCGTGACGTAGCATCCATCAAAATCCCCTTCCTTTTTAAAGCTGACTATGTACATGAATTTTATACATAGTATATACAATATTTTGTTTAATCATTCATTCATTGATGGACATGGGTTGCTATCACCTTCGACTGCTGTGAATAATTGATCATGAACATGGGTGTACAAATGTGTCTGTAAGATGCTACTTTCAATTCTTTTAGATATATACACAAAAGTGGAATGGTAAATCATACGTTTAGTTTTTTGAGGAACTGCCACAGTGTGTTCCAAATGGCTATATCATTTTATTTTTCCACCAATGCTGTACCAAGGTTATTTCTCCATATCCTCATGGACATATATTATCTGTTTTTTTTAGTTGTTGTTTGTTTGTTTTTTAATAGTAGTGTTCCTAATGGATGTGAGGTGGTTCTATATTTCCTTTTTGGCACATATCTACCTTTGTTCACTTATTAGTTTTTTACAATGATTTCTTACTGAGAGAGTTTTTGAGAAAGTATTGCCAAAAGAGATTGAAAGTCCAATCTAAAATAAGTCATAGATTCTTTCTGAAATGGTTTTGGTTTAGTCTGGAATTAAAATAGAGAACAGAATCAATTAAAATTAACTATCCTATTGAATAGCACTGGCTATGAGTGCCAGGGTTGAAAAGGCCCTTGATTATTCTTTCTGTAGGAATTTTAGAACTTAATAGAGCCCAGTCTAGGCTGGGATCTGCTATCTCTCGCTTATTTGCTCAGATGGCTTTTGGTCAACTATTTAACCTTAGTTTCCTCATGGGAAAATGGAGATAAACAAATGCATTTATGGGGTGGGCTGTATGTTTGTGTGAGAATTAAATGACCATATCTGGGACATAGCAAGCACTTGATAAATGGTAGATATTATTTTTAATTATACAACTGATTATCTCCTATGTTGTTATACTACAAGATTCTTGCACACAGTCATGAAATTAAATACCACCTATTTACTGTTTTTTTATAGCATATGGACTAAATGAAAATAAAAAACTACATAAACTTGTTCATTAATCATGATTTCCTGTTTCATCATCTGTACCTATATCCCTGCCTAATTCACCATTGTATCCCAAGGCCTAGCAAAGGATTTGACATATAATAAACATACAACAAAACATTTACTAGTCTTGGCAGTGATTCTAAATATGTCCCTACTTCTAGGATTCTACAACTTGCTCCTTACTTCTGAAGAGGGTTCTATGGGAATATTCCAGCAGCTCCTAGAAAATTAAGAAATTGAGAGGAATTTCGAAATCTTTCTGTTTAAGAAGTAGCCCCAGATCACTAGCAGTTTGTAGAGGGGTACTGAATTAGACTGGCCTTTAGGTAACTAGGTTGAAAGAATGGCTTAATTCCTTTCCACTACACTTAAAATATTATTTTTATTGTTATTAAAAATTGTTAATGTCAACTCAATGAACATGTTACCCAGTTCCCAGCAGCCTAAACTGCTGAGGTAAGAAATTATAATGATTAGTTATTAGAGTGAAAACCATTACATGAATACAATGGGGAGTCGCAAAGCAACAACCAGATAATTTGTGTCTAACTATTGGATAATTAATGCAGTAAGAAAATAACATGTACATATTGGGAATGAAGAATTATAGATTATTTGCACTTATTTTCTTTCTGTGGCAATTAAATTAACTATCTTTGATTTCTCACCTGTTACCATGGTTATTTTCAGTGATCCAGGTCATTAATGTCTTGAATATAATAGTTACATTAAAATTACAGCTTTTTCAACTTCGCAGAAAGATTCTGAAGGTACTGTGAACAAGAAAGCTGTTGGCTTAAGGCAAAAGTACTGCCTGTTGAATGAAATTGTTGAAACATCTTAAAGCTAAAAGTCCCACACTTGTTCCTTCCCGATTTCCTCCAGCAACATCCCTGAGACTTTGCTTAGGATAGCAGGGAATGAACACGTGTTTTCTTGACCATAAACTCTAACTGTGCTATTAACTTCCTACTTATGTTGTGAATTCTTCTTTTCGATAATGGGAATAACAAGTTCCCTCTACCACAGTATTGAAAATTCCGGGAAAACAATATATATTAATTATATGATGAGAAACAAATATTGAAACAAAATCAATCCTCAATTCTCGTAAAACAACAAAATGAATAACAGACTGAGCTCCAGTGGGGTCATGACAGGTTCCTGGGTCAAACAGGTTCATGACATGGATCCCTGCCACTCCGAGCTCTCTCTCTATAGAACAAATAACCACTATTCATGGCTTAGTGCTAACTACTTGTGAGAGTTATGCTATAAAAATCAAGGCTGTAATTTCCCAATTCTTATTTTTCTAGTTGACTTCTCTTTTCAAAAGCTATTTTACTCAGATACTAATTGGCTTATTTATCTACCTAGTCAAGTATCAGCTTGTCTGGGCCTTGAAAGTTCCTTGGGGCTTTATCCTCTGTCCTCTTCTCTTAATATATATCTTCTTCCTAAAGCACCCATCTATTCTTCAGCACTTTCTTAACATTTGTGTTAGGGAGGACAAATAGAGGCACCTCTTCTTTGTGGCCAGCCCCTCTCAATCAGCTGCCCCTTGGCTACCTTTGGGCGGAGGATTTCACATTCCAGTGGTGGAGTATGACCTCCAAAGGACAGAACATGGAAGAAATCTGTACAGGCCTCGTTGATAGGTGTGAGGTCTTTGCACAGACAATTGTAAGGTATGAGGTTTCTGGAACATGCTTCCAGAGCCCAGTGGATTTCTCACCCACACAGGGGTGAGGGGCACCACTAAAAGAGGGTGAAGAAGAGAGCCCTCCAGGGCATGAGGTGCATGGCAGGCTTCCAATTTTCCATATCATTGCATGGGGAATATGATATGCTTGAAAAGCAGACAACAGTAAATATCCTGCCTTAACTAACTCCATAACTCAAAACTTCTCCATCTACAAAAGCTTTCCTTCTTGCCAATAAATGGTGTCAATGTGTTGTGTCAAGAAGGAATCTGACACTCTGATTCCCCAGGTAAGATCGCAGATTTGTATACCCCCTATGTAACAACTTCTTTACTTGATTGAACAAACAGAGAAATCCAGAAATTGCATTGTTCATTTCCTGTAAAGAAACTTTGGAAGGCCCTCTTCTCTACCTATATGTCTTGCATTAAGCTATGCATAATTATAAACCTCATCTAAAGAATATAACAAGAATATAACAAGAGCAACTGCTTTTATACTCTTTAACCTCAGGAAGTTACAGAAAGGAGTTGAGGCCAGGTGTTCATATGTTGGAACAGAGAATGAGAAATGGAGGAGGGGTGAGGGGCGGGGTAGGCAGATTAAGAGATTAACCATTCTTTGCTGTGGAAAGGAACATTGTAAGTAAAATAATGCTTTGCATATTCCAATAGGACTGGAAAGAGTATATGTGCGAATAGGGGAGATTCTCCTGCATATATGAGAACTTTCAAAAATTGATGGCTTTATTCTTTTACTCAACAAATATTTATTAAGAACTTACTATATACTATACACTGGGGAATTAGAGAATCAGTGTTGAACAAAATAGTCAAGGTCCCTACTCTTTCCAAGCCTATAGACTTACAGATGTACGATCAAAATTAACCAAACCATTATACTAATATAAAATGATACACTGCTGAAAAATGCTCTGGAGGGAAATGCAAAGTAGTCTGCATATAACATATGGATTCAATCATACCTGGGGCATCAGAAAAGGCTCTCCAGAGGAAATGTCATTTCAGCTGATCTGAAAAGGATGAGCTGGAGCTGAAGAGCTTTGTAGACAGAAGGAAAAGAAACCTCAATGGCCCTATGGTGGGAAGGGAGTGCACTGGAAACTGAAGGATGGCTACTGTGCCCAGAGCGCAGAGAGTGAGGAGGAGGAGGACAGGTTAGATCATGCAGAGCTTGCAGCCCATCATATACAGTACAATGGAAAACCATGGGTAAGTTTGCGTTAGGGAAGACCTATGGGCAGATTTGAATTTGTAAATCTCTGTACAGTACTGAGCATCTACTAGAGATAGGGTGGCAAGAATGGTTTAGGAAAATCTCTCAGTTGGGAGTTTATAGCAGAACCTAGGAAAGATGGCACCGTGGCTCAGGATGGATGGTGGTGGAGATAAAAAGAAGTTGACCGATGAACAATATTTTAGGGGGTAAAAATCAACCTAGAACACTGAAGATAAATTGAGAGGAAGGGTGATGCTTGGTGTCTGGTTAACCCAATGTGCGGTGGTGTCATGTGTTATGAGCATTGATGAAAAATCATGAATGGGTGGATGGCGAAGAGTTCAGTTTTACATCTGAAAATCTACAGGACAGAGTGTTCAAGTTTCATTTTCATGATAAAATTTTCATGATTGATATCATGAAAAGAGTTTCAGTCAAGAATTCTTAAATGAAACTGAGGATGAGAGGGAAGATTCTTTGACTTTTTGTCGTTGCTTACATCTATTAACAAACTAAAAATACGAACTAATGAAAAACTATGTATGAGTGTATGTTAACTCAGGTTTTAAGTTTAAAACGTTTTTGAACTTTATTAATATAATAAAGTCACAAGATTTGAGAGTTGGGAAAGGTCATACAAATTGTTTGAAGTTGGAAAAATGTGTTCCCACAAAGCTTATGATTAGCCCCAAGGTTACTTAGTGAATGAATGAAGATGCTAGAAATCAGCCAAAATTCTACTGATAAGCAGAGTAGTGCTGTTTTCAGGTCAGGGACAGTGTGGTTCCATGCGTGGCTGATAGTCACCTGGGGGCTGAGGGTCGGGAGTAGGGTGTGAATCTTACACACACACAGGCTGGGCCCCCATCCTGAGATTCTTTTCCAGGCAATCTGCGGTGGGGCCCAAGGATCTGTATTTTCAAGTGCTTTCCGGGTAATCTGGTGACTGGTAAGATTCAGAACCCAGTGTATTTAATACCCCAACACCCCATACTAGCTCACCTTAGATCATCTTACAAGATTTTTAAATTTATATTTAAAAGACATTTTCCCCCAAATTAAACGTCTTTAGTTAATGAGGCAACTAAAAGTGTTCATTACGAATACGAAAGGTATTCATCACCACAGTGAATTCAAAGATTTGAAATTCAGTTTGACAGTGATGATAATGATAAAAGGTGTTTCCCTTTCTGTGGAAAAATAAGTTATTTCCAGTATGAAAATGATCCAATATAAATGCTTATCTTTATAAAATAAAAATCCCTTCTTTTAGAATTTAAAGTAGTTTTATACTCCTAAGAGCAAATGTCTAATTTAGGCATTTCACTTTGAGCACTTTTTTTTTTTTTTTAAGAAAAAGATGAAATTAGTAAAAAAAATATCTGGCCCAATTTATTCTTTGAAGATGATAAAACACTCAAAAGAATTTAAAAGAGGCAGTTCATATACAAAAGTGAATACTTTTGTATAAATAGCATTCATACCAGATTTTATAAACAATGCAAACAAGATTGTAAACTTGAAAACTGAGCAAAACTGGATACTACCAATATAGCATAAAATAATCCCTTATGTATCAATAATCAATCTAGATTTCAGTAAAAGAGTCGCAGACATCAAAGTTAAGTGATGCAATTACAAAGGACACAGAAAGGCAGGAAAGGGGTATAGGGATTATAGGTGGAGAACTAGCACATCTGGCTTTAGTAGAGAGATGAATATAGTGAGTTATTTTTGTCTGACTGACCATTACACCACAGAAAACATGCAAATGCTTTCCTGATTTCTTTCTTTTCAGATTCCATAGCACCTTTGTTTCTCTCTGTTCCTCCTCCTCCCTCTCTCTTTCTCTCTTGGTGGCCATTAACTATACTGACAGTTTGACAGGCTGAAATAAGGAAATAAAACACTTAAACATTGTTTCCTGATGTATGCATTCATCTCCTCTGCCAAACACAGATATTGAGGAGATACTTCACTCCTCCTGTCAGCTCACTAAATTACACCCCAACTCGCAGGCAACACCGAGCTCAGGTCTCTCAATCTCAGTGCAGCTCTGTTCCTTCCAGAATATGCAAGGGCTTCATTCTGCTTGCTGAAATCCTTCCTTTATCATTTTTAATAACAAATTTCCTTAAGCTCTGGATTGGATTTCTGTGTCTAAGAGCTGATTATTTCCCGACTTTTAAAAAGCTGTCAGAATTCTGATTAATTTTTTACAGTTTTAGTTTTTTAGATTTACTAGAGAAATGACAAATGAATACTAAACCACTGGTTAAACATTCGACCTTTATCATAACCAATGAAGAGTTTTAACTTTATAAAACTAGATAGTAATTAACCTGACATTGATTTCTTGACGGGTCCAGTGATAGACAGAAAAAAGGTTGCTCTTGACATCCTAAAATATCCCAGACCACAAATCACAGAGGCGTCTTCCATTCTTATTTTCATGTGGTAACTAAAGTCAAACTTCTGTATAGCAAACTTTGGAAGTCTTACAAATAATAATTAACTCCGTCTAGAGGAGATTGCTGTGGGTTAAATTTTGAGAGAATAGTAGGTGAGAGGGAGGGATAAAAGAAGGGATAATGACTTTCAATTGCTGATTTACCTCCCTCCGACCGCTAATAACACGAAGGAGAAATTTCACAGTGAAGTATTCAAGAACTTAAAACAATAAATATAATGGACATTAACGTCTAAGACTTTTTCCTTGCTTCATTCTCTCGACAGCATTTACTTAGTGCCTCCTGTATGCAGTGCTCAGTGTATGTTGATGCTAAGGAGAGTCCCACAGGTATCCTGCCTGATTTCTGAGGAACTTGCAGCCTGAAAGAGGTGCTGCCATCACAAGAAAGTAGAACACAAGGTGGGAGGTATTTTCAAATGGAGGTACAGATATAATGCTGTGGAAATTCAAAGGAGGAAGAAATACCCCTACCTCCACCCACACCTGGGAATCCACATCTCAGTTTGGCTAAAAGATCAAAACATTTCCTCTGTGATAAGACTTCCACGTTTTATTGTAAGTATTTGTTTTATGCTAAGCACTTTCGCTGTCAGGCCCTCGCCTTGTCTACTTTGTTCATGATTATATTTTCCAAGACTGACACAGTGGGTGCAAAGTAATGTGCATCCAATAAAAATTTGTTGAATGAATGAATGAATGAACTATCTTGTGATAATAAGTAGTGACTGATCTGAATCTCCTGAAGATGATTTACTGAGTTTTTTATTCATGCAATTCCCTATCTTATTGAAGACTACCAGTGAAACAGGTGGGAGACTTGTGTAAAACTGCTGGACCCCTCAGTGATCACAGATACTACATTTAAGTAGCACAGTCACCAAAATTTAGCTATGACCAAATGACCATTTTTGTAGAGCTGAGGAGGGTTTCCTTTACTCATAAGGAGCCCCTTTTGCAATCTGATAATCACTAGTGATTACAAGATGAAGTCACAAAGGTGATACACAGGAAAACACTCTGCAGTGTTTCTTTTGCTTTTTTTCACTTCATATTTTTGCCAAAGAATAATAGTTTCTCCTACCACCTTCCAAGAATGATAATCCAGTTATTGCTAATATAAATTATTAATAGAACTGCAAGGTTACTACAGTAAAGATTATAAAGTGATAAATGCAAGGACAGGTCATTAAGAAAATCCGTTGGAAGAACAGCTCGATCAGATGAGATTAAATTCTTTTACAATAAACTATTATCCAAATCATTTGACTTTATCAAATAACATAACTACTATTTATTATTTATTTACAGTGACTATGAATGATATTACACAAATGTTTCTTCACCAAAGTCTCACAATTACCTTAAGAGAGAGAAATTTGTATCCCCATATCACAGATAAAGAAACAACGGAGACACAGAAAAATTATCCTGGAAGTTGAGGAATCCAAGACCACCACACTCTGAAACCCCAACCCATTTCCACGTCAACTATTTGGAGCTCAGCAATCATTGTATAATCTGGTTATTACATTTACTTTGGCTTACAATTCTCAAATATTTCACAAGGAAATTCTTCTTAGGAGTGGTCATAACATTTAAAGTACGCTCCTTCTGGTCAATATAATATGCAAAACACAAACATAGTTACCTGACTTGAAAAATATATCAATTGTAACATGACATTTGTTATCTCATGAAAAAATCTTAACAAGGTCTCTGACTCAAAATACCGTGGTGATGATGGGGCAGAAATGATGGGTGAAGCTACAGCTGGGCGAAGCCCTGTGAGTTGCTCTTGCTGGGGTTTGGTGGGTAAGTTAGGACAGAAACAGGAGGACACTTTCGACTCATTTTTCCTACATACCTCTTGCTGTGCCTTTTCCCACTGTTTTCTCAAAAGTTTTGGCAACATATATATTACCTTTTAAAATGTTGAAAAGTGCACTGACGGGAGAACAATTGCTCTTCTAGTTCCCCCTTAGCCACATATTTGGTGTGAAATATGAATATTTATGACCCCTAAAACTGTACTTTTTCTACTAGAATATATTGCCTTCCAATAGTTTCTTTTGGATTTTAGAGGTCAAGAGAAACTCTGCTTTTCATGCTCCCAGTCCCTTTTTCAAATTTAATTAATATATATTTTATCAAGGGAAAGGAAGAAGGTTAAGATTTCTTTTTCCTCAGCTTGTTAAGACACCCAAATGATTCTACGTATATCCTACCCTTGACCAAAAATGACACTTAATAGTAGTAAAACAAAAACATTATCTCCTTTTGCTGCACTTACAACTTCCCCCAATTTTATTTTTAAAATAGAATATCCACTCATAATAATGTTAGTTCTTTACCTTATAATATGGAAAATGAAGATAATAGAAAAATGGAGAGGAAAAGTGGAATTGCATAGCGACAAGAAAAAAAGGAAGTAAAAAAAGATGGAAGGGAAAGAGGGAAGAAAGGAGACGCTGAAAAAACAAGAAGGAAAAGAGGCAGAGTCTTTTTATTTTGTCTACACCCTTTGGTAAAGTTAGAGGTTTGCTTTAAAACAAAATTGCCTCTTTCAGTACTCAGTGATATTTTATTTCTATGCAACTTCCTTCTCAAATAGGTTAATTACAGAGGCAATTAGTCTAGCTACACACAGGATGTCACTATTCCCTTATATAAATAGAACTAGCACACATGTTACAGGCAGAGAAAAATATCTGCAAAGACCAAATTTCAAAATATGTATATATTAGAATTCTGTACTATGAGATGCTCTTTTGCCCATTTTGGGTTAAGTCTAATTGTTGCCATCATCCTTTATTAAATCGCTTTTACGTTTTATTATTATTATGGAAGTTCTCTATGTGAACTAGAAAGTTCTGCTCAAATCAAAATAAAAAAATCCAAAAACACAAGGGATCATGATACTGGGTAACTGAACAGGAATAATTAAGGCCTTATTAGCAAGGCAAATGGATAGGAAAAAGGGAGCTGGAACTGAAAAAGCTAATTCTGTATTAGTTTAAACAAATGTTCTGACCTATGCAGCCTCCGAGGTTGTTTTGTGCGAGTACTTTATTTTACATAGTCAGAGTTTGGAAATTAGTGACTACTACAGCTCTGAGAACTAAAGGACTCATAGCACAGGAGATACTTTTCTAAAAGTTGAATATATGTAGCTCTGGGCAGCTTAATCCAGTCTTGGTGACACATGTGGATTCACATGCAAAGTTGTTAAATCACTAATAATGGCATCCATTTTAGTCTGAAACTCCTAACTAATGATTATTGCTTGTATACTTATCAAAACCAAAATATTAAAGTGCTCTTCAGAAGAATAAATTGCTGTATCTAGTACTAAATACATATTCATAGAGGGCACTCTGTCCTTCTGGATGGGGTCTACCCCAGTGACAAAACTGCAAGACAGTGATGACACACTAACCTCTATGGTCATTAGCTGACTTGTTTACTGTGGTAATAGTGAAAGCGAGGTTTTTAGGTCAGATTCTCACATTAACCAATACTTTCCTTTCTCTTCTATAGCAAGAGACTATTTTACTCAGTTTTGACTGGCTGTCTCAAATAAGGATTGCTATTGGTCACAACACGACCTGAGAGAGACATATAGTGACCATTTGTATGAGGGGAAAAACTTCAATTCTATTTCCTACTAAATGATGACCGCACTTTATTCTTTCCATACATGAAGCACACTATATTGCCGACAAATTGACCTAGTAGAGTATGTACTTCAGCTCTGGGGTCACTCTGCCTCAGTTTGATGCCGGGCTCCCTTGCTTATTAGCTGTGAGTATGGCAAGTTACTCAATTTCTCTCTCAATTCCCTCAGCTGAAAAAACAAAAACAAACAAACAACAACAACAACAAAAAAAAAAACAGGTATAATAACAGTGCCTGTTTCACAAGGTACTTAGGAAGCTTAACTTAGATCTTACATGCAAAGTCCAAGAACAATACCTGGCAAAAAGAAAGTCCTCAGTAAATGATACTGACTCTAAGAATTCTATAGTGAGCAAAAAGTGATGGAGTTTCTTCTGATTTTACGTGTGTGTGTGTGTGTGTGTGTGTGTGTGTGTGTGTAATTCTGAACGTCTTGCATTTAAACTCCTACAAGAAAAAGCAGAATTTTAAATGGTGGTTAAAATTCCACAGGATAAGTGAACTGAGGTTTCTAAAGCCTTCTATCAAAACTTGAATCTTCCAATAGTCTAGTCTGGTACAGCAGTCTTTCTGGAATCTCAGTTTAGGCTTACCTGAGTGTATAACAGCATCACTGTAGAAAGGAGCTTTCTTCTCCTACAATGAATCCAAAGCTACTGCTGTCGACACAGGGATGGACAGGAAATGGATTGATCCCCCTTCTAGAAGATGAACACTGCCACAGAGAACTTCTTAAAGAACTTTTGTTGGTAAAAGGTCATTGGCTTTACTGCTTCTATTTGACCTTTATGCCCTATTTCCTCTAGAGAGTTTGGTAGTGGGTGGGTAAGTCAGCTTTGCAGCTCAGCCAGCTAGGCAAATAAGTTGTTTTGACTACAGTGCCTACAAATATAGAGATACGTGCATATGTATACTGTCTCCCATGCATGCACCGAGATAGCTCCAGAAAGTATGACAATTACAAATATATTACAGAAATTACGAAGGAGCACATTAGGATGTTTCCTTCGATGTAAGAGCCACATAAGTAATGTGTGTTATTAAAGACAAAGATACACACACACAGTGGTTTTAGTCTCATAATCTTTTCCTTTGGAAGTTGCCTGATAAAATTTAGCCTTTTTATGCAGAACGGGAACCTCTAGGTTTTAAAATGATTGATCTTGTATTTTCAACCACTCTAACAGTTGATTTGGACTGATTTCATGGGTAACCAGACAGATCAATTGTGTAGCCATTAATACTTAAGAGGACGGGGGTGGGGGAAGGGACTCACCTGAAACAGCCTATGAAATGGACTATAAAATCACTATCAGAAGAGACACTATAAACACAATAGCATTTTTTCTCAGCCCAGTTCTTTACACAAATTAGAACATATAGCAATTCAAATCAGCCCTGCAGCTAGCACTGTGTGGTCAGGTAAGGAGTCAACACCAGGAAAAGCAAAAGCTTGCTATGAATCTGGCAGGTCAATTAACCTGGGTGTTACTCCTTTTGCTCTAACTCAACATTTTAGATGAATTTGATATTTAACAATTACTTGGATCATAAATGACCAATTATTCAGGCTTTTATTTCCTTTTTTTTTAATTCTTTAGGATTGCAGAAAGAAAATCACAGTAACCTATCATGGAAAAAGAATGAGGGCTATTAGTATAACACCATTGTACACATAATAAAATGTCCTGATCCAGCAGTAGAATCAAATGATTTGCAAAATTCTATTGCTCAAACACTTCATTCACAGAAATGCAAAAAAAAAAGTAATTAAATATTGTTTCTTTTACACATTGAAAATAACACCATATATTTATTGATAATATACATATATAATTACAGAGCTGTTATTCTATTGTTATCTATTTCTTTATTTAATATTATTTAAATAATAAAAATATACCTGTGAAGGGGTATCGAACTAAATTTCGCTGAATTGGTTTTACTAATGATGCTTTTCTTCTGTTTGCTCTGCTTTCTCCCCCACCTTTTCTCTCTCTCAGATCCTGACGTTAACTGGGCAAAAATAATAACAATAATTTAGTTCAACTTTTGCTACATACAGTTTCTTCTCCCCATCATTCTTTCTTCTTCCTTCCATCACCTCTGGGAAATAGCCAGAAGCCATGCTGGAAAGATGCCAGGCTGTTCTGTTCATGTGCAGTTTGAGTGCCTCTGTGTATATCTCGGCTAGGCTTACCTAAGTTACCATTTACAATATTGAGTAGAAAGTCCAGGTTGGAATAGTCAGCATTTATAAGTCAACTGGTTACGTGATACCAAAATATATAGCCAACTTCAGAATTTATAGCAATAACATTTATGTATCGTGTTACTCCTAGAACAATCCAATTTATAAAGTGCCTATTGTGTATACATAAGGAATAATCATAAATCATTTACATTAAACAGTGTCAACTGGCAAAACATGACTTTCCCGTTAAATTCTGCACACTGAGATTAATGTGGTTTTTGGAAAAAAAGCACACTAAAATAAAAATCAACTCTGATTCATCCTAGGTGGATAACATATCCATATAAAGGAGCAGGTGTCTGTAGTATGATTTAGAATACCTATGGAACATCTCTGGAAAATATTAACTTCCTCTGAAGTAGAGAGCCGTCCACAAAGTGAGCTGGGAATGTGGCAAGAACCCAAGTCTGTCACAAACCTCAAGCTTTCTTTCATTTCTTCTCAGTAAAGAATGAATTTAAAACAAACAAACACAGAAAACCTTAAGGCCCTATTTGACCAGTTGTCTGACATGTTTTCATCTACAGGCACTTTTAGAAAACCTGGGAAAGATTATGTAGATTACCTGCTTTGTGTCTTTGACTCCTAGTGGGAAAAAAATCCCAACTGGTGACCAAAGCCATCAAGAGTCCAAAAGTGAAACTCAAATATGGATGTGGATTTTCTTCCTCTGTTCACTCCCTAGCTCATCCCTATTCAGAAAGGCATCAGTCTTTAGCAATCTATGCTTTGGGGTCTTCAATTAAACCCTTTCCTTCTCCCTAAAAAGTCCTTAAATATTAACGATAGGGAATGGTTAGACAGTTCACATCTGTAAAAGCACTTACTCTTACCTAAAACTCACACCAACACCACTGAATTGAACATCATACACGAAAAATGTATTTTGGATTTTTCTTACAGTATCTTGGCCCTCTATCTTCTGTCTTTAGAAAGCATAACAGGAGTGATAATTTCTTCCTGTCTTAACTCACAGCCTTAAAAATAGCCATTGATTTGTTTCAGCCAAAAATGGAAGAATAACATTTTTCTTATATATAAAAATAAGTTTGTTCTTTTAAAAACCCACTTGTTCTCCAAACACTATTGATGATTAGTATTAACTATGGAGAGAAGCAACTTCCTATCGGAGTAAAAATTAAAATTGAATCTGAAAAACAAAGAGAAATGTTTAGTAAGAAAACTTGTAAGCCAGTTTTCAGTGAATGAATGACCTGCTGCTTCCTCATCCAAATTGACACCCTGTAAAGCTATGTTGTAATCTAGAGAGCAAAACAAAACAAAAACCATACATACACAGAGGGATAACATATTCACAGAGTTCACAATTGAAATGAGAACTGGTGGTAAACAGAGGCTCTTGTGAGACGATTTTTAAAAATAACACATTAATCTGGAAAGTCAGACATACATGGCCTTTGTAGAAATAGTTTGAAAACTGGGCATCCTCCAAAAGAGCAGAATTTCAGTGGCATCAATTGGTAGGGAAAAAATATGGTGTGCTTCCTCACAACTGAGAGTATTAAACTGAAGAAGCGGTGACAACTCATTTTAGTCATAAAAAGAAGATTTTGGTTAAAAAGCTTATCCATTCAAGAGGAACAGTGTTATCTTCAGAAGGTTTTTGTTGGTGAAGAGAGAGAATGTGACACGGTGAACCTTTCTTCACTTAACTGTTTATTCTTTAAAAATATCTGGTATTCACAGACTTCTTTCCCATTTTTGAGTGGCACTTTAATTCACTTAAGAAAAACTCCCCTTGTGATCAGTGAGGCCACTTAAAATCTCAGGCTAACTCCTTCTTCTTGTCAATAAACGGAGAGATCTAAGTAAAAATAAAGCATCATTATGACTGCTATCCCTACGGCTGGCTGCTACTATAACCTCCACATTGTTAAAAGGTTACTTTTTACCCAGGATTAATGAAAACTACACAATCACTATGTAGGCACTTCTAAAGTATCCACATTTTCCTATGATTGACCTATTCTTTTTACCAATTCTCTCTACATTTCTAAAGTAAAAATAATTGTTAATAATTTTCTCCAATATGTTCCAAAATAACATATGACTAACAAGAAAATAAGTCAGCAAATCAACAGGTTTTTGGGGTCCATTATCAAAAAAGATGTCCTTTACAAATTACTTTCATAGACCTGATTACTACTTTTTTTAACAGAATTGACAAATTGAAGGGTTAGGATACATTTCAACAAAAGCTCCCACGGCAATAAAAGTTCTTGAATCATCATTGGAAAACCTCTGTCTCTCTGTCCCTCTCTCCTCTCCCCTCTCTCCTCTCTCTCTCTCTCTCTCTCTCTCTCTCTCTCTCTCTCTCTCTCTCTCTCTCTCTCTCTCTCTCTCCCTTCCTCCCTCCCTCCCTCCCTCCCTCCCTCCCTCCCTCCCTCCCTCCCTCCCTCCCTCCCTCCCTCTCTCTCTCTCTCTCTCTCTCTCTCTCTCTCTCTCTCTCTCTCCCCTAATAGAAGTTTTCTAATGTTGCTGGTACAAAGTTATTTCCTTGAATAAAAAATTTTGCCTCTTTTCCTTACACAAAATGATAGTAAAGAAACACTGTTTTCCACTTTAGCTAACAAAATATAACTTCTTTTTCATTCTTCTTTTGATATTATCATTTAAACAACTAGCTATAGATTATACCTGTTTTGATTCTTTATTCAGGAAACAATCCCCAAAACAACTCATCTTCCTAGATGGCTGTGAATATTAATACTGTTTTTTTGTTCATTCCAGAAGGCATTAATTCAATGTTACATTTAGTTTCTTAACCTAGAATCCATAGATTTGCTAAAATATTTGTTAAGTTTCTGGAATTATATGTATTATTGTAAAATTTCATATGCATATATCCATTGTGATTTTGCTGGCAGCAAACCATTCTTTTTTACTACCTAGTATCCACATACCCTACTTTCCTCTGGGATTGAATCCTTCACCCATGGAAAATTACAAAGCTGCCTCTATCCCCTGCTCCAATAGAGGTAAGTTTGGATTAGTCTGTGATCTAATGAAAGCAAATTAGTATAAAAAGACTTTTGATAGGGCGTCTGGGAAAGATACCCTCTCTTTTCTGTTTGATCTGAAGCCTGAGAGAATGATACAGTTGAAGCAATGCTACTGCCACCATCTTGCGCCCAAATGAAGTCAGAGACTGAAGCTCTATTAATGGAAGCTGAAAGATGGAGAGAAATTGAGTCCTGATTACATTACTTTAATCCAGAAGTTAGCTGTTTGCCTAGATTTTCCATATTTTAATAAACAAGTAACAAACACATGCGTGCACGCACACACACACATTCATACCATCTTACTCCACAACATTTGCAGAGCTGACTCCTTCAGCTTAAAAGTTATTGCCTTTCTCTGACCTTTCCTAAGTTCCCCTCTCTATGCTCTTTACTTGTAACCATCCTACCTATCTTTAAACTTTTTTTTTAAACCTTCATTTAAGTGTGTTTTTCCAGGATCCATCAGCTCCAAGTTAAGTAGTTGTTTCAATCTAGTTTTGGAGGGTGCAGCTCACAGTGGCTCATGTGGGGATCCAACCAGCAACCTTATTGTTAAGAGCACTGCATTCTAACCAACTGAGCTAACCAGCTGCCCTCAGCATTCTACCTGTTTTTAATATCATTACATACTGTCAAAATCATATGCCATATGCTATCTCTTAATTTGGTACACAGGAATTTGGTCACTTTTCCAGTCCTTTTTAGTCAAAGTTTATACAGTGCAGGATTATTTTCCATTGGAGAGAGGGAGGGAAGAAGAGAAGAAGAGAGGGGGCAAGAAAGGAAGGAGAGAGGGAAACAGACTTTAAAAACTGAAGTTTCAAACAGAGAGCCATGTAGTAAGTTTCATAAATGGTCAAACTGAGATTTTGATTAGACACATACAAAAAAATATTTTGTGGTTAAGCAAATATCGTTAGCATAGATTAGGAGGAAAGGATTTTTATGCATTTGATCTTTATTCTAACCAGACTTAGCTGACATAATTATGAAGCTCCTAAAAGTAACTGCTAGGGTTTAGAAGCACTTGCCACTTCCTCTGAACTGGCTCTATAAATGACAAGAGTGAGTATTTAAATTAGATTAATAAACATGTTTGGAATATCCATCATAAAGGTTGATTTATGTTCTGTTGTCAGCAATAATTCAAGGAAATGCCATACTAGTTGTAAAATATTGCATGTTGTTCTCACCACTTTGCCGATATTATCACACCACGTAAGTATGACACTATCTATATTCTTTTGCTATGCTAACTATGCACAAAAGCCAATAGGTATTAAACCACTTTAAGTTTATATGGGTATCAGCACAGCAACCACTTACATTTATAACTCTGATGAATGGCCTTTCATTTGTAAATTTATAGTGTATCCATAATTTCTTTAGGGAACCAAAAGGTTCATTCAAAAAATTGCCACAACATTTATCTATGCAAAGATGATGGATATGGTTTATGAAATTAAATGCTTTTAAAAATTAAAATCATATTACATTGCCAAGGAAAGGACATGTTCTTTCCTGTGTTTCTCACATTTTTAAAATGATCAGAACTGCACTCTCAGCAGTTAGAATACTTAATCTAGAGAGCATATTAATATACTTATTAAATATGTCCAAATACATTGTTGTTAGGATTGTGTAACATCAGTATGAACTACTGGACGTCAAGTTCACTCAAATTCATTATTTTATTTTCTAATTCTATTCCTCGATATTAAGGTATTAAATATACAAATTATCATTAGGATATATATTTTTTTCTTATTTACATTTACTGCATTTACTGTACTTGATTCTTCAGGATTACTCCCAGAATACTGCATGGTTTACTGTAAGCATAGACTATTATAAACTATAACATAAATAAAAGTAGTCAAATAAAATACATATTTGCCAACAATAAAACTAAACAAGGAGTCTTATTTTACCCTAGTATAGACTTTGAGCAATTGGAGAAGGCAATGAAGTAGAAGATGAAAGATAAGAATAATTACTAAAGTAACAAAAAAAATAGAATAGTCACTGTTATAAGTGTGAAAAAGAAGGCACATTATTGCTATGTGTGATGTTTACTCCTGGTATTCCAATTCTCCCTTCATTTGTAGTCATTTACTACTTACCATAAGTGGGAAATATATACGAATCAGTGCTTTTTTTTTTTTTTGAGTAGCTTTACTGTTTTTAATCTATCCTATTACCACCGAATCTCCAAAAGATTGAAACTGAGTTTAATTATTCGATTTGGTTATATGAACAACAATCCCAAATCATCAACTTTCTTTAGCATTAGCCTATCCAGTCCAAAAGAAAAAAAAATTGTCCCAAAGCTTGCAGAATTTGTAGACAAATTATGTCTTCCATATTGAGCTCTCTCTGCGTTGCTTAAAACAAAATATTAAAAGTAAGAAAACACACTGTTTACATACCCCAGTGGATCGCTAGCTCCTTGTGGGCAGGAACATAGTTATCATCACCTTTGGGTCACCAGTGGCCAGCACAGCACCTGGGATACAATGCACACCCCATAAATCTGTTTGAAGTGCTTAAATGACACAGGGCTGACTGGAATCCAATTTGGGAAGTATCAATTCGATGCAATAACAAGTCTATATATGAACCTTCTTCCTCTATATTCTACATTACTAAAGCAGCAGTGCACATTTTTATACACTTAAATGACAACTTTACTCTGAAAACTCAATTCTCAAAAATAATTGCTTCTAACTGCTTGTAACATTACGTATTCTTGCTGTCTTTTGGTTTTAGTGGGAGGGATCCAGTAAAGTGTTTGAGATCAAGAACTTTGGAGTTGGTTTGACAAAGGTTCAAATCTTGCTTCTACCATTTACTATTACAGGGTCACTTAACCTCTCTACATCTCATCTGGTCTTTAAAATAAAGATAATGATAGTGTTCAAAGGATTATAAGAGACAGCGCTTAGAACACTGCCTGACACACAGCAGCCCTCACTAAATGATAACTACCCTGTTTCCCTGAAAATAAGACTTAGCCAGACCATCAGCTCTAATGCACCTTTTGGAGCAAAAATTAATATAAGACTTGGTCTTATAGTAAAATAAGACCAGGTTATAATATAATATAATATAATATAATATAATATAATATAATATAATATAATATAATATAATATAATATAATATAGGCCGGGTCTTATTTTACTATAAGACTGGATCTTATATTAATTTTTGCTCCAAAAGACTCATTAGAGTTGATGGTCCAGCTAGGTCTTATTTTGGAGGAAACCCGTACTATTTACATTAATGCTTCCTTCCCTCCCTCCTCGTCTGTGTAGTGAAGAATTAACCTTAACCAAGGAGAGGTCTTGCTTTTGCCTTCGACTACTGAGAGGTGATCTCTACGTCTTCAAAATGCTGATAGGAGTCTTGGCCTGAAAGCTTTGGCCAGAAGATACTAACAATGGGATCGATGATGGGGGCTTTGGGCTAAGCACATCGATTTGGCCTCGAGAAAGAACTAGAGAACTGAGGAAACCAACCCAGCACTGACATCCAGGGGTTGCTGGAGACTAAACATTTGCTATGTGGGCAGTATTCAAGTATGATCAAGTCCCATTAAAAATTCTGAATACCAAAGTCTCCCGTGAGCTTCCCTGGTTGGCAATGCTCCATGCATATTGTCTCTTATCGATTCTGGTAAAGTAACAAGTCCTTACTCCAAAGCTCTGTGGTTGGTTCTTCCAGCTTCAGCCTCAGCCTTACACCCTTTTTCCCTTAGCTGATTTCAATCTATATCCTTTCCCGGTTAATAAACTTTGAGTATAACAGCTTTCACTGAGTTCTGTGAGTACTTCTAGAAAATTGTCAAACCTGAGGGTGGTTTTGGAAACCCCTCAAACTTGCAATTAGTGTTAGAAGTGAGGGTGGTCTTGTGCAGAGGACTGACTCCCTCAAACTTCGTAGTTAACTAACTATACGGTTGGTGAAACTCTCACACTTTCCTTCTCCTAATCTACAAAGCTCAAAAGCTTTGACAGATATCATACTTTATCATTCAAGTGACTGAACAAAGCTTTCAGGTTAAAAATCACTTTGAAGTGATGGTGTTTATATATAGATTGTATGCCATCGTTTTATTTTTGCTTGCCCAAACAATAAAACCCCTCCCTCCATAATAGATATAGAAAAGTTTTGCGTGGTTTTGGTAATGTGAATGGCAGTACTATTTAGAAGTAAATGAATCACATACAAGTACAATTTCTAAAGGTAAGTAACAGTAGATCTGTCAAGGTCAGATGTTAGAAAATTAACTTCATTAAGAGATGTACAGGTTTTCAAACTATTGATTAAATCATATTCAAGTTTCCTCCACCATTGAAAGTAGAATGTTCCTATGAAACCTTTTGTATACTGAAATGGTATAAACAGAATATCTGTTTTTGCTAACTGAAAGAAATCCAAAGAGGATTTTTGCTTTTATAAACTGTTACTGGACTAATACAGGTTTCTCATAAAAGCAAAGTGGCATAACCTGAACTTTCAGAAAGTGGGGAATGCCTGCACTTCTTTTGCTTCTCCTAACCGCTTAGTTTGCAGTATGCAAGAGGCTGCTTATAACTTTAAAACAGCAACAACAAAAACTCCTTTTACAGATAACAGTTTTGTAGGCAGAATTGTAAGATGGCCCTCAAGTCCCCCCATTGGTGAACATGTTCTGCACAATACCTAGATTTGTGAATACGATAGCCTTTTCTCCTATGAAGAGGGTATATTACCCAACACAGTCGACTGTAAAACCAGGAGACTATCTGAGTGGGCCTAACCTAAACACATATGCCCTTTAAATCTTGGTGTAAAGATCAAAGACAGAGGAGAATGGAGATCTCAGGCATAAGAAGTATTTGCCACACTATTGCTGGCTTCAGGATGGAGGGCAGGGGAGGTGGTGAGGAATATACAGAGGCTCTAGGAACTGTACGCAACCCCTGGCTGACAACCAGCTAGGAAATGTGGACCTTTACCACCCAAAGAGTTGAATTCCACCAAAGATACATGTGGAAGCAGAGTTTTCCCCAGAGCCTGGACAAGAACTCAGTCTGGCCAACCCTGATTTCAGCCTTGTGATTCCCTGAGCAGGGAACCCAGCCAGTCCATGCCGGATACGCATGAACTTTGAGCTAAAAATTGGGCATTGTTTTAAGTCACTAAGATTTTAATAATTTGATACACACCAATAGACACAGGAACTAATAAACACAGGAACTGAGGATTCTGCATGTCTTTTGTTGACCTCTTTTTAGTCTTTCACTCTGAAAACAAGTATTACTTATGTGCTAGATTTTATTAACCAAATAGACCCCTGATTATCACTGCCAATACTGAAAATTCATTGATCCATTCTGAACGAGAAGTACCAAAAAAAAAGGTGCTGTGCATATGCTATCTGTAAAATACTGAACATCTGTGTTCCACAAATTCATATGTTGAAACCCAACGTGATGGTATTAGGTGGGGCCTGTGGGAGGTCCTTAATTCATAAGGGTGGGATTAGTGCTCTTTATAAAAGAGACCCCACAGAGCTTCCTAGCCTCTTCTACCATGTGAAATTACAGCAAAAGGCAGCCATCTAGGAAGCAGGCTCTCACCAGACACCAAATGTGCTGGTGCCTTGTTTTATGCTTCCTAGCCTCTAGAACTGTGACGAATACATTTCTATTGTTTATAACCACCCAGTTTATGGTATTTTGTACTAAGACAAGAATGTATTTACTGCTTATACAATAGATCATTTGGAAAACTCAATTCTCTATCTCCTATGTGAAAGGTGTTGAAAAGGTAACTGTTACATATGCTGCGATTATCTCCCAGTTTTCCTGGGTCTTTTCAAGGGGTGGGAGGAGGCACGGATTGTGCTTTCTTGAGGCATATGTGGGAAACTACCATATGTTCAATGCAGAGCACACAGAATTTCTAAGTACTTGGGGTGAAATTGGGGAATTACTTAAAAGGAATCTCTCCCTGGTATCTTCATAGAACACGCTACTACAATTGCTCCCTGTCTCATTCCCTTTTTATACATTTACGACAATGCTGACATATTATTATTTGTAAAACACAAATCTAACCATGTTGTACCCCTGCTCAAAAATCACCAGTTTTGATGGCCTTCAAGATAAAGTCATTCATTCACTGATGCAATAAATAGTTAAGCATGTAGAATATGCTAAGTTCTGTGCTAGGTGATAAGGACACAATGGTAAGTATGAGAGACAAGTCCTGCTCTTCAGTGAGATTTTCTCTTCTTTGAAAAACATACTTCTCATCTGGTTCAACTAGAAGACTCTGGTTATCTTTTATCCCTAACTAGGGCTTCTCTTCTCTGGAATCCCTCTTGGACCTCCCCAGGCAAAATGAGTCACCCTTTCTCGGTGCTCCCATAAAATACTGTACCTAATTATATAATAAAGTTTATTACATTATATTAAAATTGCATAGGATTCATGTCTGCATCCTCCATAAGCAGAATATACATGGGGAGAAAATTCAGAAAGTATGTGCACCCCAAATTCCTAGAGTCAATAAGAAATTATGAATCTCATGGGAGATTCATAGGTCCTCTTGGGAGAAGGTGAAACTGGACCAAATCGCTCCAGTAAGGTACAATATAAAGGATATATACATAATGAATGGAGAGTATTTTAAGTTAAGAGTAGGAATTAGGCTAGGAGGTAAGGAATGAGAGAGAGCCCACGAAATGAACTATGCTATGCCACATGTCTTATCTTCTCACCCTCTATTTTAATTATGGGTTCCTGGAGGTCTGGCCCAGAGTAGCCACTCCACTATCTGGAGGTCAGCTAGAACCAAGGGGCTATTAATCAGCTTCCTTAGTTAGACAACAATCTTAGTGATGACAGAACTTGAGAGTGAAAAACAGTTTAAAGATTTCCAATACATTTCCTGTGAAAAAGTAAAATGTGGATCCTAAACAGATAGAGTCTGTGTGAGAACTCTTACATACCTAGGGAGGAAGGGGAGAGAGTCTAAGTCATGGAGAGAGGCAGAGCACAGAGACAGGAGCCAGGCTTTCTCCATACCTTGGTTTTCTAACATATAAGGGGGTGGGGCAGAAAACTACCAGTAGATAAAAGAATCTAAGGGCCTGTGTATTGGCGGTCCTTTTATGGACATTACTTATTGGGGAGGGGATAGGGGAGGTTACAGGCTTCTCAGGGAATCCCTGTTGTAAGTCTTATATTTATATAACCTGGTGAGAGAGAAATAAACACTGGTGAAGGAAGGTACCCAGAGAGATTGAGTTAAAATTGGTTATCCCTCACAAGTTGTGTGCATGTGCAAGGAACCTAGAAATTTCTGTGCTCTGTTCTATCCTATCCATCACCAACACACACACACACACACACACACACACACACACACACACACACACACACACCATAGAGGAAGACTGGGCAAGCCCAGTCTTCTTTTGGGATTGAAAAAGGAAGAGGGACCTCAAGTTCAAGGTAATGATAGGCCAGCAGCAGCGGCTCTGGCTCAAAATCCACAAAGACCTAATGACATCAGCAAGGACAGAGGTCCCAGTGGTTAGAGACACTACCAGAGGGCAGACGTCCACTATCAGAGGACACATACAGAGGACAAGCCCAGAACTGACACACAGAGGTGACGCTCCACACTCCCTCTCCAGCTATGATGATACACCAACTCCTTAAACTTGGATTTTTAGTGGGGCCTGGGGCAGGGCCAGCAGGAAGGTGAGGTTTCTGAGGTACCGAGGAGGGCACAAGACGTAAGGAGGCATCCCTCACAGGCTTGTGAAGTGAAGCATTGCCACCTGAGAGGGGTGTCTCTTTAATATTTTATACCCATGCTGCCTCTCTCACCCCACCCTAGTTCTGGTCCTGGACAGGGAAATAGAGAAACTAACAAACAGAAAGAGATGATTTGATAGTGAAGACACTGAGTTATTTTGTGCTACTTTTCATTTACTATTTATTACCTTTCAATCTGCCCAGTAGGGTAGGGACTCAGGAACAAGAATACATTCAGGAAACAGCACCATTTTCATTGTGTCTTAGAAGTGGATAAATTTTGACCCAATTAGATGTGTCTCAAAAATTATTACAATGTTTTATCAAATTATTTCCCTATTTAAATTACTTAAATTGCTATAAAAAAATCTATTTTTTTTCCTTTATACTTTTATACCTTCTCTAAGCATATCAGGTCCATTTCCTCCCACGCTATTGAAAATTACATGTTACCTCACTCAACCTACAAAAGGAACCAAGAACATCAATTTTTTTTTTAAAGAGTCAGTAAGAATGATGACCACCTATACTCCCCTGCCAGCCTAGAGCATATTTCCTGGTGAAGTAGTCTTGTAAAGTCTTCCAAAAAGACACGTGATCTAAAACCTTAAATTGCTATAAATTTGAGGTAGTATGGCAATTTGCCCAATTTAAACCCTTATGATATGCTTTGTGGTTCCTTTTATAAATTTATAGAACTTTCACATGGTCTATTTAATAACGCCGTAGGTAACAATGTTACATTGGAAACCGCAGTTCGGATCTGTGGCTTTACCTCCATGTTGTCCCAGCTAGTTTAGTGTCCTTGGACGGGCACTTGATCTTTCAGGATATCATATTCACCACATTAAAGAGCTAGCCCACACAATTTCTTAAGTTCTATCCTGGGCTAATATGTCTACCTCAATTAGATGGTAGCTCCTGATAGTACCTTAAACTTTCTAATAAGGAATTCAGGCACAAAGATAGTTAACTGATCTGCCAATCACAATAGGAGAATTGGTAACATTAAGAAGGAGAGACAGAAATGTTAATGAGACGTGGGTGATTAACAGTAAACATAATCAAATGCTTTGATATTTTATAGTAGTTACTATGAATAGGCACCATGCTAAGTGCTTTACATATACCATCTGGCTTAATTCTCACAGTAGTTTCGTGAGATAGGTACTTCTAGTATGCCCATTTTATAGATGAGAAAACTGGCACAAGAGATTGAGAAATGTACTCAAGGTCACACAACTAGGAAGTCTTTAGCTAACTATGATATTCCTTTTAATGGCAACCAAAAGAATTCAACTAAAACAGTGAAAAATGCAGGACAAAAGAAATTCTAGAATTGCCGTATAGTAGATATGTTTAACATAACCATTTCTGAAACTAAAGTTAAATGAGAATATAGTAAATATTACTCACAAAGTTTATTTTCATAAGGTAGTAGTCTATAGATGCATGCAAAGTTGACACTGGAAAGGACATAATCTTTTCTTCATTTCATTCTACAGGTGAGGAAAATTTGCTTACGAGGGTAACGGCAGGATGGTGCCTGGAAGGCAGGTCTCCTCTTTTTCAGCCCACTGTTCTTTCTAGTGTTTTTCTAATCTTTAGTCAGGTCTGCAGTGGTTGTGCAGACTCTAAAGCCAGACTGCTCAGTTTGAATTCCCATTCTCACTAGCTAGCTGTGTGATCGTATGCTTTAGTTTCCACATCTGTAAAGTGTAACTAACAATGCCTACTGCATATGGTTGTTGTGAGAGTTTAAAAAAATTAATACATATAAAACATGTAGAACCATTCTTGGTTCCCAGTAAGTACTTAATAAATGTTGGTCTTTACTATTACTACAATAGCCCATTTGGACAATAAGGAGGCAAAAACATCCATAGGTGCTAAACAGCACACAGAGAGAGCATACAATGCTTATTAATACCATTTAGATATTCCAAACTTTCCGTCTAAAAATTACACTCATTACTCTCCTAAGCATGCCACATAGATAGCACAGAGTAAATTTTTGTCATGACTAGGGAGACAGGAAATGCTAAAGAAAGAAATTTACTAGCAAAGTTTTAGGGAGGAGGCCTGGCTTCCAGTGTTAGATTTATCATTAAGAAATGAATATTGGAAAGCCTGATCACGTCTCCAAGTCTCAGTTTCCTTCTTGGAACTTTCCTACCTAGGAATACTCGGGGAGGGTTCTCAAGCTTCATTAACTGCTGGTGTTAGAAGATTTCATATATTAATTTTTATAATTCTAACCAAGTGAACAATACATAACCTTTAATTACCAAATCTTTAGTTTTCTTGTTTTGCATCAGATTGCCTGCCATTATTAATGTAGACACGATTATAGGAAAACAAGTATAATTTGCAATTCCAACAGTCTTTAATCTTAAAAGGATTTCCAAGGGTAGAAGAAATGGGGATCCAGTTCCCCAGTTCTGTCCCTTGCACAGCTACCATTTGCTCAAGGGATCTTAACTCCTATAAAAGGAGTGCTGTATAGCTTTAAAATGACTTCATTCCCATATTTACATATTTTTAATAGGGCTATGATGAATCTCCTTCCGCTTGACTCCTATTTTGAGCTGTGATATTTTAATCTCCATTCTTGCTGCAACTTAGCAGATGAATGTGCAGTGTGACAGAGCTCAGAGGAAATAGTATAAATAAAGCAAAGTGGAGCTATGACATCTCACATTTTATAGCTTTTTTATTGTAGCCGAAGCATAAACAGAGCACAGCTGTGTTATACTTACCGCTGTGAGCACTCCCTCAAACCTTACCCCCTATTGCTTTTAAAAAGACAGTGCTCTTATTCAGAAAGCTTTGGCTATGGTTAGCATGGCCCCACTGTGGCCGCCTCTACTCCAAACCTCTACATTGGGCTTGTTTCTCCTCTTTCAGATGTAGATTTGTTGTGTTTCATATCATTCATCCGACTGAAAACCAATGTGCAAACCACAACCCATTCTGTCCTGCAGCAAAAGCACACTGCTCTTACCTATGGAAGATGGCTCCACAACCGAAACTATTATATTCACTCCCTGTCAACACACGCACACACATGCACTGGACCCAAGTAGTTTATAAATGCTCTCTTAAGAAGAGAGACACAACACAAGGAAGTATTCAAAGTAGTGTATTCTCTAAATGAAAACCTCTTTTAGATGAGTAAGTTTTATTTTTCACTTTCAAATTAACTCTTAGTCATGTTTAAGTGAAAGCTGGAGATGCCAAGAAGGCCAAACAGAGTGCAAGTTCGAAGAGTGGTATTGAGATGTGCAAAATAATTCTACATGATAACATAATCATCAGGTTTTAGAATTTTTCAGGCCGTTACATGTTTCATTAAGTCCAAGGAAGACAGAGTAAGACAAATAGCAAGCACCTCAGACATCCTGACAGAAATGATGTTGTATACACAGGATTGATTGGTCCAGGACAAGTACCGATCTAAGCAGAGACAACTGAGTCCTTCCCTGAGGTATTTTATTTAAGTAGAATGGAAAAAGCATCAAGCTATGACATTCCAGTGTTGTCATCATCAGTGACATTTCCTCCAATGTGGAGATATCTCTGTTACGGCAAGAAAGACTGAAGTTGACATCCAAAGTGACATGGAGAGAAGAGAAAGGCATCAAGTCCCCACAGAGTAGGACTCCCTGGTGCCAGCTGTGCCTGAGGCCTGTCTGCATTCTGTCTCCCACCAACATGGTGATGGGCCTTTCCTGTATTCCTTTACTAACAAATTCAAGATTGTTTTCTTATGCTGCCTCAAATTGGATTTTACCACTTACAAAAAGAAAAAGAAAAAGAAAAAATCCTAACTATTACACCATCCACAAGAAGATTCTCTTTTCAGTTGGGTTAGGATTTATTCTTCCTTTTTCAAATACCACCACACTATTTATGGGAAGGAAGGAAAAACCCTCTGTAGAGGAATGTGTAATGAAAATTCAAAAGAAACAGGCATCCAAGTGAAAAGAATATAGGGGCATAGTTCCCTATACCCCAGTGAAGTGAAATGAAAGACAGCAAGATTGATTTGCATCATCATTAACATGGAAGGAGAAAAGCACAAGAACACAATAACTGCAAGAACCACCTCCATTGACAAATGTCATTGTTTTGAAACAACAGGCCCAACTGGGCTAACACAGGGGCAAAGTTGGTATCCCAAGCTTCTCAGCTATCTACCCGCCCAAAGTTGCTCTTCTGCCAAGCTCATTGTTTACCAAGCTGCCAGCCCAGCCCAGGGATCTGATTAGCAATTTGCACTTTTGTGAGAGGATTAACAGAATTCCTTTGTTTTGATGTCGGATTATCAAACTGCATCTTTAAAGAGGTGTGACCTCATCCAGATTCATAAGCCCGCTCCCTTGAGAATGACTTGAATTTTACTCCACTTGCGCAACATATAATTTCATAAAGGAGTTACTGTCAAAACATGGTACTCAATTCTTGATGTGTGCGAAGAAGCACATTTGTAATGTAAATAACCTCAGAAGTTTTGTGATATTTTAAAATAACCCATCTGGTGGGAAAACAAGGATTTTCGACCCATTTGGTTCCAGCACTAGTAAATTAGCATGCAACTAGCTCATAGAACCCACAGATAAACCCCATTCCCAAAATGAGATTCACGGTACTTTTATTTTCAAGGGCAAGTATTTTAATTGTCCCATGCTCTCCACATATTCTGTTTTTTAAAGACAAGTAGAATGCATGAAAGAGTAAACTGAGGAAAAGCAAAGAATTTAATGACTAAAGTCGAAATGATGTCAAATTGTTTATACTGCATGGTTTATGTCTAGCTTTACCCAAATATAAAGATGAATGAGGATAATACAAGAGTTTCGTATTTCTAAGTTTGTTCAGTAATGGGCAAGTAATCGAAAAAAAAAAAAAAAAAAAGTCCCTGAAATTTCCACCAAAGTTTGAAACAGTAAATCTTCCAAGGCAGGGGTGGGAGGGGTGTGTGGGGGGGTAGGGGGTGGGGGGGGGAGTGGGGACATCAATGGGGCAGTATGAAACAGACTGAGAAATTAGCTTCAAACTTTGCACTAGTGTAATTTTTACTTGAGGGGGCAATCACCGACAGAATGCAGAGAGCAGTTCAGCCAGCATGCATTCAGCACTAGTATGAGAACCTATTTGGGGAAGTACATAGATACCCATTCAGCTACAAATGGTGAAAGGGAAGTCTGGCCACGACAAGTGCCCACAAAGCCAGACACCTCTGGAGATCAAGTGGTGACTGTACTCATTAACAAACTAAAAAGTCAAAACAAACCAGCAACCAAAACATCCTGATTCATAAAGAGAAAACTAGTATAAATATATACATTTACTTTTAATATTAATATTAGATTATTACCCCAAAGTGGATAGATTTGGGAATGTTTCTTGAAGTTAGGGAACTTTCAATTATAGTGAGAGTGTATATAAGACAGGCCCTGACAAATAAGGTGTAAGGTGTGTTTCTCTGTCTGTAAAGCACAAAAATACACACGACTGTTACATCAATGGTTCCTAATGAGTGGTTACATTGATTAACGGATTCACCTGAAAAATCTCTTGTTAAAGACTCAAGACATGTACCCCAACTTATAGCCAGTGGATGGGATAAGAGCATGTTTTTCTGAAAAATCTCAGTGGGATATTCTATGGATCCCTCTTTAAACAGCCCTCTCTTATTTTGAAAATAGCCCCTCTACGTGGATTATGTGCTAGTCTTGTCCTACTAACTAAATTAGAAGTGTATTTTAAAAGACACGTGTTTTAAGAGACTCGTACAATGACTTGCATATATTAATAGTTTGGTGTTCGATAAAAGTTGGATAAATTCAAAAGACTTGTGGTTAATTAATAGGGATGTGATAGATGTTATCACAGCAGGCAAATACTTGAGGGAGAATAAGAATGAAAAAAGTAATTTAGTATGAATTTGACTTTCACCATAAAGCTTCCTGCATGGAATTCAAGAAGAAAACAACATTCATTATTTAAGCTTTATCTGGCCATAAATATAGAACACCAGCCAAAATCAACTTTGAATTATTTATCTGTTCAACATATATTTATTGAATGCCTCCACCTGCCAGGAACCATCTTGGGCTCTAGAAGTAGAACAGTAAACAAAACAGACAAACCTCCCTGCCCTCATGCAGCTAATTTTCTACTCAGGGAGACAAAAAATAAATAAGAGAAATGGATAGCTCTATACTATGTTAGTTAGGGAAGTGCTAAGGAGAAAAACTAAAGCAAGGGATGATAGAAAGTGTTTGTGGGAGGGCCAGAAGTGATTTTAGATAGAGGAGAAGGAAGGGCCTCACCAGAAAGTTACCATTTGAGTCAAGAACTGAAGAAAGTGCTGGAAGGAGTCATGCATATCTGACCAAGAGCACTGCCCTAAAGGAGTGCAAAGGCCCTGAGTGGGCCGGTGCCCAGCATGTCAGAGACAGAGCAATGGGCACATGGTTCATGCAAAGAGAGTGAGGGGAAGAGTAGAAGGTGAAGTCTGAGAGGGAGGAGTAGGGGCTTATTCTGCTCCTTGAGAGTCATAGTGAAGATTCCCTGAGGAAGGAAGCCAGTGGAGAGTCCAGAGCAGACAAAGACATAATCTGACGGATCTGATTTGTACTGTACAGGCTCATCCTAGCTGCCATGTGAAAGCCAACTGAAAGGGAGCAACGATAGGAAGGAGTACAGATAGGAGTCTCTGCCACAAGCAGAAAAGACAGTGTCTTAGACCAGACTCGAAATAGTGGAGGTGAGTAGAGGTGGTCAGATCCTGGAAACATTTTGAAGGCAGTGCAGACTGAGGTTTGCCCAGGGATTAGGTAGAATATAAATGAAAAGAGAAGAGTCAAGGATGAAAGGTTTGGGGTCTGGGCAATGGGAAGAATGGATTTTCCTTTAGCAACTGGGGAAGAATTCCAGAGGGGCAGGTGTGAGGGGTCCATCCGGAGCTCATTTACTTGCACTCAGGGGAGCTGCCCAGCAGCCATTTGGGTTCCTGTATATGGTGTTCAGGAGAGTGGTAAAAGAAATGTGTATCCCCAAACACATTTTTTTTTCCTAGTTCTGACCACTAAAAGTGGTTGTTTTCAAATGAGTCTTTATTTAAAAGACATGACAGAATTGACAGTGTCTTCAATAACGGTCTTTTAAAAAGTACATAAATCTTTATATGGCCATTTGGTTTTAATAGAGACAATTCCTTAAAGCTCATCATATACTGATAAATCATAGGCAGAAAAATTCATACTGTCAACACCTATAACGCATGCTCAAGTAATAGCCTGTGTTTCATGGTCTGCCTTGATAGTGACTACAGTTTAGACAATCCAGAAGAACAAATACGTAGCACCTTCCCTGGATACGTATGTCTCACATCTTTCCAGGAATGACAAGGAAACTTCGACTCAGGCTTCTGAGGGTCTGTTGAGACCTCATGTGGAGCACATTTTAAGTTTTGTGTTTTAGCTTTAAGATTTATGTGGAATTTCAAAAATTAAATATTTTACAGTTTCCACTAAATTACCTGATTTTTCCCCAAATCGTTACGTAAAGTTGATTTTGGTCATTGTAGACTACTTTATAATCAGCAGCAGCATCACCATCATAGCTATCGTTTATTAAGCCCCCGTATGTGTTAGGCCTTGTGTATGACTTTGATAATACTACATTTCAGGCCCTGTGTATTATATGCATTAAATCATTTAATTCTAATATTAACCCTATATTATTCATAAATATTTTTTACAGGAAAGCCAGATAGCTCAAGAAGAAAACTTGTAAACAGAGAAATGTCTTCTCCCTCATTGGGAAACCCAAAAACCACAGTGAAGAATATATAACACACATAATTTGTGGAATGGGAAGCAATTGAGAAAGCTGCACTCCTGGATATTTGTCACTTAATTGAGAAATGTGTATCTGAACAATAATCGTATACCAAATGTCCTATATCCAAAATGTCCTATACTGATGAAATGCCATCCATTACAAGGAATTGATAATGATTTATATGCGTAGCAAGTTGATGAAAATTAAAATAGTACTTGAAGAAATAAGAACAGGTAATCTAAAATTATTGGCCTTTAGTTAAATAATAAAATTGACTATACAAAATATTGAAGAGGGAACAAATTAATGTCATTTCTAAAAAGCCAAGAAACGTCTAATCAAGTATATATAAGATATATCTTGATTCTAGAAATAAAATAAATAGGAAAGTATACTTCCACAGTCTTGAGTATTTCTTCCAAATCCTACATCCATTTAAGTTGGCAGGGCATATCAGTGGTTTATTTGGATATTGTCCACAGTTGTAAATGAGCATCTTCATTTCTGTATTTTGGCACTGGACCATGTAAATGATTATACTGCTATATATTTAATGTAGTAGATATAAAGCATGGCACAGAGTAAAAATACCTATTTTAGAAAACCATAAAATGCATCAAATAACTTCTCTAAAGTCATCAACATTAAGTGCCTGCAAACCACGGGGTTGCTGAATACAGCATCTCCATGAGCATGATCACAAGTAACCTTCCACTCTCTTCTCATACATTCAACCTAATCCAATAGATCCTGTCTTTGCAAAAGGAATGAGGAATCACATGAAGCATGCCTTCTGTGCATGGCACCAAGGCAGATGTGGCTTCCATGGGGCATCTTTAACTCTCCCTATAAATCCAGAAGGAATCTTGGTAAAACATGCAGGAGAGAAGACATGCTGTTTTGACATCTTATATGCATCATAAAAGCCAGCTATAATTTTCTTAGCCAGAATATTAAAATGCCATCATTTTATTGTCTGTTTAAACTAAAACGGAAAGTAGCACTAATATACATAATCAGTAAAATCATTAAGTAGGCAAATTTTATTTCTCCAAATCCTACATCTTCTTTGATGACAAGCTTCTTGCTTTTTCTTCCTCCACTTCTACCCTCAGACTGTCTCAGACCACATTAGTGTTCAATTTATTTGTTCTGTGAAGTTGAACTCAAGGTGAATACCCCATACTTATAATATTCCCTTTGATTTCCCCCTCTCATCAAAATGTACCTACTCTTACGTTCTATTAGCCAAAACCCAAACCTTGAACTTCCAAGATCACAGCTAGCCAAACGATAATACAATCAGTGCCGATATTCTAGTGGTTAGAGGCAGAAACAGTTGCAAGGGAACTTTCAGAGGTAATTAATTCAATCCTTCACTTAAAACTGGAATCCTCTATGTAATTTCACCATCATAATCTCAGATTCAGTCCAACTCTATTTCCAGAGGTCAAATTTCCCTTCATTTTCAGGTGACACATCCAATTCTGACTTTCCTCTACTGGTCTCAGTTCTGAATATACACAGAATCACTTGTGTTTTCACATCCACAGACAGGCTCCACCCTTCACCCCGCTCTGTGCCCCAGGAGACTGATTTCTGTGAATCACGTTAAGAGATTAGCTCCCAAGCTTCTAGTTGGGTTTTAAATAGGAGACATCAGCAGATCAGAAAGAAAGAGAAGAGTGAGATCAGGATATGCATTTCTGCAGCTCCCTCTTCACAGGTGACTATCAGAATCTGGTGGTATCTCTCCAGGCAGGTGGGCTTCTCCATACAGCTCCTCTCCTGGTCCCTTCAGGCCTAGGCATGGTGACAACTACCTGTTATTACCCTCCAGCGTACTGTACCAACCCTTGTTGGTTCTTCTTAATAACAGCTTTATTGAGATATAACTCACATATCATACATTCACTCAAAATATATAATTCATTGGTTATTAATAAATTCACAAAGTTGTAAAACCATTACTATAATCATTTTTCATCACTATAAAAAGAAACCCCATATCCGTTAGCTGTCACTCTCCATTTCTTCCCAACCCCTCAGCCCTAGGCAAGCTACTAATCTTTCTGTCTTTATAAATTTGTTTATCTGGACATTACGTATAAATGGAAAAACAAATGGCTTTTGTCACTTGGGATAATGTCTTCAAGTCTTATCTACATTGTCAGCATATATATATATATATATATATATATATATATATATATATATCAATACTTTATTTCTTTTTATTGCCAAGTTATATTCCATTGTATAGATATACCACATTTTATTTATCTACTCATCAGTTGATGGATATTTCGGTTGTTTCTTCTATTTGACTACTATGAATAATTCTGCTATAAACATTATGTACAAGTTTTCGTGTGGACATATATTTTCATTTCTCGTGAATGAACCTAGAAATGGAGTTGCAGGTCATATGGTAACTCACAAGCTTTGAAGTTCTGAGGAGCAACCATACTCTTTTCCAAATAGCTGCCCATTTCACATTCCCATTAGCAGTGTATGAAGGTTTCAATTTCTCCATATCCTTAGGAATAATTGTTATTACCTATCTTTTTTATCGTAGCCATCCTAGTGAGCATGAAGTGATACCTTATTGTGGTCTTGATATTTTCAACCCTGTTAATATCCTTATAATTACTCCCTGTAATAAACTCTCATATCATTTCATTTAAGTCCATCATCAGTTTCTTGCCAGACTCGGACTGACTCAAGGCTAATTCTTTTTCATATTTTTGAAGATGGTTTTGAAATTCTCCCTAAGTATCTCTTTTTCAGGCTAACCAATTCCTCTTTATATGAACTACTGGTTTCTAGATTATTTACTCCTCTAACTCACCAGGTTTAGACATTAAATTGTCAATATCCTTCAAATTATTTTACCCATAGTGACATATGTGAACTGACCATGTACATTTTACCAAGCAATTACATCATTATTTATGGACACTATATTTCTTCTATTAATGCTGTTAAAAGGGGATGCTACCTCTTTTTTAAGCAGTTATGTCCTACTGTTGGCTTATACTGAACATAAAGTCAACCATAATATGTTGACAATGGATTACCAGTTCGGATATTCTCCTGCCCATAATTGACCCATTGATTTAAAATTACATGTAGTATTATTTTAACACTATTAAATTTCATCCCATTAAATTTTGGCCAACATTGAGCCTGTCACTGGCTTCCTAAGCACCAAATGAGATAAAATGGGTTGAAGTACCAATATGTCTTTGTCAGAAAAGATTAAAGTATTAGTTTCCTCATCTTCTTCCTTCCTTCATCAAAGGTCTTACCAAAAATCATAAAGAGGATAAGCCAATGAATAGAATGGGTGGCACCTGACTAGAGAACTCTCTTCAGGTTGATAAACATATACTAATCTATATCCTTTAGATATGCTTCTTCAGCTATTAGTCTATATTACTACACTTTAACCAAACCAATTGCCTTCCTAATTTCTCAGAATTTTATAATATAAACTATATTTTATAAATGATGACATCTGATAACAGGGTAGCTCTATTTAAAAGAAGTTAATTTTGCATGACTGAATCTCAGAAAACCCACCCTGGCTTCTAGTGAAATGATCTATATAATAACACAATCTAGAATTTTGCTAAAATCCTTAAAACATAGCATTTTAAAAATATAACTTTTGCTCTCATTTTAAATTTAGGGTAACATTTACTCATTTTGGGTCTTCTAGCACTTCCTTTCTTCTACATGCTATTTCAAATTTTGCAAACAATGAGTCTTCAAAAACAACATCTCGTTAGTAACTACCTCACCCCAATATGCATGGGTTAATTATGGGCACAGTGACCATTCAGTACTTGAAATCAAAACATCTAAATAGCACCTCTGATTGTTCTCCTTTCTGCATCCCTCTGAATCCAAACCATCAGTTAGATCTATGAAACATATATGAAATGATGACTACTTCTTGCCATTTCACTACTGTCACTCTAGGACAAGCAAGAATCACCTCTTACTAGATTACTATAATGGTTTCCCCACTGTTCTCCCTGCTTTTGTCCCCCTCCAGTCTAATCTCCACACATAGACAGAGTAAGCTTTTAAAAATGTGCATCTCGTCAAGTCACTCCTCCAATAACAACCAGCTTCCCATCATACTTAGAATTAAATGCAAGTGGCCTCACCCTGTTTTCCTCCCCAATTTCATCTCCCTGCTGCCTCCTGCCACCCTTTCCCCTCCCATCTGCTTTATCTACGCAGGCGCAGGCTTTCTTGCTGTTCCTGGAACTTCACACACTCCATGTCTCTTCTGTGTCTTGACCTTTACCATTCCTTCCCCCTAAAGTCTCCCTATAGATTTTCACATGACTTGTACTCACTCAGGTCTCAGGGGTCTTCTCCTCCAACAACTTTTCCTCTTTATCTAAAATAGCACTTCCAACTCTACCCTTTATTTCCTTCATTTGATTTATCACTCTTTCAAAGCATGGTATACTTATTTTCTTATTTGTATCTTCAGCCCTAAAATCTAAGCACTTTCAGAGCAGGGGCTTTTCTGTCTTGTTCACCAATATAGTCACCAGTAATAGTTATTATTACCTACAATAATAACTAACATAAAGTAGACGCTCAAAAACATAATGTTTAAATGAATTGAAAGTGAAGCCCAAAGGAAGAAATCTAATAATATAAGTGCTGATCTTGGTGAAGACGAGGAGAAACACGGAGGCCTAAGGGCAACTTTGACAAGCCTTCCGGTCACCCTGTGCTTTAGGGGTGATGTAGTTCACTAACTACATCAATCAACTGACCAAAAGGTTCAGTCTGAATCCTCTGATATCAAAACACAGCAACATATGAGAACCTTCAATCTCCAGGGCGAGGCATGGGTATTTTTTTTTCCTATCTCAAACACCACTCTCCAAACGATCATAAATGAATAAAATAGATTGAAGCTAAGAAAAAATACAGCAAAATTAGAATCTGCCAAAAAGCAAACCCAGGGCCTGGGGCAGCCTGGGAGGATGGATGATGACATCTAGCAGACAAATCCTGTTCCCCATTCTAAATGCTGTCTACTAAACAAATTAGCAAGCTCATCAATATCTGCACAGCATTGACCTTCCACAGCATCAGCTGCTGTAAAATCACAATGCTGACTTGTGGGTTGTGGCCTTGCAGATGGGGTGCAATTATAGGCCAATCAAGGTGGGAGATAACAGAATGACAACCCGATATTATAGGGAAAGGTTTTGCAAGGGCTTGTAGAAGAAAGAGTTAGAGGGTCACCTGTACTCAATCTGCCACTCCCCACCCCCGAACCCCCAATCACTAGGTGTTTGAATGGTGAGAGGTAAAAAATGAATTCTTCTGCTAGTAATTAACTGGGCAAAACTTACAATAAAACATTAACTGATTAAGCAGAAATGTGTGAGATATACAATCTTCTATCTGGATTATGCTTTAAAACATGGTCCTTTTCAAGAAAACTAGTACTCAGTGTGAAATTATATTAGAAAATGGCAAAACTCTTCTTTAAAAAATTGTAAAACAGTATCTTCTATTTTAGCAAGAGAAAAATTTTGTCCCTCATTTTCAATGAAGAGTGAAGAGATGAGACCACATACAACATACACAACACAGCAAAGACATCTTTCCCTAAAGGTTTAAAATAAAAATAGTAAAGGAGGAAAGAAGGGGTTTTTATGATTCATTTTACAGGGAATCGTCTAATATTCATCTACATGAAAATAAGAATGGCAAAGTATTCTTAAAACATTCTACATTGGGAAAACATAAAACTATAGTGGCTTAGTTAATGATATACAACAGTATTTCAGAACTGAGACTCTGGCCACTGTTAATTAACTAGGAGAAAAGTGGCTGAAAGACAATGGAAGAGACAGTAGACTACCTGAGTCTATTTCAGGCATTTTCTCATTAGAGCCCTGAAATTATTCAAAATGGGTTTTATCACTTACCCCAAGAGAAATCCTGTACCTGTCTCTGGCTAATCACACCCCTTCATATTTAGAGGCAACAAAGCAATAGAGGCATCCCACGAGAAGGCAAACCATTGAGAAAGAAAAAGAGAGGGTCATCATGAACCTTATTGTAGCTGAATGATACCAAAGACACTGGACAGAGGAGTGCCAAGCACAGCTCAGCTTCCCATGTGCTTTTAGCAAATTCTGATTTCAATAATCTGTGCAGAGGCTGCCTCCCAAGCCTAATCTGTGCACGGACCCCATCCCAATGACTTTGCCATTCCCAGGTGACAATTGTTGACTATTCAGACCAAGCTGAAGAGCTGACTACTACTGGGGATAGATGGTAAGGTCCTTGTCATTTGAAGAGGTCTCACAGAGCAAGTAATTCCCACCTCTTCTCTGCTCTGAAGCATTTGGTACCTGTCTAATCAAGGCACTCAACAAGGTGTACAATTGATATTTGTACAAGTTGTAGTATCCTCATCAGAGTGTGAGAAAACATGAGTTATTCTTTTGGGGACACAACTAGAATAGTACCTGAAAGAGCTGATACATGCTTAATAAGTGATGAGCAAAAGAAGGTCCTTTTGTTCACATTTCCCTTAAGTTAAAAATGAGGTTGAAAACACAGTAGAAGAGCACTATTTCAAACACCAAAAACAGCATTTAAAAAATTTCCCCAATCATATTCTTACTGGTTTTCTACCAAAGTCTCAACTTTTTTTTTTTCAAAGTATGATATAAAACTTTTCACTAGAGGGTGGGCTTCAAAGGGTCAGAGATCGTTTTCTCTCCTCTAACATAAAGCTTGATGATCTCACAGATTCTCAACAAATGACTGTTGATTAATGAGTGTCCTATCAAGGCCACCTAGATATTGATGATTCTCCCATTTTTCTTCCTGTTACTCATTACACTTTTCTTAAAAAAAATAAAATAAAAAAGAAAACAAACTTATTTTAAATGATCAGTCCCTTTCTTCTTAGTGAGTAAGACCTGTATCTAAAATGTGCCAACACAGGGGTAATGGCTGCAAGGATTCACTCAGGCACATAGCCTGAAGGATGAGAAAAGATAACCCAGAACTGTGTTTTGAAAAGAGCTACCATTTTGTCAGCAACCTCAGGTCGTCAGAATCACAGATCACTGTCTGGTATCAGCCCTCCACAGGGCTCAGTCACAGGAAATTGTAAGAGAAGAGCCATTTTATAAATGAGAGCATTAATGAAGGAAGCAGAAAAAATTGGCAAAAAAAAAAAAACACACAACAACAAAATTCCTTCCCTATTGCTCTCTGATTCACTGTGTGACTTCAGATGTATGAGCAAATTCTCTGTGCTTTACTTTCCTTTTCTATGAAGCTGGTGGAAAAACCACTGAATCTCATTAACTGTAATAATTTGAACAGGATTAAGTTAAATATTTCTACATTTTGTTCCCAGAGGGTAGCTAGCAGAGTAAAAATAATACTATAGCATCCTCCTTGTGGAAATAAGCCATAAATAATGTATATTGAGGATTTCTATCTCCTTCATTATCTATTCTGAGGTGCTAGAAATAAGTAACTTGTGTTATTTCGTGGAGCCTGACAGGCTGGTGCCATGTCACACTCCTATTTCTAATCTTCCAGAACTCTCAAGCTGAAAATCACTTTCAAACAGGGATTTCCTGGGTACCACTAGCGCCGACATCAAAGCCTTCAGTTCAAGGGTCACATCTTCTTTCCCACTCCCCCAACGTCTCTGTCTGGCCTGCCCTCACTGAACGAAATGCCCTCTTTATCTCAAAGAAGTACAACTGCTATGAAAAGGAGTCTGGAAAGGGAGGTTATTGGTTGCAATTGTTTGAAAGATTCTAATAATTGCAGCTAGGGATCCATCCTCTCGTGTCACGTAAGTTGGAAAATGGGTCAGACATAATGCATTTGGTTAAGTGTCTAAACTGAAAAGGTGCTATTTTATTTTAAATGGCATCATCTTTACAAAGGCTAAGGTTACTGGTGCAATGCTCTCTCATTTTAAAACGTATCAGGGACATGCCCTCTGAGGGTCAGGCTTTCATTTGCTGATGTTAATTCTCAGCTGCCTGCTCCTCGTCCTTCATTGTACCCTGTGTCTTAGCTGGGCACGCTCCTGATTCCCTGCTATATCCAGACGGTCCATGTAAATAGTGTTTATGTTAAGGAAGTCATGTTCAGTGTGACTGGAGCACACAAAAACTGATGTTGTTGTCACTTCACATTAAGCTCTTATTTTAGTAAAGGAGGCAATTGGAGCAGGCAGCTGAGTGGCCGAATGAAATATTCAGCTCATTTCATTTAGAGCTGCCCTGTTTCCATTGTTCATGCTGGCAAGGCTGGTTAACCCTGTTGATGCCAGCACAGCAGCAGCCCCTGCTTGGTCCTGCATCCACTCTCAGGCTACCTCCATCAACACACCCAGAAGCAATCTGGTGAACGATGTAGGAACAGTCATCCCTGGATGCATCTTTGTGAACTCCCATCCATTTGTGTGCCCAAAAGGGATGCTTTGAAACGGGGTTGTCTCTACATGTGTGGAGCATGCCTAAATCTCCAGGGACCATTGAGACAGGTGAGCACAGAGATGCTTAGAACAGGCTGTGACTGTCTTTGTGATGACAGCTAAAATGGTAAAATGAGTTTACCATAGGAAGATGTTGGGCTTAATTCCTTGAAACATTGTAAGTACTGCCCAGTGACAAGGAGTTCTTTAACACAGGTAGACGCCATCATCCCCAAAATGTACCAGTTACATAAAGTTTTGCTTGAAACTTTCCATTGGGAAGGAGCTATGTATAGAGAATCTTAATAGTATTTTGCTAGTACTTTCCTAGGACTACCATCAACTAATTTTGTCCTGGTCACTTCTCAGAATTTGAGGTACCTGTTCAAAGATTCTCCTACCACTACAATATAATTCATTCTGAGCAAAAAGTCTTCTGACTTATGAGGCTTTCTCTTTCCCTCCCTCTCTGCTCCCGCCCCTCGCTACCTCTCTGCACCTCCCTTCCTCCCCTCCTCTTTCATCCTTCCTTCCTGTTTTTTTTTCTTTTTACAAATTAAACCAAAAGAAGAAAGACAAAGAAAGAAAGAAAACAATGGTTGAGAGAAATGATAATATTTGTACATGTTAAATCCCTAGGTAAATGAAGTTTTCACAGTTTTTCACCCATAAGAAAATCGTTTGTAGAAACAAGGATTTCATCACCTCAAGATACTGAGAAGGTAGAAATTTTTAGCTACAGCGTACAAGTATCATTTAATGTCGGTATAAAGCACCAGTTATCACTGAAAAAAAAAACTCATTGTTTTTATGAAGAAGCATTCAATTTCAAACACATAATGTGTGACGATTATAAACTAGGCTCTATGCTAGGCTAAAAGTGACTCTTACCTTTATGGTATCTAAATATTTGATAAGTATTTATTCTGTGGATCCAGTTTTCTGGGGGCCCAAAGCTTATGCAATTTCAGAATAAGAATACAAATTTTAAAAATTAATTTAACATGAAAGTGAATATTTCTTTACAATGAAAGAATCCCAATAAATTACTACTTTAAAATGCTGAGAAATATCACCAACATCACAAATCTGGAAAAAAAAAATATTCAGATAATTAGCTCTCTGAGCACACCTCCCTAATGCTTTTTTTCCTTAAGTTTTTGGCTGCGTACTCTCTGATTGCCTCTTCATAAATATTGTTTTCTACAGAGAAAATAGAAAGATAATCCATTTTATCTAGTATGTTTAATCAAAATTGGTTTTTAACTCTACATAGTTGGGATTCAGAAAACATGCAGCTGCACACACACAGTGCTTCTTGCTACTTGTATTATTGCTACAAATTTGTATCCTAAAACAACAGACATCTGAGAAACTGTATTTATGTAATATTTATAAAAAAGAAAAAATATCGAATGCATTAATAATAGTATAAACTGAATTAGTCATTATATTTTTGACAGGAGAGAACTTCTATTGTGACTGGGCATTGATACAAACCATGTTATCTGTTTACAGTATTACACATCTAATAATAAGAAGGGTTCTCCACAGAGTAGATTCTGGCTCTGTATGTTTCAAACCTAGTTTTTCACCTCCACCTACATGTGTCAGGTCTCAGTGCTAAAGGACAGGTCCAGTGAGTCACTGGTTCCTCACCTGTGTGTCACAGTGATCTAGGCAAAGGGGAACACCATGAATACTTCGCTATACATAGAAGAGTTTGCAAACAACATAACTCTGTCCCACTTAATTGAAAATCAGCTTATCCCCATTTTGACTCCCCTTTTGGTGGACCTCGCCCCACATACACCATGGTCTCTCTGATTTAATTTTGATGGCATTTTCTCCTGTGCTGACTCTCAAAACCAAATTGCAATCTAATAACACATTATCTCTAAAAAATATACATAGCTGTGTTTGTTGCAAAAATAGATATAGCATATTTATCCATTAAACAGAATATTAAATCAAAATATTCTACATACCAGTAACGTAAGAAAAGATTTTTCATATTTTTTGAAATAAGGTTTGCATATTGATTTTATTCATTTGCATTCTTTTTTATTATACATTAAAAAGATACCAATTCTTTGTACCCATATTGACTAAAAAGATAAAACATAAACTTTCAATCCAATCCTCGGTTTTTAAGAATTCCAATCCATAATTCAGCATACTCATGAAAGTAGCTAAATTTATCTAAGTTTTAATGGATTTCCCAAACCATTCATTAAAAGTATAAAGGAAAAAATGTTCTTAAATTTCGGAATCAAATTCCAGTTGAAACTTTTGAGATACTAGATGGCCCAATCTCTGCAGTGGGTGAAATGACCTGTTTACTAGCTTTCAAAATTTGCATATCTTTCCATTTTGTTTATTTTCTTCATCCCTTATTTTCTTTCTTGAAACTTTAGAAACTGGGTGGCCTTACCACAAAAATCATTAGCAAATTAAATGTGAGTTATAAAAAATATTTCAAGACATCAAGCTTGGGAGGGAGGGTGGGGGAAGAATTAATATATTTTGGAAAGTTGCTGAGCAACAGCAAAGCTGAAACCAAAGCACAAACTCCCAAAAGTTTGCAGAAACAGACGTTAATGAACAGAACCAATTATAGTCAACTCAAGTCAAAACAGGGAACGTTCAAAGTCATTCTAATACATACATCAACAGACCAAATTTGGACCTGCCAAGTCTAGTTTCCTGTTTCACTTCTCTGATCTCTTAACCTAAATAGACAAAATGCTTTGTTGTAATAGTGCTACAACCCCAAATATATCCCAATACCACTGGCAATGCAGAATAAAACCACTCGTGCTACACACACACACACACACACACACACACACACACACAGGTGTTCATGTGCATTTTGGTGTTTTGCAAGTTGTAGATGGCCATGGGTACAAATAAAATATGAAACTTATTATCAAATAAAATATTTAACAAAGCCTAATGGAAAAATGACTTTTAAATATGATTGTCTAAAATAGGATTGGCACAGTATGGACTGTGATCCAAATTCAGCTCACCGCCTCTGAAACACAAATGGCTTAATGAATTAACATTTACAATCAATTTGATGATAGAGAACATTAACTTTGACTACAATTAAGTGAAATGTCTCCTCCCCAAAAAGAATTCAATTTTTCTCATCATTTGACTTCTATTACAAAAAATTTACTCAATTATTATATTTTGAACTATGTCAGTAAAAATTTCGTGGAAAATCTTTTTCTCTCTTGAAGTATTCCATAGTATCCTCAATTTCATCTCCTAACCCACAAAACCTAAAATATTTACTATCTGGCCCTTATCAGAAAACAATTTGCTGATACCTGGTCTCAAACTATCTGATCTACACAATTGTTTTAGCCCCATCTATATCTAGATTTTATAATATATGTATGAATGCATGCATTTAGAGTATATAATATAACTGCTTACATAAAAGATTTACAACTACCTCCTAATGCTTCCTAAATTACTACCAGGAAAGGACCACTATAATCACCCCCTGAAAATAGATTTCTATGCAGAGCTAACAATAATGGATGGTATTTATCTCACCTCAGAGTAAAATGAAAAGGAGGTACTGATTTTACCCAATAATTTAGTTTGAGAATTATAATGCCCAATGCTAGAGGGAGTAGACAAGGAAACTCATTTATACATCATGTTAAACGGCATACTACCTACTGTGTTTCCCCGAAAATAAGTCTTATATTAAGTTTTTATAAATAAGTCTTAAATAAGACTGTGTCTTATAGTAAGGTTTGCTCCAAAAGATGCATTAGGGCTTATGTTCAAGGGATGTCATCCTGAAAAATCATGCTAGGGCTTATTTTCCAGTTAGATCTTATTTTAGGGGAAACATGGTATCTGGAAAGCAATTTGGTAATAGATAACAAAATCGATTAAAATATTTATACACTGTGATACAGCAAATCCATTTTTGTAAATCCCAAAATATGAAATATACACACAAAGATGTTTAATAAACGGTTATTTACAATAGTGACCTGCCCTTACCATTTTTTTTTCCTGTTAACAGCCTTACCACTCACTAAGTTATAGAAGTGAGAAATCTTGGCACTATCGTTTACCTCACAACAGAGCCAATAATTCTTTCTCCTTTGTCTTCTCATCTTTTTCTTCTTTATCTCTACAACTACTACCTTGATTTAAGAGCTATTTCTCTTCTGGATTGCTGCAATATTGTCTTGGTGCTGGATTTGCAAAGTGAGGCCTAAGCTTATACAATGCTAGGGCCCCTTTAAAGAAAACAAAGGTAAAATTGTGAACACAAAATCTGTGTCACCAATGCCAACATTAAGAGTAGCAAAACAGAGGGGTAATAATATAGAAAGTACTCACAACTAATTGATGTTAAAAACTCACATTTTTTGTAAATTTTATAAAAACATATGACCATCAGAATAAATTTTAGTGTCCCTACCAAAATTCTGCTAGAGGTGCACGCAAGCAAAGTGTCATTTATTTGAACTTTATTTCAGCTTCTTACCAAACCCTTAGTGTCTAAGGTCTGTAATTTCTAAGCCAGCCATCCAATCATATTGCCAAAGATTAATTTTTCTAAAATGAAACTTTAAACATATTCTCTCCCTTCTTGAAACTTTTCTTGCAGGAGGATACCTCGCATTAATATCCATGATATTATCTCCACTACTTCTCCAACCTCATTCTCTATTGTTCCAGACATGCTACATTATTTACAGTTCCTGTATAATGTTATTTTAATACTGCCATACCTTGGCAGATGTTCTTTCCTCAAACTGAAATGTATTTTCTTCTCTTTTCTGACTAAAAGATTTCTTCTCAGGTTTTTATCCCAACCTACCTGTCAGAGCCTTTCCAGACCTGACGATAGAGATGATACCTAGTTCTCTGGCCCACAGTCCTCTAGTATTGTACTTATGACCTATTCTAAGGACTCATTGACTGTCTATTTCCCTGATAAAGTAAATGCTCCTTCAGGGCAGAAACTTTGTCCTCACCATCCTTAGTTCCCAAATGTCTGCATTAAATGCTAGCAATCCTCAGTTGAACAAATGAATAAAAAAGAAAGAGAAGCAAATATATCAAAAGGTGACTTTTTTACTTTTGCTTATTGATATTGTTAGCAATTTTTTACCCTTATTTAAAAGCATTTCTTGTTAAGTGGTCATATGTGTTTTATAATGGAAATCTAATTTACAATAAAATATTTCTTTGAAGCTCCCTCTACTTTTCATTAGATCAGCTATCTAATTCTCAGAACTCTGCACACCTGTGCCAGGCTTATTTACCTGGCCATCAGTCTACTTTATATGAAATCATGTTTAGATCTTTGTACACAATTAGCTAAATATATATCATTAGTACAGTTTCATTAAAGGGTATTTTTTTTAAATAGTCCTCAGTACACATATTTCTCAGTAAGTGATCATCTATCAGAGTTTTGTCAAGAAAAATCTTATAATGAATGTATTTCTGTAGGTGTATATTTCAGGCACTAACTGAAAGAAATAATATATAGTTTTGCCGTTGGGAATGAAACACTGCTGAATATTACAAGACTCAAATTATGTTCATATGTACAAAGCCACTTTTCCAAATCACTATTACAATTCCTATCTCCAACCTAGGATGCACTGAAGAATTGTTTCAAAAAGGAAAATATCCAAAATAATCTGATAATTCTCCTGAATACAATCCTAACTGAAGCTGAGTATATTTTATCTTTTTTAGTAAAGCTATCATCATTATCCAGGAAATGCTTGCGTGGACTCTATAGCAGAGATTTTTCCCCCTTTTTCTTTTGCATGATTTAAATATGTTGTTTCATTACACGTTTTAAACATCATACTATAGGATATGTAATAGGCCATACATATGGCCTATTTATATATGAATACAGGTCAAGAGCACCAAAAATGTAAATCACAGGACATAGGAATAATACCACCAAACTCAAGTTGACACCATCTTAACAGCTTTAGAGCCATTTGAATCCTGGTGTAATCTACACCTCTGGTTCAAGTATAAATTCATTTTGTATCCTATAGTATGATGGGATTAGATTGGATCTCTCCCCAAACATGTTCCAGTTTCTCCTTTGTGTAAGCGAGTTATTCTGAATTCATTGATGGCATGACCTTATGTCTAAGTAAGTGTTCCTTTCCTAAATGAATTCATGCCTTACCCAGCCTTGGTTTGGTTGCTGAAAGGAAAGCCACACTCTCCTCATTGCACAGGCCTGCATACAGGAGTTGCCTGAGATGAAGCGCAGTAAATAAAGCAGAAAGAACGCAAGCGCTTGAGTCATACAGTTATGGTGGAGAATCTCTGTAATGGCGTTTCAAGGTCTGTGTGACAGTGAAGCCAGGAAGCCTCTTTGAACCCTGTGTCCCTAGCTCCCCCCAGCCCCCCCAAATTCATATGTTGAAGTCCTAACGCCCAGCATCTCAGAATATGACCTTTGAAAACAGGGTTGTTGCAGATGGAATTAGTGAAGAAGAGAACATTTGTTTGAGCCTTATATAAAGGACTGATGTCCTTTATATAAAAGGAAACTTGGATTTAGAGACGGACACTCACAGAGGAAAGACGATGCAAACACATAGGGGAAAAATGTCGTCTAAAAGCCAAGGAAAAGGGCTGGAACAGATCCTTCCCACATGTCCTCAGAAAGAAACAGGCCTGTTGACACCCTGAATTCAGACTTCTAGCCTCCAGATCTGTGAGACAATACATTTCTGTGTAAAACACGCTGTTTGTGGTACTTGGTTATGGCAGTAAACCAACATCCTGGTTTCCTCAAATGGCAAATCCTTACTATAAAGGATTCAGTGCCATTATAAAGATTAAAAATCACATGGTAGATACACAAAAGAGGACAAGCAATATTCTTTATCATATGGGGTATAGTATTTGAAGCATTTTATTTCATTTCCTTGAATCGCGTGTCTCTCCCCATTCGGCGAGCCAAGGAGCAGGTACATCACCCGTCAGAAGTTTAGTACCTCACAAAATCACCTAGAACTTGGATGCAATCTCAGATGGTTGCCACACGGTTAAAGGGGGACTCTAAATAGAATGCAGATTTATCTACAGAAGAAGACAGTTCCATTTCTTGCACACTCAGGGTCTAGTTGGAGACATACCTGCCACATATGGGATAGCTTGTCCAAGACGTCTAAGGATCCTCGAGAAGTGTGTCTTTACACAGTGGGCTGATTAAAAAGCCTAGAAGAAAATAAGAGCTAAGTTATTTAGAGGCAGATTCATGCATGGCATGTGGAGTCAAGGTTGACTCTTTCAAACATTAGTTATTTGGGGAAATCCAGTGAATTGCGATAAGCTGAGCATGATAGAATAGAGAGCATGTACAGTACTACAGAACCCTTAAATTCCACCGAGACAGATTCAGAGCCATCAGCAGAAGAAAAGAAAAGGGACCGAACCAGTTTTTGACATCAAATGGTCCAAATTCCATAACACATAGAAAAGAGGAGGCACAGTAGGAAATGTATGGTTCCGATAAGAACTGGGGATTTTTAAAAATACCAAATTTGTTTCTAATGAGAGAAGAAAAATAAATCCAGGTAGGAGAAGAGACTGTGATGGGGGTACTACTTTAGACAGACTGTTCAAGGACAAACTTCTCTGATAAGGTAACATTTAAGCAGAGACCAGGATGAAGAGAGTAAGCCAGAGGGAGGAGCTTTCCAGGCAGAGGGAGCAGCAAGTACAGTAATCCCCCTCATTCGACATTTTACTTTCCATGGTTTCAGTTACCTGGGGTCAACCGTGGTGTGAAAATATTAAATGAGAAATTTCAGAAACAAACAATTCATAAGTTTGAAATTGCATGCTGTTCTGAGTACCTCACTTCATCTCATCACTTATGTTTATCATCTCATGTCATCACAAAAAGGGTGACTACAGTACAAGATATCTTGAGAGTGACATTCATAGAACTTTTCTTACACTGTATCATAACTGTTCTATTTCTTTTCTTACACTGTATCATAACTGTTCGAATCTCTTACCATGCCTAATTTATAAATTAAAGTTTATCATTGGTACATATGTGTAAAAACAATAGCATATATAGGGTTTGTTACTATCCACGGTTTCAGGCATCCATTGGGCATCTTGGAACATGTTCCCTGCAAATAAGGCAGGGCTACTGTATCAAGGTTGTGTGGTAAGAGCTTCCTAGGCATGTCCAGGAACAGCAAAAAGGTCTCTGTGGCTGCATGCAGCATGACATGTGAGAGAGAGAGAAGTAGGAAATGAATGAGGTTGGAAAAGGCCAAGGGAAGGCTTTGGATTTTAACCTAAAATCCATTAGAGAGTTGTCTTTTTTAAGTAAGCATTTTTGTTTAAGGTAATTGTAGATTTACATGTATTTATAAGAAACAATACAGAGAGACCCTGTGCATTCTTTACTCAAAGGTAACATCTTGCAAAGCTATAGTAAAATATCAAATAGAGTCAACATACAGAACACTTTCGTCACCATAAGAATCCCTCACATCGCCTTATTATAGCCACACCCGTTCCCCTCCCACCCTACTTTTTCCTTAAAACCTGGAAACCATTAATCTATTCACGATTTCTCTATTTTTGTCATTTCAAGTATATAAATGAAATCATAAACTCAATGTAAGTATCTATAGATTCATCCAGGTTGGTGTGTCTATCAATAATAGTTCATTCATTTTTATTGTTGAGTAGTGTTCTATGGCATGAATTGTTTAACCATTCACTCATAGAAGGACACTGCATCATTTCCAGTTTGGGGTTATTATGAATAAAGCAGCTATAAACATTTGTATACATGTTTTTGTGTGAGCATAAGTTTTTCTTTCTCTGGGATAAATGCCCAGGAGTGCACTTGCTGGATTGTATGGTAGATGTATGTTAAGTTTTCTTTAAAAACCTGCCAAATTGTTTTGCAGAATTAGCTGTACCATATCACATCCTCACCACCAATGCATGAGTGAGCCAGTTTCTAAGCATCCTTGCCAGTTTGTTGATGTCATTATATTTTATTTCAGCCATTCGGTTTTTTCTCTAACAATTAATTATTATGCATATCTTCTCAGATGCTTGTTATCTATATATCTTCTCCCAGAAATGTTTCTTCATGCCTTTGTCCATGCTCTAATTGAATTGTTTATTTTTTACTATAGTTTTGAAAGTTTATACTTAATACTAGTCTATTGTCAGATATATAGTTTGCAAATATTTTCTCCCAGTCTGTATCTTGTCTTTTCATCCTCCCAATTTTTTTTTAATTTTTAATAAAGTTTTTAATTTTGATAAAGTCCAATTTATCATTTTTTTCCTTTTATGGATCATACTTTTGTTGTAATATTTAAAAATGCTCTGTCTAACCCAAGATACTGAAGATTTTCTACTTTTTCCATAAAAGTTTTATAGTTTTAAGTTTTTCATGTAACTTCATGATATAGTTCGAGTTAAATTTTGTAAAAGTAAGACTTAGGTCAAGCTTCAATTTGCCTATGGCTATCCGTTTGCTCCAACGCCATTTAAAACCATTTGCAACTTTGTCAGAATCAGTTGGATATATTTGTGTGGGTCAATTTCTAGGTTCTCTATGCTATCCCATTGCAATCTCTCTGCCAATATTACATTGTCTTGATTAACATAGCTATATAATAAATCTTGAAATTGGGTAAATTAATTCCTCCTACTTTATTTGACTATTTAGATTCCTTTCTCTTTCTAAATAAATTTTAGAATAATCTTGCCAATATCTACAAAAAATCTTGCTGGAATTTTGATAGAAGTTGTTGTGAAACCTGTATATCAGTTTGGGGAGAAGTGACATCTTTGTTATGGTGAGTCTCCCAGTCCATGAATATGATATATTTATCTGTTTAGGTCTTCCAGCAGTATTACGGGTTTGGGCATACAAGTCCTATAAATGTTTTATTAGATTTTTACCTAAGTATTTAATTTTTTTAGTGATTGTAAATGGTGTCATATATATTTTTTATTTTGATGTCTGGTTGTTTATTGCTATTATATAGGAACATAATTAATTTTTGTATGTTTATCTTATATCCTACTACTTCTCTGAACTCACAAGTATGGGGAGTGTTTTTTTTGTTTTGTTTTTGTTTGTTTGGTTGGGTTTTTTTTTGCTTTTTTAAGTTCTTTGGGATTTTCTATATAAATAATCATGTGACTTACAAATAGGAACAGTTTGATTTCTTCTTTTCTTATCTCTATGCTTTTAATTAATTTTTCTTATCTTTTGCACTGGCTGGAAATTTTAGCACTATATTGAATAAAAGTGTAGAGTGCAGACATTCTTGACCTTGTTCTTCATCTGAGAGGAAAGAATTCAGTCTTTCGTCATTAAAAGTAATGTCAGTTGTAGATTTTTAGTTTTTATAGATGCTCTATGTCACGCTGAGGAAGTGCTCTGTTCCTACTTCTTGTGAGGGTTTTTGTCATGAATAGGTGTTGATTTCTTTATTTTTTTTTTTTGCGTTAATTGATAGGATCATATGCTGTTTCTTTTCTGGCCCATTAACATGGGGAATCATACTGACAGTTTTTCAAGTTGAACCAGTCTTGCATCCTTGGAATGACTACTAATTGGTCAAGCTTTATGTTATTTTTATATATTACTAAATTCTATTTGCTAATATTTTATTAAGTATCTGTGTATCTGTATTCATGAGGGATATTTGTCTCTAGTTTTCATTTTTTTTATGCTGTCTTTGTCTGATTTGGGCATCTGGGTAGTACTACTTACATGAAATAAATGGTTTGTTGGAATAGACTGCATAGAATTAATGTTACATCTCTCAATGTTAGTTAGAATTCTCTAGTAGAACCTCTGGGACCAGGTGTTGTTTTTTGGAAGTTTTAAAATTACAGATTCAATTTTCTTCTTAGTTACAGGGCTATTCAAATTATCTATTTAATACTGGATGAGTTGTGGAATTGTGCTTTTTGAGGAATTGGTCCATTTAATCTAAGTTTTCAAATTTAAGTGTGTAGAATTGTTTGTAGTATTAGCATATTACCCTTTTGATGCCTGCAGGGTCTGTAGAGATAAACCCTTTCTCATTCCTGATATTAGTAAATTGTGTCTTTTCTCTTTTTTCTGTTAGTCGTGTTAGAGGTTTGTCAATTTTGTCACTCTTTTCAAATAACCAGGTTTTAAAAATTGATTGTTTTTCAATTTTATTGACTTTTTCCTTAACATTATTTCCTTTCATCTGCTTGCTTTGGTTATATTTAGCTCTTCTTATTCTAGGTTCTTGAAGTAGGAGCTCAGATTATTAATTTGAGACTTTTTCTAATGTATACATTTAAAGTATGAACTTCCCTTTCAGCAATTCTTACCCACAAATTTGGATGTTACATTTTTATTTTCATTCAGTGCAATGTATTTTTATGTCCCTTGACACATCCTTTGTAACCTATAAGTTATTTATAGTGTATGCTGCTTACTTTCCAAGTGTTAAGAGATTTTTCTGTTTTCTTTTCATTATTGATTTCTAATTTGATTCCATGGTGGTCAAAGAATAGCTTCCATATGATTTTAATTCTTTTAAATTTCTTGAGATGTGTTTTCTGGTCCAGGAGAGGGTCAATATTGGTATATGTTCCATGATCACATGAAAAGAATGTGTGTTCTGCAGCTGTTGGGTAAAGTGTCAATTATAGTCTGTTGGTTACAGATGTTGTTGAGTTTTCTATATCCTTGCTGATTTTGCATCTAGTTTTCTATGGATTGATAAATAGGGTTTTTGAAATCTTCAACTATATTTGTGAATTTGTATATTTCTTTTTTCAAATCTGTCATTTTTTGCTTCATGTATTTTGCAGCTCAGTAATTTAGTGCATATATATTTAGGATTGCCACATCTTGTTGATGGAGCAATTCCTTTATCATTATATAAAATTCTTCTCTTTCATTGGAATTTTCTTTGCTCCAAAGCCTATTTTCTTTTTATTAATGTTTGCATAATATATCTTTATCCATTCTTTTACTTTCAACCTGCCTGTATCATTATAATTGAAGACATTTCTTATACACAGCATATACCTGGGTCTTATTTTTTAATACTCTCTGACAATATCTCTCTTAATTGTTGTATTTAGACTCCTTACATAATGGTGTGTCAGGGCTTAATTTTGCAATTTTTTTCTATTTTTTTAATTCTCTGTTTTCTTTTTCTTACCTTCATTCAATATTTTTTTGTAATTCAATTTTGATCTACCTATAGTGTTTTTGAGTGTCTCTTCATATAGCTTTTAGTGGTTGCTTTAGGTATGACATTATATATACATAGTTTATCATAGTCTGATGGTGTCATTGTTTTACCAGTTTGAGTGAAGTGTGTCATAAATCATGTCCTATCCTATTGAATATTTTTGCAAATTGGTGAGTTAGTAAATCAAAAATCTAAACATCATAATAAATGTAGCTATGTGAGATATTCTTCCTGCTTCTCCCTGACCCAAACTCTCCTGTTTTTTCCCATCTAGAACTACACATGCATACTTACACTAAAAAGATAACAGAAATTAATTGAGATTAGTTGGGGGGGAACCTTACTGATTTGAAAAACCAAGATTTCTGTCATTTGATGCATACTATTTTGGATAGACAAATTTAAAGAAAACGTCTAAGAATGTGTTTTCTAGTGCACTAAAGTAAACAGAAATCTGAGAGGTCTTTGAAGTATGAACAAAATTTTCCATTTATTTTATTTATCAAGATTATGGACCATCAATTACTCATAGTCGGTTAAAATTATAAGTGGGCTTAATTACCTAGGCTATTGTACACCTTTTATAGCAAATACATTATAGAGAGATGAAGTTAACTTGCACCAGGTCACGGGCAAGTAACAGAGTTGAACCTAGAACTGAGGTCTGATGTTACTAAACAATGAAGAATAAAAATATTCATTTTTTAAAATCTAAAGTGTGTCAACAATCAGCTTGAGAATGCAGTTAAGCGTCATTCCCTTAAGGAAGACAAATTAAGAACATGGCAGATAGAATATCATCAGTCATCTACAGTAGAATTTCACCAGAACCCTGGAGTTTAAACTGACCCACTTGCCAAAAGTATCAATTGATAACAAATTAATGGCCCAACCATCGATGTCGTTATAGACACCGGCCCACAAGAGTTTCCAAAAACGAAACTGTAAGAGTTAGCATGTTCTTTTCCCTTGTGTATCAGTGAGTTTTTCCCCCATCTATTCAGGTTACTACAGACGGGCAAATTTGAAGGACTCTGGCATATTTTCCACATTATGCAGTTTTTTCTCACTTTAGATATAAAAACATTTGAGTGTGTCCAAATGTGACTGTCCTCAATTCCCAAAATATTTTTTATACTCCCTGATTCATTTTATGAAGGATCAAATGTCTAGCTCTTAGCTCTAAGTGACAGACTTCCCCTTTTAGTCATGAATCCTCTATGATCCAAACTGTAGAAAAAGTTCTTGTTCTCTATCTCCCATTTATATTCACAGTCAGATACTATAATTAAATAATAGAGTTTCATTTACTTGGGCTCAACTCCATTATTTTTTTTTCTTATTTTCACTCATCTCTTTTCTCTCATATGTATCCCAGTATTATTATTATCCTTGAGCATACAAATACACAGATCTATGAATCTATAGTGAGATCTTCCTATTTTATTTAGAATAGATTTTGCTTCCATTAAATGTCTAAATTGCCTCCACTTCAATGCTTTAGAAATTTGCACAAATACCTAATCCTACAGAAAAGAAATCGTCCTTTCACAGCTGACCTTCTAGCCAAGTACATGTATTATATTTACTCCAGGGAAAAACTTGGTTCACAGGCTAACTTGGGTTACTTGACCCAATGCCAGCAGAGGGTGAATGTGCTAATGCCCTGCACCAAAGTGAGAATTCAAATGCCCTTCCCTTCCATCCCAGTGGGCTGGCCAAATGACAGAGCTCCATTCAGCATCATGTACAGAGACAGCTATTTGCCTTCCTCTCAACCAGTGGTGCTGTGTGTGACAGGCAGCTGGGCAAGAAGGAGTGAGGGTGCTAAGCCCTCCAACAGGGAAGTATCTGACTTGGAAATAAAAACTAAGCTATACAGCTGCCGTCAGGCCCAACTCTTTAACCAGAGAGAGCTTCCACATTCCTCGACTGTTTTTTCTTTAAAAGGAGAGGAAGGTTGCACAATTTGTATTCACACATCCAATGCTGTACTCTCACCACACGCTGATGAAACTCCCTTGTAGACAGAGCGTTTACCCTTGCCTTTTTCTCTTTTTCAGGATTTCTATTCCAAATCCCCAGCACACTTAGAGCAGTGATCTCAGAGGCATTTCTAGAGCTAATGCAAATTATATTTCTTTGTTTGCCTCTTAGAGATGGGATGGGGAAAAAAGTGTAAAAGCCCCAAAGTGGCAGATAAAATCAAAACAGCTGATGAAAGCTTATGACATTTTTTTCACTAGTTTGCCCCCTGATAATTTAGAAAAGCCTTTGTGGTTTATAACATTAAAAAGTAAAATAGATATGCCCCTATGCTGATGTACATGGACAGAAGGTAACATTATACTTTACCAGTTAAAAATCAGTGGGTGACTAGACCCAATACCTTCAATATAGACTATGAACTGTTATTATTAGGACAATAATCTACAAATCTAATTTTCATTGTTTATATGCCACATTTCACCTGGAAAGGACTTATTCCCCTTTCCAGCCACAGTATCATCATGGGTTAAATGTAAACTATAAGATAACTGACATCTACTCTGGAAAAAATAGCATATAATATTTTAATGCTTTTTACAACACAAAGCCATTATTGCTGATTAAAAGCAAAAATCCTAAGAATAACCAAATTCTATATTCTAAAAGAAAAAAAAAATGATCGTGATCCCAAATTAACCCCTCAATTGATATATTAAAGACTAAACGGATAAAGATGGTAAGAACTACATACCAATCCGTGGATTAGGCTGGTAAATTTTGTTTCCTCCTACAGCTCTTACTCCAAGCTGAACGTGCAGAGTAAAGCAGTATTCAGGCCACCTCTATGAATAAGATGAAATTGCTGGTCCTCATATTAATGTCACAGACAGTTCAACCCATCTCTGAGTACTGAGGCAAATTAAATAAATATATTGTTGAGCAATATCTGCAACGTACTTTGTTAGATGATGTGGAGAAAACAAAGTCATTAAAACTTATTAATAAAGAAGCTGTGATCTAACTACTTCAAAGTTGGAAAAGTCATTAGCAGAGAAAGAAAGAAAATGAGGAATGCATTCCAGAATGTTAGGAAAGGGATGGTTGCCACAAAATGTTTGTGTTAATATAGAAAAAATTAAATAGCACCTAAATTACAATAGTGGCAAAAAGTATATAAAACTCATCTTAGACATCTGAAATTCTTGGGTCAGAAAGAGAAGCATGGGAAGACTTAGAGCTGCAGTGAGATGGTGGGTGGTCTCTCTGAGGCAGCAAGAGGGCAGGAAGAACCTGAAGAGCAGGGTCCGTGTGGGCAGGCCTAAGCAAGAGCAGGGCAGGCCCCGGATTTTGGAAGGAGCCAGAGATAACAGGACACACACACACTTTCATCTCAGGAGCTCTAAGAATCAAGGCTAAAGCATCCACAGCTCTGTCTGTCCTGTTTTCCCTCCTCAGGGCAGGCCAAGTGACAGCTCTTGGACTAGCCCACGTAAAATATTCACGAAGCTCCACCTTATACCCAGTCACCTCTGCAGGCAATGGAGGGAGATTTCAGGGACCAACATGTTTCTCCTCTGCAAATATCTCTGCACTGACAACATCTGAAATTTCTTTGTCAGATGTGGTGTCTATGGAGCCACAAAAAGCTATGAAAGCATTCAAATGCAAAGTCCTGAATAAAGAAACACAGTGACTAAAACACAGCCTTAGGAAAGCAAATTCAGTCACTCAACTAGAATGTAATAATTTCAGATAAGTGTTCATTTCTTGATTTGGGAGAGAGAGAGAGAGAGAGAAAGAGAGAGAGAGAGAGAGAGAGAGAGAGAGAGAGAGAGAGAGAGAGAGAGAGAGAGAGAGAGGGAGAGAGGAGATTATATGAGGGCATACAGGCGCTGAGTATCTGAAAAGGGCAGCTACTGAAGATACATAAATAAGGTCCATATAGTAGAGGCTATTTTTATTTTGAGCACCAATAGTCAAATATATTTTAATAAACAATGCTACAATTATAGCAAAGTGGTTACTAGCATAAACTCTGGATTTTATGCTAGGTTGAATCTTTCTATCTGGGTGATCTTGGGCAAGTTACTTAATCTCTAAACCCAGGTCTTATCTATAAATTGAAAATAATACTCACCAGAGTAATTGTTATTCAGCATTCCACTGAAAAACCATGCTGCCCCTATTCTCAGACTTCATGGTTCAAATAGTGTTGTCCCGCACCTGCTCTTGCACTTTAGGGATGACTGCTTGGGACTGAGTAATCTTTGACCAGTTCTGGGAAGCTGAGTGGGGATCCCCATTACCCCAACAAACTGCTGGAAAGATCTCCTCTCCTCTCTTCCTCTCCCTTCCCCTCCTCTCCCCTCCCTTCCCACACATCTATCTCTCTGTGACTGAGTTTACTGAGGACCATTCGAACCTAAAAAAGTCAACTAAGAAGAATGCAAAGTTAAGACCTGGGACAACAGAGTAAGAGATGTATACTTGAAAATACCCTGTGATCTTAAAGGTTATTTTCTGTTAGAATACCACTGTATTACCTTTCTCGCTACAACTATTTTGAGATAAGTTTTTGTAACCTACCATATGGAGAATTTTTTATGTGCATGTGAGGAAGAAATGAGATAATGTCTGTAAAGCATTTATTACTGTATTGGGCATACAGCAAATGCTTAATAAATATGAGCTATTTTTATGTCCAGAATGAGAGATTCTTTAAACTTGCCTTTCCAAGATGACTATATAAAAAAAAAAATATTCACGTGACTCATTATGATATCGAGGATTGATATTTTCAAGAAGGTCATAATCAATAATAGAAGACGTAAATAATAGCACAAAGACATAGAATAGAAGGTCTCCAAAGGCAGCAAATGACCAAATGAACTGAATAAAAAATTATACTTAAAGTCATCAGAGGAAAGAGAGAAAAGACGCTTGGGGCTGGGCTGGTCACCCAAAAGACTTCATAGATATAATATTTGAGCTGGATTTTGAAGAAAGGAAAGATCTGAAAAGTTGCAGGCAAAAGCAGAGAATTTTCTATGCGTGGGTCTTGAAAAATATGAGTGGTGGTGCTAGAGCCCAGGACACTCTTTGACCTATTACAGAGGGTTTGCGAGGAGAAGCCATGGAAGGATGGCTGGAATAAATAGCTCAATGTGGATGACAGCTCTCAAAAGCAAGTTTAAGGACATTTCACAGAAGTTGGTTTTCACTGAGCTCATCTAGAGATACAAAGGGATGACATTAGGTTGTTCATGCGATTCGTACTTGGTGAAACTTTAAAACTTATAAAAAGTCAGAGAAATCATTTGAAAAATTTTTATAACCAAATCACACATCTTCAAATACACTATATTATGTTGTTTTCTTTCCCTTTTTTTATTCCAGTTGTAATTCATTATTTTACTCATATTCTAAAGCCAAACAAATGAATATACATATACAAATAAGCCTTAAGGCATAATGTGGTAGATACTGTGGTTTTCTCCTAAATACCCCTTCCTAAGCATGTAAGAGTTGTGTAGTTTGAAGAGGTGTGCCCAACCTCTGGGGCAGGTCCTGTTAAATTTAAGGCAATTGTGGTAATCCTATCTTTCCTGCCAGTGATTGGTTGGTGAAGCCAAGCCTACACCAATCTATAAAGAGTATTCCCCAAGAGACATGGTTTGGATCCAGAAATGGGCATATGACACTAAGTGAGCCAATAAAATATGAGTGAACTTTGCTTCTGGGAAAACATTTCCTCATTGTTAAGGGAGAGCCTCCAAAAGAGATGGTCTCTTTCTCAAACTCTGTGGTTGTCCAACCTGGAAATGCACATGCAATCTGCTTTCAAACTTAAGAATAAAGCTGACTTACAGAGTGTGGAGGGTAGAGCTCAGGGAATTACAGAGATAAGATGCTGTAACCACTAGACAAAGCCAACCCAGCAATCTGTCCTATCTCTAATGTCTGGCTAGTTGATATATTACCTCTCTTTATGATTAAATTTGGTTGGACTTTTTTCCAAAAACAATCCTAATTTCTTTTAAGATATTCTAATGAACCAGGACAATCGTGTATCATTCGCAAATGGCTGTGATCCAATAATATATCTAATTTCATAGCTCTCTGGTTAGTTTTAGAGACTCCAGAAGTGTCCAAAAAGTAGGAATCAGGACAGGTAAATAGCTGGCATGGAGGATCCAGATGAATGTGAAAGCACCAGTCCAGGAATCCATTTCAGATAAGTAAAGAAACACTATCCTCTGAAAAGATGAAGTAGTCAGTTATCACCGTCATTCAAATGGGTCCAGGAATTACTGTTAAATGAGGACATGCCAAAATTGTACCTAACCAAGGTTCTAATGAACACAAAAACTTTAGACACCACAACTCCACCCTTCCTCTTTCCTCCTACATAGCTGCTAAGAGTAGGGGCATTTTATTCCCTGGTTGTATTAGCTTAAAGAGTTCCTTATAAATGAGGCCTAGCCTGAAAAGGGTTTTCTGAACAAGCAAATATTATATACTCTGTAACTTTCTGTGTTTCTTTGCCAAACAATGCTTTGGGGAGTAATCTCTAGGAGTGCAATTAACCATTTAAGCCAACTATGATATGGGCTATATTAATTTAGTAAAATGATGATAATTGTGTTAGTGTTTACTCCCTTATTTTTAAAAACATAATTTTTAAATGTTTAACTACAGAAATGTATGAGTAATACAATGTATATGACAACTTCTGAGGAAATTACTGCAGCAGATGGATATTGGCAAATGGTGATCAAGATAAAGCAATTATGCTAAAAAATGAAAGCAGAACTTTCGGCATGAGAAGCTATGCAGACAGTAACACGTTGCAGATTTTATCACCACTAGTCAAAAGAGAGTCAATTACAAATATAAATTGTGAAAGAAGACTTTGCACATACTATTAAGCCAAAAAAATACTAATATCAGAAATATTTTAAATGTATACATTATTGTTCATAGCTAGAAGATGACACTCTTCTATGGCTGAAATGTGGTTCTCTGAAAACATAAGTAAAACTTCTGACAGACCTCACATACCCTAGGACAATTGTAAATGCCTCTCAATGACATAAAATTTGATAGCTCAAAAGTAACACTTGAGTATGGGAGGTGAAAATTCTAAGCACAGAAAACAACACTGTCTATTTAGGCTTCAAGTGCTGACCAAACCAATAGCAATGAACATACCTAATGTTCAGAAAACAAGGCTTCTTGGATAAGTGGATGGTGGCAGGATATGTGTAAAATGTATCAAGAACATTCTGACATACAAGATGCGAGGGAGGCTATCAAAGATGGCTAAGTCTTCTGGAGCCAATGTGAAGAGGTTTCCTTTGGGCAAAGATGAGACAATTTGAGCTTAAAATGGATAAGAATTGCAATAGATCAAACACATCAAATATGCTTAAATTCATGAGTTCATGATGACATTTAAAAGAAATTACTTGGTTACCTTCTGAGGATGCTAGTAAGCTGTTCCACCTAACTGGTAACACTTAGGTGTTACCTAAGTGGTAAGTGACTTCCTCTCCAGGTCAAACACACCCCTGTTCTCCTCTTGTTTGCTATCCCAAAATTAAATAGGACACAAACTTTTGTTGCTGGCTAAATACCTATTAGCTCCAAATATTCTGCTTTGTTTAAAAATTTTAGATTACGGGATATTCCTTACACCAAAAGTGTGCTCTCTTTTCATTGTAGATCCTATCAGAATGAATCAAGAAATGTACTGATTCTAATGTTTCCCTTCTTTTGAATAACTTCCTTTCCAACCTGAGGAGCTGTTAGCTGCATTTAATGTCACCAACTCTTATCAAACCTGGACAAAGGGCATTCTTCTGTGATGTTTATCATTATTGCAGGTTGGTCACAGCTACAATTTAAAAGCTCACTATAATCCCATCTGTAAAGGTTGACTGCACAGTGACCTTAGTCAAGGTGAAACTTGTTCCATAAAACCCAAGAGTAGGTCCATGGCAGCTTAGATAAATGGGTGCATCAATGAATAAGAGGAAAATGCTTATTGTTTTTAATGAAAAGCATTCATTACACTCATTGCTACATTCTCACTACACATCAGGAGAGGTGTTTCATATTTCAAAGATATTCTCAATAAGAAGAATAAATCAATACTGGATATAATCAATATTATGCATATTAATTAATGTCAAGTTCTCCTCTATATTTTCCATCCCGATGAAATCAGGAGTGACCATATGATTAGTCCTAGGAAAGAAACATGAGAAGTGATGTTTGTCACTTCTGCAAAAAAGCGTTTAATTGTTAATGCTCAACTGTCCAGCCCTCTCTTCCTTGTCTGGGAGTCAGATATATATGAAGGTACCATGAAATCAAAGTCTGGAAAGCTAAACCAGCATATGGCAGATAGCTGACCTGCTGTATCACCTAAAGTTGCAACAGTTTATAAATGAGATTTCACAGTTGTTCATAACAGCAGCATTATGTATTCTAACCCAAATGATGTACCAAAATTTCACATTTTTCCAAAATATACTTTCCACTGTGATCTAATAAAAACTACCCACATATACTGATGTATTGAAGCCACCCAATTACTTGGATTATAGAAATATAAAGATTTTGAATTAATATTTTCAGGATTATGAATTGTTTGAAAATGTTAACTATATTTGATAAATCAGGCCTGATAACAACAAAACGATAAATCTGTATATATGTAAATAGAAATGTATTCTCAGATTTCTCTACTGAACAGAGACTGGAATGAATGTAATAAGTAGGAGCTACTCTGAGCCTAGTTCTTCTGCCTTAGGAACTGTGGAAAGACAAAAGGTAAAAAGCAATTGCTGATGACGTTTGTCAAGTCTCTTAAATCTCATCTGATTCTGAAATACACTGGTAAGGCTTATATTTTCTTGCTCTCTTAATCCTTGGAACCAAAAGCACTCGGTAAATGGTAAATGTAATTTGTCTTTCATGACTTCCTCAAATGTACTCTCTCTGATTAACCTAGTATACGGTATCAAAGAGTTTTGAAACTATAAAAAGTCGATTGTGAGATTTCAGTAAGACTCAATCCAAGACTCTTTTTTTTGATGCTTTCTTTATTATGCAGCAATATTAGAGAACTTTTAAAGTGAAACTTTGCATCTTTCCTTATACAGAAAGCATTTCATATAGCAAGCAGTGTGTAAAAATCATCTAACATTCCCAGGAAATATAATTACCTTTTACCCAAAGCCTCAGGAATCAACAGTTTGAAATACCATTCCCTGCTGAACCCACAGGTACCATGTTTCCCCGAAAATAGGACCTAACTGGAAAACAAGCCATAGCATGGTTTTTCAAGATACCATCCCCTGAACATAAGCTCTAATCCATCTTTTGGAGCAAAAATTAATATAATACCCTGTCTTATTTTCGGGGAAGCACGGTATTTACCTAGGTCATGAACGAAAACGGCAGCTGTCCCAAATATTTCTATTCATTTGACGGAGCTTAAATGGACATGGTGGTGACAGCAATGTATGAACTATTGATTTGAGTATGACAGAGGACTAATGAAATATCTTACTCAGCCACAAAGGTGTCCTAGGAGGTCTGTCAGCCCAAAATGATCTGGTAGCTTTTGAGATGTATAGGTAACATCTGAAGCTACACAATAATGATAGAGCTGCATGGAAAATGGAGATAAGAGCTCTAGCATGCATCTTTGGCAGAAAAATTCACATTTCTTGTTTTTATATATATATTTAAAAAAACAGTGGGCAATAATTATACAGTTTAATTATTCCTCTGGGTTCCACAAAGAGCTAAAAACATATAAAATCACCAGCTACCAACCTGCTACCTGTGGCAGCTGAAAAATATTATAGTGGAATTTTAGGGTAAATAGTGAAGTGAGTATGTCCAAATTGTTTAGAAAAGGATCTTCAGTCTAAGGAGAATTGACAGCATAGCTTTAAGAACAGATAAAGAATTGCCTCAAGGATCTGTCTTGCTTCCTTACTTTTTAAAAGTAATATCTTCATTTGCATAGTAATAACCCAATTATCAGAAGATTAGGTGACAGGAATCTCATTATTGCTATTTCCACAAAACAGTCAATATTCCATTCAATATCTTTTAATGTTATGTACCTTAAAACATAATTATTTCAATATACTCTCATTCATTTTTAATGTAATTTTATTTTTAAAAAAACCTTACCATAATTGTTGGTTTGTTGGACTATATTATCATTTAAATAAGCACTCTTCCCCTCAGGCTGCTATGAGAACAAGCTGAAGCAACCAATAACTTGTGGGCGTTTCTGCCTCCCCAGCCCCCCAAAGAGTAGGTCCACCTAAAGACCAAAAGCACAAACACTGCTACTGAAAATCTGTTGTAACAAACTCCACACTCTTCCTAACAATGTTTCTCCTTCTCTTTCACTTCACCCTCCACAAAAGATGCTTCCATAATGAATTTTGGTCTAAGACACTTAAAGAGTATTAAATACATTCTGCTAATTTTCAAATTGCGTAATCTGGACTCTTTTCTTTGTGCCCCCCCCACCCCCTCTCCCTCCTCATCCTATTGTAGTACAAAAAAACAAACAAAGAAACCCAAAACAAAACAAAACAAAACAAAACAAAACAAAAAAACCCACATCCGAGACAACTAACATAGTACTAGGGAGATCATCTGCCTGCCATAGGTTTACCTGCCATAGGCTTTTACAGTTTCAATCACAAGATAATCAGTACAATAAGTGACTGGTTATCAGATCAACAGTGGAAACAAAGCAAGGAAAATAGAGGGGAGAGAGAGAGGACTGTCTATATTAAGAGACTACAGACACATATATGCTATTACTTCAAAATGATATCAAAATTAATGTACAGTGAAAATTGCAGTTAGATTTTGTCAGGAGAAGACATAATATCAAAGGGCTGTGGTTTGGAATCTGGAGTTAACACTCCTTGACTGGCCTTACTGACAACAGATTCTTCAGGATGTTAATCTCTCTGAACTTTGTGAATGCATAGTCATTATTTGTGAGTATAACAAATAATTTATAAAAAGAAGCACTGTGTTCCATAGTCAATACCAAGAAGATGCAAACTTCATCAATCATTAACGTGATTCAAATGTATTTTTTTACATATTCTGATGCACAGAATCTCAACTGGCATCAGATGCCCCTGAGAGCCCACCTAACTACCATCTCACAATGGCACACTCAGACCATCGAACCACACTCCACAGTTCCCATTCTTGATCTTTGAATGAAATATCAAAGCTGGCCAAACACCTTTTTGCATGTTCAATGAATTTTAGGGAACACCAACTCTGTATTTTGTTGTTATTTTTTTGTAACAATGGGGAAATCGCCATTCTTTAAAATGAGTTTAGTAGCTATAGACAATATCCCTCCCCCCCAAACAGAAAATGTATAAGCAAATTTCTGATTTAGTAAGCCTTTACTGGAATTAAGTTGTGTGGTTTATCCCTTTTCATTCACGGGGGTTGCTGCTCCATAACTACTCATAGCACCAAGGACATGAATCTGATGTTTAGTATAAGCCCCGCCCCTGCCCCCTTTAGTGAAGAGTAAATTTACAGGGCACATTTTGAGTCAATATCACCAGTCTCAGTTTGTGGTTAAGGTGGAACAAAATTCAGATCTCGAAACTCCCATTCCAGAGCTCTTTCTATTTCCTCTCCCATGTCATTTAAATTCCAGACTTGATGGTAAGAATGTCAATTACATTGCATTGATTGAGTGCAGTGATGTTTTTTATCCCTCGGTGAGAAGCACCACCAAAAGATGGTCAACTAAAAACAAAACAAAACAACCCCCCCCAAAAAAAAACCAAAAAACAAGAGCAATAAATCAAGTCATCATTATACACTAGGTATCAGACTAGGTATTGTTTTGTATTAAATATCAAAACCCCCATTTAACTGTTGAAAAGCTCAAGTCTGAGAGGTTCAGAAAATTGCTCAATATCACAGAATAACAAGCTCCAGAGTCAGAATTCAAAACCAGGTCTATCTTAAAGAGAAAGCATATAAGTTGTTGGCATAAAACAAAGATTTCATTTACAATTTACTTTGCTTTTGGCCCAGACTTTCACAGCCCTGAGTTTGCTGAACACTCCAAACACCCTCCTATAATGCAGCGAGATCCTAACAGAACAAGGGCCACCCCAGACAATTGTCTCCAATACACACGTGTTCTCATGTCACCTCATCTTTGGGCACGATAATCCCTTCTACTATAATGCCCTCACTTTCTTCTTTATCCCTCATTATTTATCTACTAAACTATTCATGCTTAAAAATCCTGGTCATTACCTCTTCTGTGAAGCCTTGCCCGACTCTCCTACACCTTCCAGAAGAGTTCATCTTCCCTTCCTCTACTCTTTCTGAACATTTAAATTATATATTCAATTACTGAATGTACTTATTAGTTTATATGTCATCTTCCTTGAGGAGACCTCCTTGAGGACTGTGTTTAATTCCTCTTTGTATCCACAGTACCTATTAGCAATATTCCTGAAACAGAGGTGTCGTTTTATAAATGTTCAACTTACTGAACTAAAGATATCTGATATCTGTTACAGATATTCACTTATAGCGATTGTCACATTCTACCTTGCAAGATAAATTTCTGCTTATGCCTTTTCTATACAAGAAATAGCTATTGTCTTATTCCCCTCACCACACCAAGAAGAGTACCTGATACATAATAGGTGTTCCAGAAATGCTTGTAGATTTGAATTGTTTACAGGATTTTTAAAAAGGGGGGAGGAGGCAAATCACCCAAATCTTACAGAGCGCTTTAAACCAAGTTGAGGATAATAGCAAATTTCTCCCTTCTCGAGTCACCTTCAAAGCATGAGATTTTATCACGAGAGTGTAGAATAAGTGCACTGTAGTTAAAAACTCAATGACTGAGCCCATGGCTAAAATGCTACTTTTAGTGAGGATTAATTGAATGTAATCTTTTATCTGTTTCTATTCAGCATATGTACTGTATATCTGCTATGCATCTGAGGACAGCTGCCATTCTATTTACAGCATTATCTAAAAATGGCAACATTAAATCCATCTTCCATCTCTTTGAGATCTTTTTCTACCACAGAATCATCTCAGATGTTCTGATTTTAGAGAAAAATATATGAGGTGTGAATGTGTGTAACAGTAAAAGCCTAAGAGGCAGAAATCCACAATGGTGGAATTATCCACTGGGGGTGGATGAAACTTTCTTCCTTTTCCTACCTCAAGAAAAGCTAGGGCAAGGAAACTAGAAAACATCAGGGGACAAATTAAAATGGTAGAAAACCCTGCCCTTACACCCCTATCAGGACTCTAAGAGCCTAAATATTGATTTTTCAGGGCTTTGTTGCTGACTGAAGAGGTTTTGAGCATAGACTGAAAAACAAACAGAGGTGTGTGTTTGATAAACCTCCCCAAAACTATATTACATTCTAGATTTTTTTTTGAGAAAGTTAAAATTAATCTTTTAGCTATTGTGAAAAGGGGGAGAGGGGGAGTTGTGACTAGCTAATTATTTAACTCTCCATATTATATATCTTAACACAAATCCTCTCTTAATTTCACTGACAGCTTTTATCAGACAATGAAAAAAACTAATTTTATGCAAGAACATATAGTGCTGACCATCCTGAACAATTTGAATAATTTGGAAAAGTAGACGTTCTTTTAATTGCTCCTCTACTCAAAATTTCAGAAACACAAACTCTTTTGTCTTTACCAAACTTCAACTCCATTTTCAATGTGTGTAACAAACAGTAAAACACTAACATGGACTTAATGTGACAACTAGACATGACAGGACAAGAGAGCAGTACTTTCATGGTGAGGATCAATTATACTCGGAAAAAAATAGAAGGTCATTTAAATCCTTCCTTCAAGAAACTAATTTGCTCATCATGTCATTGTTCTTACAAGTAAATATTGAAGCCATCATTCTAAAAGTATTTTACAACTTGGAAGCAGTGCAGTGACTTGGTTAATAGTGCGGATGGGGGTGGGGGTGGCGGAGTAGAGCCAGTCTGCCCAGGTTCAAATACCAATGTTACCATTTATTAGCTGTGTGACCTTGGATGAGATAACCTTCTGTGGCTTACTCATGTGGTTTTGAGGAATAACTGAGTTAGTGTTTATAAAGTTGTTGGAATAGTACATGTCATGTAGTGAGAAAGATTTTACTTGTTTTTATTATTAGAATTGTCCCGACATTTATTAAATACTCAAAACTTAAAGATAAATTAATTGGTTTCAAACACGTTTTTCAAAAAGGGACAGAAGTGGGGAAGACACACAGAGGAAGAGCTTGTATGAAAGAAATTACAAGAATTTATTCACTAGATATTGCTTTCTTACCTAGCGATTTTCTTGGAGACCATATATATATTTACTTTACATGAACACAAAGCCCTTCATTTCAATATTTGAATCTTTAGAAAAAGGCATTTTTTATAGATGAACCAATATGTTCTTTACAATGTCTAAGACAGGGAAGTACACAAATATTTTTCTATCAGTCAACCTCTAAATTATTTTTATTTAACTAAATAAATTTTTAAAAGCTAAAGGATCATAAGAATAACATCCAGCACAACAGTTACATATATATATATATATATATATATATATATATATATATATATATATATGTATGTATGTATGTATATGTTTGACAAATGGCAACTAAATAAAGGAAACAAGTATCATAACAAAGACACTCATACCCTTTATCTGCCATTGGCATTTTCATCTATTCCACAAGTTAGGTCAAGGGAAACTGAAATTACTAGTTATCAAATTTTCACTAATATGAAATTCAAATTTTTAAAAGAAAAATCAATGTTATTCTAAAAAGCCAAATCCATTAACACAAGTTATTTTTTTTACCATGTGTTTTATGCTAAAATTTACATTATCATCATTCATCAAATCATTTTTGGAAATCTTGGAGGAGCACTTTAAGTATACACCAAGTGTCAGTTTGAAACATGAGCTAAAAGTTAGAGAACTGAAAGTGGAAAATACGTGTTATGCTGCTTTAAAAAAAACTTAATGCATAATTTTCGCAAGATGCCAAAATCATCAAATCATTCATGTTATTAATCTTGGGTGTTTTTGCTGACTGGCAAGGCTTCTAGGGATTCTGTCTCTAAAGAACTATAAAGCTTTCAAAATACAGTTATGAAAAGTGGTAAATCCACATTTTTATTACCACTAAGACAAGAAGGTATGTTTTCAAAAACTAGTATAAAAATTTAACCACAACAAAATTATATTTAAGGAAATTCTAAATGCATGCTATGATATTTATGAGTATGTGTGTATTTAATATGTAAAATTCATTAAACCTAAAAGTATCAATAAAATTCAAACAACTATCTATAAAAGTGAAGCAGAAAAAAAAATCACATACGTATACACAGTTATGATCTTTTGCTGAGGACAACAATTGTGCTTCATTACAAAGATCCCAGTCCTAGGAGTTAAGAGATCGTTTTCTGACTTTATTGCACTCTCTGTGTTGATCCATGAGCAACTACATTTCCAAGACTTGAATTTTCATTTGGATTACAGAGGTCAATCTTGCACATAACTTATTTTCAAGGACCATTCACATAATAAAACTTCTTAAATTTTATCTCCTTTGTCAGCCATCAGCAGTAACTTTATTATTTATGCCAAGATATTGGACAAGATGGTGGAGTCTAGGTTCTGCCATCAATCAGGTTATTTCCAAGTTCTGAACCTCAAGTCTGCTCATATTTACAAGCACAGTGTTGAACTGGATTATATCTGGGGTCTCTTTATGCCTGAAATTTTTATGATTACGTTATACTTTTCCATATAGGAATTTAACCAAAATTCAACTTTATTACAGAAGAGATGTTCAAAATACGCTCCTCATCCCACAGAAGAGCAAATACATAGAAAGCTTTGTCTTAGTATTTTAAAGAAAGATTTCATATTCATTGGTCATCCACTGTAGCCCAGACAATATTCATCTATCTTTGTTTATAAATCTCAGATGAGGAAACAGAGGCTCAGAGAGATTATTCAAGATACCAAAGATTGTAAAGCTAGTAAGTGGTAAAGCTGGGGTTTGAAATCAGACCTTTCTTACTATAAGCTTGCATACTTCCCATCTCAGAAAGAAGTTCATTAAAAACCATCATAATTTAGAGGCAATTTTATTGCTCAATCTATTAAATAATCCACTGATACTTACCTCTCCATCACCCTCTACATTTCTTAATGCAAGCTCTTGGTACCCAAGAAAGGAGTTTTTTTCTTTAACAGGGAAATAAAATTCAAGTATTCCATACAAGCTGATGATGGTTGGCTAGAGAGGCAGGAATTAAGGTAAATGACTTGATAGTTGATAATCCATTTCTTGATGATAATGGTACCTCTTGAAAATTAATCAGAGAGGTATGTGGGCTTTTGTTTCAGTGCCCAAGCAGAAAGAAGAAACAGAACAATGCTCTTTATAGGGCTTTCCTAATAGGACTTCACGATCTTCTCTCTTAATTACCAGGGGAAAATCATTCCACTCTCACCACTTGGCTTAGGGTGTCCTCACAGCCTCATGACAATATTACCCCACCTCAGGAATCTCAAAAATTGGCAGATGGAGGACACTGAGCTAGCTAGCACGCTCAGTGTGACATCTTACTACATATATTCTAAATGTCCTCACTGTACCGTGTTGTAGTTTTCAGCACAGGCTGGAGCCCAAAGATGTGGATCTGAATTCTGGTTCTGCGAATTACTAGTGCTACGAGTTTGGTCAAAATAACACATCTCTCTGTGCTTCAAGTTCTTGTCCATTAAACACTGCTAGGAAGCTCATATAGTTGCCGTGAAGAGTCAAATAACATATGTAAGCACTGACCACAGTGCCTGTCACATGAAAAACCTCCAATAAAAGTTAGCAGCTATTATCAAAAAGCAATAAAATATGAGAACTCATATTTTTTATAGCAATCCTGATGATAGGATACTATTTCTAGTAGTAATAATTTGAGATAGTGAAAAAAAGTTACATTTGAGTAACATCCATGATATGCATGATATTTTGTTAAAGGGAAAACACACACACACACACACACACACACACACACATACACACAGAGTGTCTGGTCTGGTTATTATGTTTTTAAAAAAAGATTTATATTCCAAAATAAAAGTTTGGAAGGTCTATATACATTTAACAGTGATTATTTGTTAATAAAATTTCACTTGTTATTTTTTCGCTCAGCAGTGTTTTATAAATCTTCTATAATGATCATGTATTTTGTAATAAATAAATATTTCATTTTTAATTTTAAGGGTTATAGTCATGCTTCAAAAATTAAAATAAAATAAAAACCAATCTATATGAAGACAGAATGTTAAGTAGTAAAATATCAGAAGTCAATGCCCTGATAATTTATGACTTACTGTATAAGTAAAGGAGGGCTGAAAATCGAGGCAACTGTCCTCAGATGGTTAAAATCTTTGTCTTAAGTAAGACTTTGTCTTAAGTAATGATAAAACATTAGCACTAAATATGATGACTATCCTAGACAAATCTATAATGCTTTTTAATATTCAACATTCATTAGTTTCTAACATCTTCACATGGGTGAAATATTATAAACTCATCTTTTAGCATCAAAAATACACTATTTGGTTTGTACTATACACTCATGTATGGCTTATTATATATTCAAAGAGGTTGGCCACAGTGAAATGTGATAACGCTACAAAAATGAATTGGAAAAATTACTAAAATTGTTGTCAGTGGACTGAAGAAAAAGTAATGCTATCTATGGACCTTTAAGACATGCTGCTTGAAGCAGTCAACCAGTGATATTCTTTTTGACGAAGTTAACTTGGTAAGAACACCCACTTGACTAAAGATGAACTGTGTTTGTCTTTGGTCACTACAGAGTGCTAAGGACAGACATTTATTTAAAGGTAACAAAGTGATAACAGATCTTGAATTCTTTGATATCTTAAATGTAAGAATAATCATGCAGAGAAAACTGAGGGGGGGGGTGGGAATCACAACACTGGGAACTAAAGTCCATTTTGTAGCCTTGAACATGTAAGAATGCTCCTCATCATTTCCCTGACCCTCAGATCTGCCTGCATGAGACCTTCTCTGTGAATTATATCTACCAGGTTATATGCCTGGTCTCTCTATATACTTCCCCAAAGTTTACTTCTCTGGTTACAAATCTGTGTTGTTTTTTAGCTAAAACTCAAACTAAATCTGAAATAGTAGTTTATTGTCCTTTAAATGTGGTCAAGGACATGGTCTACCATGATCAATGTCACTGACAACATAGGACTATTCAGGCATACCAGTTAGAATGTAGGATTGAGGCCTATACAGGGCTTGGAGCAAAATTAAACCTTCCTTGATTGTTGGCAAGATATAAATTATAAATTAAATTTTGGAGTTACAGCAGTGAGAATGGTAAGAACAGAATAGATACAAAAAAATCATATGGGAAATGTTCAATTTGTGAGCATCATGGGTCATGGAGCTTGAGATACACAGTGAGGGATCAGAACTCTGGCAGGGCTACTGGTACATATGAGCACAGAGGTGAGCGAAGATGTCATGAGAATAAAAGAGAGGGAAGAGAACCAGGCTTGAGCTTTGGGAAAAGGAGACATTAAGGAGAGGTCAGAAAGAAAGGGGCAGCAGCAGTGACTCAGAAAGAATGCTCAGGTAGCCGGAAAAGACCAAGAAGAGAGCAGTATCTCAAAAGAAGAGAAAGGGGGAATTTTCTAGAAGATGTGAATCAGTGCCAAACACTCAGAGATATCAAGTCAGATTGGGCTGCAAAGAGGCCACAGGATTTGCTGATTAGGAAGTCACCAGTGACCTTTGCCAGGGCGGTAGAAATGACATGGTATGAGTGGAACAGTAATTACAGTGGGGAGGGGAGGGAAAGGGAGAATAAAATGTGGAAAATATCGTAGAGAATGTATTACCTTCAAGGTGCTAGGACATAGAGAAAGAGTGTCACAGGGCATTGTTTGAAATTTTTGAGCCTTGCAAATGTCATGGATTGGCTTCTTTGCCTCAGAGGTAAGCCTTCCTCTGTGTCCTACCAAACGCTCTATTGAAATCTCCAAAGTTCAGTTATTACTGCCAGCACTTCTTGTGCATCTTCTGCGATCACCAGAAAGACCCTTCCCTTCTCTGCACTGTCCCTCAACCAGCTAATGAAAATGTGATTTTTCCTTGTGTTCTTCACCTCTTGCTTTCTCCTGCTAAAATAACACCGCTTCCTTTTGGACAAAAGAACAAGTAATTTGTCTGTAACCAGCCACCTCCACTCCCAAACAGGGAGGCATTTCATCAAGGAAGGTGTTAACCAAGGGCGACTCAATGCAAGCACTCCATCTCCATGACATTTAGCGATTCAGAAAGGGCAGAGAAACCAAAGTGGGCCGGTCACAGGAAATTTCCTAGGCCTATCAAAACTAAACTAAACTAAACTAAACTAAACTAAACACATGCACTCTTTTCTCTAGATATATTAGTTAAGAGTGGCATAGCCTAAAGCTGCTTCTGTAAGAAGAAAGTGACCTATGCATGAAGCTAGCAGAGCAGAGTAAAGTAATGGAAAAAGGAATGTGTACCCTGTTCTGATGATATTAGTTGTACCTGAAGTATCATTTCCTGCACTTTCTAGTTATATGAGCCAATAAATCTCCTCTTTGGCTAAGTTATTTTAAATTGGGTCTTTATCATTTGCAATAAAAGATTCCTAACACCATTCATATCTCATTAATCATATGCTTCTGAATATTACAGTAATCTGTACTAATGAAATTTCTCTACTCCACTAGATTATACATTTCTTGAAGGCAGGAAAGACGTGTCTCCCACAATGCCTTATGCATAATACCTGTTCAATAAATATTTACTAAAGAAGCAAATGAGCAAAAGAAGTCCCTTTACATCATTACATCAAGAGCTAAAATTAAACAACTCAGTAATTGAATGAGATCACAATGAGTAATGTATAGTTATCTGTTTGCCGCTCTTCATCTCCTCCATCTAGCTAAAGAGGCTGGATGTCCTAAGCATGCTTATTCCTGCCCCAGTCTTCTCAGTGCTATCTCCTCCTCATCTTGTTCACTCAAGAAGTAGAATATTCATACTATAAACTATGTTTACAGCTCTGGAAACTAAGATATTTGTCTATGCAAATGTCTATTTGGTTTTTTTAGAAAACCAAAATTGCATTCAGTACAAGAATAAGGGAAAACTCACTGCTAGACACATTCTTTGAGATCAGGAACTACATATGCTAGTATGATGCCTTGTGCACAATACCTGTTCAATATGTGTTTCTAAATAAGTGAATACCTCAGTGGAGGACAGTTTAAAATTTTAATCAGTAAAAATCTGAGTCAAATTTGACAGCTGTCTGAATAGAGGATGAGGAGAACAAGAAGAATTAAAACACAGAAAAAGTCTTCCTTGGCTGGAACATTCTTATTCCGCCACTGGCCAATGGCCAGTGCTGGCTGTTTCTTCCGGTGTGTGTTTTTATGGGTTCCTCAGAGATTTTCCTTGCTGAGGTCCTCAGAATATGGTTCTTGGGCACTGATAATGCCATAAATGCTGACTGAAGAACTCCTCTCAACTTCCACATCAGATCATCAATCTTCAGTCTCTTTCAGCTGAGACTTTCTTCCTCCTGACAGGAAATTCTTCAGTGTGTGGGTGGGGGCCAGGAGGGAGGCAGTGTCGGGAGAGATCTTAATTGGCTCCCTTCTACAGGATCCACATATAACCTCCAGGAAACCACATCTTTTTTCCTACTAGTTGTGGAAATAGGGCTTCTTCCCACTGCATCCATGTCTCTTTATCACAGCCACTTGCCTTCTAACCTTTGTATGCTTACGTTGGGTCCCAAACATATGTCCCATAGGCCAAGCTAAACACACCAAGCTCCCTGAGTGATTTTTTTTGGGGGGAGGGGGGCAAGAAAAAGAGAAACACCTCAGCACTCTTAATTCTCTCTACAGGAATTCTCACTACCACACTCCTCATCAGCTTTATTATCATCTCCCTTCCTCTTCCCCTCACACACACGTTTTCCAGGTGAGTGAGAAGCAAATGGTAAAATAAACAAATAAAAAATGAGATTGCTCAATCT